>NC_051179.1:114478072-114828905 GCF_013339695.2 Rhipicephalus sanguineus
GTACTTCTGTCCCCGTATGCAGGACGATAGAGAACATGCTACGATGCCCACAGACCACGGGAACCGAAGCATCATCGTAGTATCATGTTTTCAAACATCCCTTATGCGATCGAGTGAATAAAACCGAGCCCCTCGAGCTTCCGCAAGCGAACTGTGCGGCACGGTGCACCGTGCTGTGCGGACAGGGTTTCATATTACATTCCGCAGGCTACACTACCTTCTTAGTCACATATGTTGATCAGTGTTTGGGGTCAGGTAGTGGCACGTCAGAATAACGGCGTCGAACAGAAGCTAGCGCTGCTAAAGCTTCAATTGAATTGCCGAGGCTAAGGAAAAGCCGTAGATCATTGAGGCGATTCGAGCAATTGTTTCAGGCGACGAGGAATGTTTAGAGACTGAAAGGAATCGCATCAAAGAATATAGAATAGAAACGATAAACGTCTCTATCCATAGATGTCGGAGCGGTCATTTCCTCAAGGTGCCAGAGATGAAATAAAAGTTGCTCCATCGAGCTTCGGCGTCCTTGGCGGCAGCACAAATGTCGCGCAACCAGCGAGGCGAGTTTACAAACAAGAAGAACCTAACTGTTATAAATATTCATTTGCCTTATCAATGACCGCTACATGTTGCATCTGATAATGTGCAGTTATGTTGATCATTGTGCTGATTATTTCATTCGCCTTATGAATGACCAGTAAATGTCGAATCTGACATGCTGGAAGTATTCAGGTGGAACGTGCGGAGGGTCAAAATTTTTTTTCTTTTTTACTGCATACAGCCTCATCATAGCCTTCATAGAAGTTCCTGTTCTCTCTGTGGGTTCATCGTTACCGGAGAGCGTGCACTATAACGACGGGGACAAAGATAACAACACAAGGTGCGCGCTCTCCCGTAACACGCCCAGTTTTTTCGCTTTGTTGTCTCTGTTGGCTCAGGACCAAGTCCTTAGGGCCAGTGGCCAGCTGAGGCTCTCGGAAAAGACAGAGAGGCAGCGAAAATATAATACTTCGACCTTTACTCCTTGATGACCACGGTGAGACAAGATCACCACTGCGGCAGAGCGAGCAAACCGAGCGTGAACGTGCTCTTGTTCCCTATAACTGTGGCTCACAACTACTGTGGGCCCGGCTGGTAGTCTTCCTTTTTCTAAACCTGGCTTTCGAGCCATTGCCCCACACCTCTTAGTACGGCACGGGCCCGAAATACAACAGAACGGATTTATTGCTTTTGTCTTCGTAACTCAGGGTACGTACGTACGTTATGCAAAGTTTATGGCTCATTAGACAGAAGTAGTGCTTAATGGCCCTAAAAGACATTCTCGCTCACCAGCGGAGCACACGACAAAAATTTGAGTTCCCCCATAAATCCTTTGAAGGGTAAGACGCTATGGACCTCCACAAGGTGCAGATGGGAGTCCTTTCAAATATGGCGGCTAATTAAAATATATCTAACGCTTCATGACGCTTGTCCATGGTGCAGAGGTTTGCAAACTTTATACCACATCTCATGAGAGTGTGGCCGAAAGTCAGTTTGAAAACAATTTTAGGTCTTGTGGACAGTTTGGAGCAGTGGAGGCACAACTCGCCAGCACCGCCAGCACGGACCTAAAAATTGCAACTAGAGGTGCAACCAGCTCGCACTTCTAAGTCACGTTAGGCGAGCGGCGAAAGCCAGTGGGGCCCTGGTCTTAGGGCATTGCCCAAGGTGCCCCTGAGCAACACCCCGATGAGTCTCCCTTTTCTACCCCGCTCTTAAAATAAAGTTTTCTTGTTCTTCTAGTTGTTTGACTGGTGGCGCCACCATTAAAGTAAACTTGCTATGAAAGGGGAAAAGTTAGTTTCGTTTTTGTAAAAAAAATAATAAAAAGCCGCAGATTCATACACCTTACCACAGAGCCAGCAGTAAAAATTTAAAGATCAGTGCATCTAGACTGCTGATAAATCAGCAATCATGCCATCACTGCGCACACGCGAGAGGCACTCTGCACTGCTGCACAATCTGTGAGCCCATGTATAAAGAAACTAATGTATTACAAATATTTTGGCAATTAACGCCATCTGAGGAACCACTTTTTTGGGTTACTCGAACGTTTGCATGTGGATACATCACGACCTCCCCTGGGTTACATTCGTGCAAGTGCGGGGACCAATTTGGCGACCAGTGGTTGCAGCAGTCTGGTGACCCTGTAGTACTATTGTTCACATTGGCAAGTTGCCATGCACGTGCTTGTGCTCAGGCTTGGACTGTTTGGTCATGCTCACATGCACCGAGGAAGATAGCGACGACGGTCGTGGGAATTTTGCTCATCTCAGAGAGACTGCAGCTTCTTCTGCACGCCGCCGACTCAGCGTGTATACGTGCACTTCTTCTATTACCTGGTTATCTATATTGTCACTGTACGTTCTTGTCCCTTGGTCAGTGCATCGTACTAATTTCCGCAGCTTGCTTCAGGATGTTATTTACATTTTCTTTGTGATGTTCGTTAGTGACATTTGGTGACCACGTGCTTTGCATGCTACGGTCACACAGAGCCTATGTTGAGCACCGTAGTTTTTGAGTGCTGTTAGCAGTTACCTTATACATGCATTATCCAACACGCGCAAAAAATGCAGGCTGAATTAATACTCGACTTACACTGGACATTAAATTTTGGTACCGATCGTCGTGGAGTCTATTCAAGCACGGACCTCAAAGTGGTAGAGCGCGGTATCCATGTCCCACGATTTTCTAATAAACGAATGCGATTGAGCGAGAATACGGCCTGGATACCTGTCAACCCCGCGGAGCTTTTCTTAAAATGTATGAATTTGGGCCTGTCTTACGACTTCACGAATCCTTTTACGGAAAATTGGATTTGTTAGCGGGAAGACATTTCAATTCCTAATGAAACCACATTTTTGCTTCGCCGTGGTACACCACCGTCATGCGGTGAAGCGCAATAAGATTGGGAGGGGGCCAATCCGGCTTTCACTGGACCCTGTTTTATACCTTCATTACACGTGCGTGCATCGCGGTGCACGAGTGCTAGCTTTACTGGAACTATTCAAAGCAGTCTGTGACGTTACTGCGGTTTGGGGAAGCAATAAATAAAACATATGCGAATATTATTTCGTCGCTTTTGGTCCCCTTCGCGAGTGTACGAATTCAAATGTCTTCAGGTTGGCAGGTATGGGCCGCTTGACAGCCTTGGCACGTGTCTGTCGAGAGCGTGCTTATTTATCTTTACTTGCTAACGTGCTCATTAGCATGCTTGTATCATCGCGAGCAACACGTACGCGTTACACCTTGTACGGCGGTCTGTGAAACTACATGCTCAGACGTTGGCTCTTTTTCGCAAACCTCCGTACGTCACCCCTCCTTTGTCTTTTCTTGTCCTTTTTTTGGGGGGGAAGGGGGGGGGGAGGGATATGGGGCGCTTTTGCACGTGTCCCGCAGTTACAGCCAGCGTGCCTTGTGCAGTATCAACATTCATTACTGTTTGCTCCAGCAAACAAGCTACGATCGCACCATAGTGTTCAATGTACAGTGATGGAAGTGCTGCTCCAAACTGCTCCAAAAGAGAAATGCTGCTCCCAACTGTAATTTTTGTTAGTAACTGCTCCGAAATGGCACTGGTAAACTGAAAACAATGAACTTTAAACACATGATTATCCAGTGAACCTAACGTACGTATAAAAAAATAAGCAGTCTACTATCATTCTATATTTTGCGGACATTTTCTTGGCAGTGAAGAGAAGGCTGCAGAGCCAAACTATGCGTGTGCTGCACCACTGAAGAAAGAAGGCCCACAATTGCGTCCTTGTTTTCTGTGTGAGAATTAAGCAAAACAACATTGCTCTATTTTCTATGGGACACTGTTTGAAAAGAGGGGCAGCACGCACCAAGGAGATATAAAATTTATATTTGTTTTACTCTACATAAAATTTATATTTGTCATTTTACGTTTTTGCACGTGTGAAATGCATGTTTGCATTTTACGTTTTTGCACGTGCTCCTGAAATGTTGCAACTTTTATGGTGCTCCTCCAGGGGCGTCAAAATGGTGCCAAGGGGGGGGGTGGGGGGGTTCAAACCCCCCCGAAAGGGCGTAGCCAAGGGGGGGGGTTGGGGGGGTTCAAACCCCCCCGAAATTTTTCAATTTTGCTTGCGTATATAGGCACGCACACATACAAACGTACGCACGAACATACATAAAGTATGGTTGAACCCCCCCCCCCCCCCCGAAAAAAATTTCTGGCTACGCCCCTGGTGCCTTCAGTCTTCAGGTGAGCGCTCGTCGCCCTCCAGCCTTTCCGATGACTCGCCGAAGGAACTTGCGACGAGTTTCACTAACAAATGGCTGTCTAAGCAGACGAAGCAAATAGTATGCAATGTTATTATTCGACCATGGCCGCTCGAATAATCCAGCAGCCGTCACAAGAGATACGGAAGGTTCGCAAACTGAAACTAAATTCGAAATGCGCTCCAAACCAGACTACTTCGCGGAGCAGTGATGTGCAGTAGCTCCGCCCCTGTAGCCTTTTCTTCATTGCCAAGAAAAGTTGTCCGCGAGTATAGTATGTACTATAGTATGCTAGTATGGAGTTTCTATACTAGCTCCATACTAGCATATCGACAATGCCGCAAGTACTGGCATTGTTGATATGTCTCCGATTTAGCTGTATGTAGCTGTACATGACAGGCAGGCTATTTTGGTAAAACGTGTGTGAGACTAGTTCGATATCTTACTGATTACTAACAGCTGGTGGGAGGACTGTGATGTGTGACTGATCACATTTATCACTTTGTCATTTCGACCTCATTTTTGCCATAAGAAATGGCAAGGCTGTTTTTTCAACCTATCCGAACTTCGTTTTTTGTCTTTTTTTTTTTGAAATTTCAAATGCAGGCTATTTTGGTGAAATATGAAAATAACAGATTTCTTTGCTCTGTTACCGATTATAAACTGCTCTATGTGATTGTAGTTGCTTTTATAATTTGTGGCTCAGCTTCATCGGTTTTATACCATTTTTGTCACAAGTACCCGATATTTTAAATATACTATAGCTCATCAGGCAGATGGGTGGTCACTGAACACCCATCAGCCTGGTGAGCTATATATTTAAAATTATTTGTTTCTTGCAATTTGCAGTGATAATTCTATGTGCAATGTCTTTAATAAAGTAATAATACTTATGAGATGCTTAAATAATGCTTTAAAGGAGCACTGACACAAAATTTCGAAGGCGAGATAATGAGTGAAATAGATATATGTGGAGCCATACACACGTCTACGAAATATCAAGGGCCAGTATAGCCTAGAACATATTTAAAATCAATTTTAAAGTGCATGCCGCGCGACTGAGCGAGATGCGAGCACCTCGCGACGCCGACATCAACGCGGCGGATATGTAAACAAACCTACGTCACGAGTTTGTGTTGGCTGGTTGCTGGTTGTGCCATTGCGCTTGTGCGCTTGTGCTGCCTTCCGCTGTTCGCTCGTCGTGCCATTTGGCAGATGTTATGGCCCGGTCACGCTAGCGGCAAGCCTGCCGCAACGGCGTGGTGCCGCAGAACATCGGCCGTCGCCGCACGCGCGAGAGCTGTCCAACATGCACGGCAAGCTTCTCCGGCGAGGCATTCGCGCCTCCAAAAAACATGGCCGCACTGCCAAAAGCGGTTGTCGTCCACTTCGAATCTATCAAGTGGCCGCCGGGCACTCTGTAGCGTGTAAGCTCCGAACTGATGCTTCCATTTTGCTTTAGATTCATGTCCTTAAGCTTCAACAGCAATGTATTCGTCCCGATTCGGCGCCGTTTTTGAGAGCCATAGTCAAATAATCGATGCTGTAGGGTTAACGAGTTGAAATGGGCACTTCCGAATGCTCGGAGGACATAGATTACGCGTTTGTTAGTGTTTCTAATCCTCCATAGCTGGCGCCACTTGACCTAGTGCCACCTTGGGGACACTTTATTTGGTTTTACGCGACGCCCTTTTTAATTCCGGACAGACTAAAACGCTCCACTGACTGCTTGAACCATGCCTGGCAACGACACAGACGACATCCGCACTTCTAGCGTGAAAAACGCGGATCAAAAAGCAAGCAGCTCGAAGCGTCCCACGTCAGACGAACTGGCGTAGCAGACGAACCGTAAGTGCGGCGCCCGCCGCACTCGCTCTTGCGCATCGCCTACGTGACAATTTTGCGCGGTCACGTGGCCAGCTGTGTTTACCCGTCCTCCGGAAGTAGTGCTGCCTAGCTCGGTGCTCTTTGAAACTGAAACTGCAACTGGGCGCTCTAAAAACGTCTCTAAATAAATAACCGTCGCGCACCTCGTGCAACGAGGTTTGCAGCCGTGATAAGTGGATCATAAGCTATCTATTGCAACAAAAAAAACAAGGTGCAATATTTTTGTGTCAGTGCTCCTTTAAACTCCAGGAGTCATTTGGAATATTTTGCCATCTGCTCCGGAAATGGTCAATAGCTGCTCCAAACTAGCATTTTTTCTGCTCCAGAGTGTGCTCCAAAAAGTAAATGTGGCTTCCATCACTGAATATAGTTATTTGTACAAGTGTTATGTGATTGCAAGTAGACGTGGGAAAAAACACTGCATGTTTTCATGGTATTCAAATGGAAAGGCAGATCTGTTAACTCAAAATGCTATGTTCTTTTGTCCTTATTTTTTTTCCAGCATGCCAAAGAAGTTTGCTGTGGTGGCTTTTCCGTTGGAAGGTGACTCGATTGCTGTGGTGCCCCTTTCATGGGTCACCGCAGACAATGAGCAATGTCTGTGGCCACCTGGCAGTGCAGATATGCGGCACTTGGCACTGACTGAGGCAGTGCCAGGCACCACAGATGAGGGGTGGCAGTGCTACCCGATAAGAATTGTCGCCAAATGTCGTAAGTGCTTGTTGCAGACACGGTCAAATAATGGGCAGTTGATAACGTAGGTGACTTATTTGGGCCTTGGCAGCTGGAATAGCAACACAGGTCATGTTTGCCTTCTCAAGCTGTCACTGTCTGACAAACTATTAAAATAGGAAGTGGGAAAATGTGGAGCAGGTGGGAGCAAGAAAATCAGGTCAATGAGCCAGGTGAACACAGGATCCAACGACAATGTTGGATCCTGTGTTGGTTCCTGTGTTGGAAACATTGGTTCCTGTTTTCACCTTGTTCTCACTTTGCTGATTTTCTGGAATCTGCAAAGTAACATCGCCTTGCTATTTAAAACAAGCGACATGGAGGCATTGTCTTTGTGACAGTTCACTTTTGCTACAGTCGTCTCCAGCAGGCTGCTATACTGTGTTGTTGCACAGGAGAACAGGAAACTTGGCGCTGTGCCTGCCATGTAGTTGCAGAGCACACGAAAATTGGGGTGTGGCATATACAGGAGCATACTAATTGTAGGTGCTGCAGCCAACAGCGTGCAATAGATATACAGTAAACTTAATTATTATGACAAGCTGTCTTGTTAAACTTCTTGTGAAAACTGTTTTGAATGTGCTGCTGGAAATTAAATTAATTGTAGTTTTTGGTGGGACTGCTACACAATAGGTAAGTAGTGATGGTTAAATTATTTCATCTTGTGCTATAGAAGCTTACTGGAACGTTGGCAGTGCTCTATGGCTGTGCTCTTGTTGGAGCGGCCAGTCTCATAGCAGGCACACATAGCATAAGTACATTCTGCTAGCAAGCCCCATGTCAAACCACAGGGTGCCTTTGATTGTGACAACATTGCTTTACATATTGTTCATGTGCATTTTACCAATTGCGAAAATTTTTATTTAGTGTAATGAAGAAAAAACAGACAATGCCCATTCGCTGGGCCGGCAGTTCTTAATCTCTTGCTTCTCATCTTTGTTCCTTCTCACACTGGCCGAGCGCAGAGGTCCAAGCTATTGCCACTCTTTGTCCTTATACACAGCTAGGTCACTCCTTGGACAGGGTGTAAAAGAAGTAATGGGCTGGTGCTCTCAGGCTTTCTCATTTTCAAGTTGCTGGCAGGTTAAATAGGTTTGGGTTTGCCTTCAGGTTCCCGAATACAAAAGGCAGTCATGATGTGTGAAAGTAACCATCACAGCGCACTTCTCATGGCATGGCCGTATCTTGCTTTTGTCAGCATAGGTGCTGTCCAAAGTCATTTAGTGGACTATTGAATGGTGGCTGCACTTTGAATGCTTGGTGCAACTTGCAGTTATGTAATGTTTTGCTGGGCATGCTGGCCAGCATTTCCAAAAGAATTGAGTTCCTTTAGCTAACACTAAATTCAAAACAGGCAATAAACATGTGCTCTCACGAGACACTCATTAAATTTTAATTACCTTGACATTGTCAGCCAATTGCCCTCCCCCCCATATTACCCTAAAGCTTTTCTGCACCCTCACCTGGTATATTACTTTTCGGGATTGGCCCACCTTTGACCTAGCAACAGTTTCACGTGATGGACATCACAAATTCCGAGATATAGCATCTGTGATCATGTAATTCTGTTTGTGCGATCTGCGGGCTATGTCGGTTTTGAACATGGTCATTGCGAGCTCCTTCAAGGGCACCTCTGAATGAGACACGTATGACTTTCACCTTAATAACCGATTCACATGTGCATAGGTGAAAGGTTTGGTGCAACTTCATGTATTAATTTGGTTCTTCTTTCAGGCACTTACCGGAGCGCAACGTGAAAAGGCCAAGAGCTATGAATACTCTTCATTCGTGGAGAGTTCTGCCATGTCTGGTAATATCTAGCTTCAATCTCATTCTTATGAAGGTAAATGGCCTTAGGACAGATCTATATATTTGCTTTCTTTATTTTCTATAGCCACTGAAGAGCAAGAGTTTCAGAGTCCTGAGCTTCAACCGCCCTTCACCACGTAAGCGCTACTTTACTGTCTTGTGCTTCCAGTACGCTGAATTCCTCTTCAAGGCTTATCATTCTCATCACACTACTGCATTTTCTAGTGTATGAGACACTTTTTGTTTCCCTTGAATGGTTTCGTCTGTACACCTTTAAGCCCCCCCCCACACCACACACCCTTGCATTTTTGCAAATGCTAAAGGTATGCCTGCTTAGCCTTCTAGAGGTGCAAGAAATCCTCAAGATTTGCTGAAAATGCTGTGATTGAGAGTAGTGGGATTGCAAAAAGGGATTTTTATTTTAAAAAAAAGCAAATCGCATGAAAGTGTATCGCGGCTGTATCTTTTTTTGAATAGCAGCTAGCAGTCATGGGCATATTACCAGTAAAAAGTGTTACACTTAGTGTTATTAGCCATAAAAGTAACTGTTGCAGTTACAGTTGCAGAGTTTCCGCAAGTAACTTTACAGTCACTGTGAAAAATAAAACGTGTTACTTTGTCATTACTATATAAGCTAAGAATAGATCACAGTCCAAACGATTGAGTTTAATAGAAATGTGTGAAGGCATGCAAGTAGTCAAGTTGCATGTGATAAAACCCTAGGTGAAGGGAACTTAAAAGGGGTGCTTCAGTACGCCTGGAAGTACGGTGTTGCAGGCACACTCAAGCCCAATGCCAGCAATCGTTGTGTACGCCTCATTGGTAGCATCAACCTTTTTGTTGATGTACCCTGTGTCGAGGAATTTGCAAAGCTCACTGTGGCTTAGGATCATTCTCTTTCAAAGTTGGCATCCTTGAGCTTCCCTCTCTTGATATATGCCGCGTTCTTTATTCAACGTACGTTCAGCCGATGTGCTGGACAGAATCCTTGCATTCTGTTGTATACAAGGATTCCGTATCTCGCTTCTCTTCTAAACTGTGAGGGGGACTGTGTTGTAGAAAGGTGAAATGTGGAGAGGATCTGGGAAGAAGTGGAAGGTGCGAAGTTTACATTGGATTTCAGCGAGTGTTGCTGTTGGATAATTCTTTATAAAGAACGAAGTAATTGTAACAGTGTTTCCTGTTACAGATACTGTGTAAAAGTAAGTGTTATAGTGACAAGATCCTCTAACTAAAACGCTTACTGTTGCAAGTAGCTGAAAAAAGTAAGTAGTTAATGATGACATGTTATCAGTAACCAATAGCTAGTTACTGCCCAAGATAGGCAGCAGGTCATCTCAGTTGCGCTAGTGGATTGCCTCACTCCTGCATCTGATGTGGGTGCTCATCTGTTTCTTTTGAGCTGTGCTCAAGAAACCCACTATATCACCCTTTTCTTTCTCTGTGTATGTAAAGCACCTGTATGTCTAAAAATGCACCCTTTTACCAAACGCAAACAGGCTGTGCATTTTGTACTCTGAAATAAGTGGGACTTTTCAAGTTCGAAAAAAAAAAAAAAGGTTCACCTAATAAAAACACCTTTATTAGCCCAGTGGCTGGAAAAAACTTGTCAATGCACGTCTGTGCACACGCACGCTCACCTCACACACTCACATGCGACCAAATCTACCTGCATTTCAGCCAGTGTTTGGCCATAGCTTTAGTTCAACATTGGCATGTTACAGCCACCAAATACGGCTAAAGCCAGATTTGATAGCTGTGGCATTGGCGGTGCATCTTCAACGAAGTCGCTGTCCACCAGCATTGGTTCGAGGACCTGATGGACTATCTTATATCGTCCAACTCTGTGAAAACTGTCAGGCAACTACGGATTGAGGTCGGCCGCCTTCCACCTATCGAATGACTGCTGGTTTTTTCGCCATAGTCAGTGTCTTGTAGTTGCTGTATTTCTTCATAGGTCATGACAACACAGATAAAATGGCTGGTGTCGGAGCCATTTCAGCAGATCAGGCCTCGTACTAGTGATGCAGAACTATCGGTAAATGGACTATTGATAGCATCGATAGTTTCTTTGAAGCCATCGATAGCGTATAAGGGAACTATTGATAGTACTACTATCGATAAACTATCGATAATATTACCGATGGTGCAATCGATAGTACCGTCAGTAGCATTATTACAGGTAATACTATTGATTACATAGTGCTGTGAATAATTATGCTGCTGTTGGCCAGTGATATCGCCAAAACATTTACGATAGCCTACTATCAGCAATACTCAATTCGTTTAGGATTAAGATTTCGGCAAAAGAAATAACTATTTTCCGCAGCAAAAATTCCGGATCATATCCATCTAAAAAAGTCATATTCAAAAGTAATCAGTTACATCTTACTAATAAGAATCTTAGTTATTTATATTTTTATGCTGGGATGTAAAACTCCAACAATTACCACTTGATATTTTTACTTCAGAATCACAAAATGCAATATAAATTTGAATATGTGCAGTTCCGACATATGTAACGGCTTCCCTTTTGCTGGGTGATTCCACGAGAGATCGAACATGCCTTTCCGGCCGATATTTTTGTTTCGCCTGGGTTTTTTATATGTTATGTGAGCACACTCAAATAAAATATGTGAAGGTGGCGGCGCGGCCTCCTGTTTCTGCTCACTGCAATGTTTCTGGATTTCACGAGCAAGGAAAAAAAAATTGCACAACGAAAATGTTTTTCTCAGCAATCTTCTTTTTGTGAACGCGTAAATAATTGGTACAGAATACTCGCACGTAGCTATGGGCCGCGCGCATTGTGTGTAGTGAACAGCTAGAACAAGTCGAAACGTTTATACTGAACGGCACCGCACACATTTTCTCACTTCTGCGCAGCTGTCATGAATGAGTTTCAGAACTGCTCATGGTTTCACATTTTATGACCAAGGGTGTCTAAACGCTTAGGCCGTGATAATTAATTTGTAGGCCACACTCGTCAAAACTACGGATTATGTCTGTCTGGCACCACCAGTGACCTCTGCTGTTGTCGACGTGGGAAAGCACTTTAGTAAAGTGCAACAAAACATCATAAATTGGGCAGCTTCGGCCTCTTAATGGCTTAATCATGCCGCACCACACGTTTTCTGCTGCTGCTGCAACATTGAGGTAAAGGTTGAGATGATACATGAAGACGTTATCTGCAACGCCGAATACATGTGATAGCGGGAAGTGAAATAGACGGCTCGGAAATGATTGAGCTAGCTTTTCACAAATGTTGTTTAGGCACAGTGTGCATCGAATGGGGAAGATGGTTAAAGCGTACAATGCACGTAATGGAGGGGAAGCAAGCAGGCAGTGAGGAAGGACCTCCATAACAGTGCGCCTGCTGATTGTGGCATTTAGTTACAGATTAAGCTGCCCTTCGCTGTATACAGATGCTTTGTTTGGTGTGCAAGGAGAGTTTTGACAAAGTCACCTAAACCATGTGCTCGCGCTGTCTCGCGTACTTCTGATTATCGAACACTGGCGGGGTAAGTTGAGGTTGTAAGCTGCAAACTGCGTACGCATTAGCCCTAGAGCGGCAGCAGCCCACCCCCGCACATGCTAGACACAAATAAAGTTTGAGAATACATTTTTCTTGCCGACAAGACACCAGAGCAAAGTTTTAGTGCAGGAAAATAATTAAAACTGTAGATTTACGTGCAATGCAAGCTGATGACAACAATCAATCCCATCTGAAGTGAGCACACACAGCAAGGGTCAATTTGGCACATTAAACCTCGTGAACAAAGCAAATGAGGACATAAATATTAACATGGTGTTTTCACTGATGTAAGCGCTCTTCGATAAAAAATGTCAAAATTGAGACCGGAGTTTTTTAATTTTATTTTTTAAATGAGCTTTTTGAAAAATCTCGCTTCTTCAGCTATTTTCTTCTTTTGTGCTGCCTGTAGGAAAACGTATCTTCCGTATAAATGTTGCAAAGGCTCTTTGCTATACTTGACACTGTTTTGAAGTTTCTGTGTGAAATAGAAAAGGCACCATGGTGCGTCAAACTTAGCAAACTTTGTTGATTTGGACCGTGTTTGCCATTTTTTTTTTCACATTTTCTTCCTTTTGGTAATGGCATAAAAAAAAAAGCATGGATATAATTCACAGTAATGCGTATTAAAACCAGAGAAAAAATTTTTCGACACATCATTTATAGTTCGCGTTAAATTCGGCTGTGAAATCCAAAAATATTGCATTGAGCAAACACAGGAGGCCCGCGCCGCTACCTTCAGATATTTTTTGACGTGCGGGGAGCGTTTCCTGGAAATAAAATTTGCAGTTCTGTGCACTTTGAATGTGCCCACAAAACATAAAAAACTCAGGCAAAACAAAATATAGACCGGACAGGCATGTTCAATCTCTCGTGGAATCACTGCTTCAGATGAACAGTTCAACTTAATTATCATAATACCCTTGTTACACGGGCACGCTAACCTCAG
This sequence comes from Rhipicephalus sanguineus, assembly GCF_013339695.2. Lineage (NCBI taxonomy): Eukaryota > Metazoa > Arthropoda > Arachnida > Ixodida > Ixodidae > Rhipicephalus > Rhipicephalus sanguineus. The sequence goes on from NC_051179.1 coordinate 114,491,260, forward strand.
TTGCAGCAAACCGCGGTTACATCCAGTTAGACGGAAAGACTAACTGCAGTTATGCCACTAACCGTGGTTGCCCCAAACAGAGGTTGACGACTTCAGTTAACGAAGCTAAAAATGGCGGTTTCCATGTCGTGGTCCTAGGCAGCATGGTTCTAACGGAGGCCGAAACGTCGTCCCAGGAGCGCTTTAACTGATCTGTCTCAACGCTAAAGTTGCTGATACATGAAACTCTACGGCAAAACAAATCACGCACTACACACGGATTGGCACGGTGATAGTAAACATCCCAGGCAACGAATTGTCTTGGCTTTCGTGCCGACCGCAAGGTGACTTCGCCCATAGTTGCGAGCACCAGCCTAAACTTCAGCCAAACATTGTCGAAACACGTGATCCAATAAGCTCGGGGACTGCAGGTATAAATAGGAAGTATTTATTTCAAAGGGAATACATTTTATTTGCCAGTATATTTACGAAACGCAGCTAAATCTTTATATTTTATTTGTGAAGCTGTGTGTCACGTGACCTGCTTCACAGCCGAAAACCATCGACAGCTTTTCCCGTGTAACAGGTGCCAGCTGCAGTTGGCGGTAACTGTAGTTTACTGCGGTTAACTGAGGTTGGTTTTAACTGAGGTTAGTGTGCCCATGTAACTAGGGTATTAGTCAGCGCAGCATTCTGGTGAAAGAACACAAGCATGTCACCTTTCTTGCCCTTTAGCCTGCTCCTTCTGCTCCGCCATTTATCACGCACCCGAGAATGCTGAAATGAGTTCATGCAGTTGATTTTATACTATTGATACTGTACTGTCAAATGTACTATCGATAGTGCTATCGATAGTTTCTTCTACCATCGATAGGTCGATAGTCAATCCACTATCGAGAGCTTGATAGTCAATCCACGATCGATAGTATCGATAGTGCTATCGATAGTTCTGCAACACTACCTCATACACCAAGTGCAGGATGCACATCGGACCTTGCTGCACAAATAACTCACAACGCAAACTCTCAAACGTAACACTGAGCTTGGCTTGGGCTGCTGTTTGGCCGTGGCCGACTTGACTGACTAAAGCCAAAAGGCAATCATTATGTGTAGCCAACAAACATAGCCTTCAAGATTGGCAATTGTAATTTCTGCATGGATTTTTACACTGGCACAACCTCCAGCCGCAGCCAGTGCAACCTTTCATTGCTGAAAACCTAGCAAACGTATTGTAAGCATTGGTGAAAGCTTGTCATGGTGTTCGACATCGCACTAGATCAGGCAGCCAGAGTGAAAGATTGGTGGCGCACTGTGGGGCGTCCGAATTATCAGCTGTGAGTTTACATTACTTCAATGGGATGAGTGGCGCTGCTGCGAAGGTGTTGGAGTGAATGAGCATATCCTAATTTTCCGTGTCCGAAGAAGTAGTCTGCGACTGTACTACTCATGAGCTTGACTGTAGGTCGAATGCAGTCTTTTGTGCAAAGGAGAAGCTATGCTCCTGAGAAAATCGCCTGCCACAAATCGGGAAATGTGGCGTTTCATCATCAGCGTTTAGCACCCGACACTGTGCGAAAGCCATGTAGCACCATCTCCGAGGTGTTGAGTAGAATTGGTGCACAAAACGACACCATGGTCCCAAGCTTGTCACAAGTCATGATGGATGTTCATGTTCCCAGCAGTCCATGACTTATTGGGTCACAATGCTCAGTTCTAGTTTCAGTGATCTAAGCTTGCAAGAACATACGACACCCTGCTGCGAGTTTACTTGGCTGGCGATTGTGCATACCACAACAGAGACCCGCACTTTGAGGATAGTGATGACTTGAGCTGCATGTCACTGGATCATCAACTTGCCACATTGCAATAGATTCACTGCTAAATGTACTCTTGTTGAAATAATGTGTACCATCAAGCCATTTCATGAGGTCCCATTGGCGCAGCATTTTCTACTGCTTGCAGTTAGTGTGAGGAATGTGTGCTAGAAAAAACAGCAGAGCACTTGTGCACCACTAAGATTTAACTGTGCAGGCAGTGCAGGTTGGCATAAAGATGCCTGACCAACCGTATTATTTTCAAAGGTAGCACCGAGAAGTTATTTCCAGAATTTGAATAAATTGCTTTTCTGTCTATGTGTAATGCAGTGAAATGACCCATCTTTTTATCTGGGGGGGCAAGACTGACACGGTTATGAGAAAGCTGGTCATTAAAATGATGCCCAAGATGTTCTTAAGCTAGTATTCATGTAGGTCTTCAGCTTTACCTAGTGCTTGTCTTAGTGTCCCTCTAAGTAGTTTGGGTGCTGATTTCTTAATTTTACATTTATATTGCATGCTTTTTCAGCTGTGAATTACAGGTTCAAGAAAACGACGCATTAATTAGATTCCCATCTTAGGTTTACAACAAAGATTTGCCCTCAGCAGATGTCTTCAGGACACACAAAGCATACGCTTAAGCACCCGAAACCTCTACACTTCTCTCATTAAACTGGTGTTGAATGCTTTCCTTCTTTCTCTTATTTGTTTGTCCTTTTTATGATTCATTATATTTTTTGCTGCAGCACTTGCCTAGATTACGGTGTCATGCTGTGTGCAAAGGATGGCTGTCTTCCTTATTATTTCTTTTTGCTGCAAGCTTTCTCTATTTTGCGGCGGTTGGCACTGTCTAGGAATTAAAATTTATGTATGTGATAGTCATACTTTCATTCTTACTTGTTTTGTCAACATGTTACATGCCCTGTACATGAATGCTGTGCACATTGAAAAATAGGGATAAGGCTATACGAAGGCGTGTGTGTTCATCCTTGATTTCTGAAGTGCACTGCTCTCTACTGGAGTGAGCAGCCAGTTTGTCCACCTGTACGTACTAACAAGTTCACATCTTGCCTCCTTTTGCTTTGCTAACACTGTTTGCTTATGCTAAACAGCTCCTGCACCGCCAGTATCTGTGAGCCAGTGTGCCACAGCCTCGCACCAAGCGGCTGAGGTCAGGCAGCAGGTGGTGGCCGAAGAGCAGGAGGCCGTGCCGGAACCGGAAGTGGAGCAGCAGTGCCAAGCCACAGGCAACCTGCCGTCGGAGCAGGAAGAGTTGGGAACAAGTGCTGCTGGTGGGCTGGCTGTGGACCCTGAGCAAAGTGGGAGCCCTGACGTTGCTAACAGTGAGTCTGTGTCTTTTCTTACTTTTAGATAGGTAAATTTGTTCCTCCTCTTGCATGGTTTGAATATGTCTATGGAATGGAGCAAAACAGTGGGAAAGCTCTAGCTCCCAACTCTGAATCGAGTGCTTTTGGTGCACTCGCCAGATATAGACTTACACATCCTTCAATTATGGTAAAAACTGCCATATTTTGAAATTGCAGGATCATGCATTCTACATCTCTGCCATAGCGTCTGCTATCGGAGCACTTTAAATTAGATATGAGAGTTTCTAAATGTGACTGAATTGGGTGCAAAAGGAACTAGCCGTTTCGTGCTGGTGCTCGTCCATTCTGTCCAGTCATAGTGACACGGTGCACGCAACACAGTAGACTTTGCAAGCAGTCCACACACTGCCCAACGACGCACTGCAAACAAAGATCTAATGGCACTAGGCAAGGTGGGAGCCACAAGCCGAAAAGCAGTCGAAATGTGTTGCTTAACATTAATAAGGGTGTGCGGCAAGGGACAGAAGCTAACTGGCGCTATCTTGTAGCACTTTGTCAGACTACTGTATAAACCGGACTAGGTCAAGTGGGAATAAGAAAAGCGTGCGAACTTGAGCTTGAATATAGGTTGACCCCCCCTCCCAAGTTTAGGTGAAAAAAAAGGTAAAAAGAAAACTACCCAAAATTGCCAAAATGAATTTATTTTCGAATGGCACCACTCACCCACTGTGCGAGCACCCCTCAACCACCATTGAGCTGCTCTTATTCATCAGAAACATCATCACTGTCTTCCGAAGTCTAGCGTTTGTCGCTGGCCACCTCCCACAGGGCGTCTTCCGGGCCATCGAGCAAGTTTCGGATACTACACTTTTTGAAAGCGTTTTGCACCATGGCATCTGGCAAAGAACACCAAGCTGAAAGCACCCAGCCACGGCAGCTAGCGTGCATGAACTTCCTGAACAAAGTCCGCGAGCGCATCTTCAAGCTGCGGATGAACTGCACTCCACCCACAAAACGACGTTCTTCGTGGGTTGCATTTCTCCAGCTTGCCTTTCTGCGCTAATAGCGCACGCTTTTTTCAGAAATGCCAAAGCGGTGCTGAGCGGTCATGTTGTCGTTCGCTTCAGTGAAATCAACATTAAGCTTAAACGCAGCTGAAAACTGCCTTCTCATGCCACTAGTACTCATCTTTAAAGGGGAACTCCAGGGGTTTTTCGATATTCACCGATTTCAATTAAACTTTCAGCATATGTTCTCTTCAGTACCGTGATGATGTGTGCCAAATTAAACAACCGTAAGTCATTTAGTTTTTTCGAAAACGAATTTTAAAATTGGTAGCCAATTCCGGAATCACGCCTGTTAATGCGGGCCATCCTGTGGTTGCAGCGTGCGCTTTCTGCTACGAGGCGGCGGCGACGCGAGCAAAGTTGTTGGGCTTTGTTAGCTGCATTGCGTGTTATACCCTTGTTACACGGGCACGCTAACCTCAGTTACGGCAAACCTTAGTTCCCTTAAACCGCAGTTACATCCAGTTAGACGGAAAGCCTAACCGCAGTTATCCCACTAACCGTGGTTGCTCTGAACTGAGGTTGACCACCTCAAAGCTAACTCAAAAAATGGCGGCACCCAAGTCGGTGGTCGAAGGCAGCGTAGCTCCACTGGAGGCTGAAACGTCTCTCCAAAAGCAAGTAAATGGGCCTTTCTCAAGAACAGAAGCGCTGACACGCGAAACAGTCCATCAAAACAAACCACACACCAAACACGGCGATACCAAACGTATCAAGCAACGGATTGTCTTGGCTTTCGCACCGACCGTAAGTTGACTGCAGATGCAAGGAGGAAGGATTTATTTTAACTGAAATACATTGTATTGGTCAGTATTTTTTATAAAACCCAGCTAAACGTTTATATTTTAATCGCGAAACTTAGTGTCACTTGACCTGTTTCAGCGACCCAAGCTAAGGACAACTTTTCGCGTGTAACATGTGCCAGCCGCAGTTGGCGCTAACTATAGTTTACTCCGGTTAACTGAGGTCCGTCGTAACTGTGGTTAGCGTGCCCGTGTAACTAGGGTATTAGTCGTCGTTACAGTAAGCATGCACAATATTGAGCAACGAGGAGATCGATGCGGGGCACGTCAGCTACTTCGTGCGCCTGCGGGTCGAAATCAAAAGACGATGCTTCCGTGCTCATATAGTAGCTGCAATTATCGCTGAACTCGTCACTAATAAGTTGAGACGGGTTGCCACAGCATGATTCAGCGTAGTATGACATTGCCAGCTTGCTTTTCGCGTGATAGATGAAGCGCGTGTGCTATGTTTACAACCTGGCCAGCCGTGGCAGCGTATAGCATCCTTCGTGACGTCATCGCATACCCAACATGGCGCAGCTCAGCTCCCTGTTACGGTTTTGACTCATCGTTTAATGCTTATTTTAAATTATTGAAGAGTCTCTCAGCGAAATAAACCATCCTTGCTTTTACAGGACTGTTAATACTATTTGAAAACAGCATTATCTCAATATGGCCGAAAATGCACCGGAGTACCCCTTTAATGAATGTACTAAAAAAATCTTATCATGACATCGATCGGATCCAAAGCACAGCATGAACACACAAAGGAAACAGCGAGATGGAAAAAGTATGCGTGCTGTGGGATTTAGATGCGGATACGACAGTGTGTGGCTTTTGACATACTCACAGCCACATGTTGCCAGATGAATATATCGGCTACACACTGCTATCCAAGACGAGGGGCAACTTTAGCTCCTTGTTTTAATAAAAATATCTTGACTTATATAATGTTTATATTATGTTATATTATTCTTTTAATGAAAATATCTTGACTTATAAGATGGAAGTGCAAGATGGAAGTCCACTGTAGTATTTGCACTAGCCGAGAAAAAGTTCACCTAGTTCAATTGGAAACCAGCTAGCATGACTCTGTTTAATAGGTGAAGGGCAGGTGTGCCGCAGTTCTGAGTAACTAGAGTTTGGCCGAGTTGGTAATTAATCGTCAAGAAAATTTAAACAGCGCTGTTTGAATTTTCTTGAGTGTACTAGCCTGCCAGAGGTTGTGAAAATTGTATCAAGTATATGTGAGCGTACGTGCACAGCAAGCACTTGTGGACTATAGTTGAGTGCATAGGGGTCAGTTTTCAAGCACAGAGCTGTTTTCAAGCACAGAGCCCATGGGGGCTCAATAGAAAAAGAGGTATTCACAACGTTGTGTCCCTGAAGCACTTGTTTGTTGCCTACAGAGTTTTTTTTTGGCAGGTTCCTGTGTTTAAAGCAGATCATTGCTGATGTTCTTGCTCAGTGCATATAATATATTCTGTTCTTGATTTTGCCTTCTTTGCTGTGCATAGCATGATAGGTTGTCTTTCAAAGAAATGTGTCCTTGTTCTAGATCTCTTGCTACGCACCATCCGCCTTCTGGTGGAGGTGCGCCAGGAGCAACGGCAGGGCTTCAGTTCGCTCAGGGCCGAAATGCAGCAGCTGTCTGCAAGGTTAGACAGCATGGAAGCCCTCTTGGACAGAAGAGGCCAGCCAGTCTCGCCAGCTGCACGTCCTCGGGACATTCCAGAGCTGCCTGCCACATCGCTGGAGGAGCTCGAGGCTGCAGAAGCAGCTTTAGAAGATAAAGACGTGGCCTCCGCTCTGGTAAAAACAATTTCTTCTCCTGCTTCCTAATCACAAGTGTCAAGGAGTTTCATATGCCTTTATGCTGCCAGTGCATTGCAGCAGTACAGTTCTTTTTTATAAATGTTTTATTTGTGTCCAGAGCCGGTATTTTGCAGCAATGCCTCTTACTATGCTAATGTCTTTTGTGATTTTCACGCTTGACCTGGTTAAAGTGCCGGTTAATGACATTGGCTGGCTGTGAGTGATGTATGGTAAGGCTAGCATAGAATAAAGGATAATGCATCACTACATAGTGCCAGCGCAAAAATGCTCTAAACATTACAGTGTGCATGTGCCATTGCTGAACAAGGCTGTAATGAAGGCATGAGCAAAATTTTCCTCTGCATTTAGTGAGGAGACCATAATTAGAATTTAACAACTGCTTGCCCCTTCATTTTTATTCAACTGAAAGCTTTTTGGCAGAGCATTTCTAGCACCTGTTCTGTTCTCGTGCCCTCTGTTATTTGGCTTCTTAGACATGCTCAGTGGGTGCTAGTCAATCATATGGCAGAAAAAAAAAAACCTTGCTGTTAAAAGTCAGTGTTCTTGGAGATTCATGTTTATAGTAAAACAGAATGACAGTTATCATTGTGAATCTTAAATGCTTAAGGAGTTCGGTTCAAATGTCTTAAGCCTGTTTTTCTATTTATGAGCATTTAGACTGGGTTATGTGCAAAAGCATAGGTCTGCTTGCAGATCAGTGTGCAAACACAAATTACAGATCTTGAAGCAGTTTAGCGCAGTACCTAAAAATGCATGCGTGCTTGTGATGTTCTACTCACTTCATTTTTAAGGGTACCGGGTAAGGAAAAATCTGAAAAAAAAAATCACTTTTTTTTTTCTTTGCAATTTGGGAAGAGTGTCCCTTGTTCATATTTTTCACATTCGTGCTTTTCTTAAAAAATATTTTTTTGTCGCTGAAAACCAGTTTTTCTGAAAGCAAGTAGTGAGTGAACACGCACCCTAGTACAAGCCCCTCGTATGTGCTCCGTGCTTACAGTCAATTTTTCTGAAAAAAACTTCGCGTATGAAAGCCAAAATGCTTGTCTTGAGTCAGCTCTGTATACGAAATTGCTGGGTATCTTCTAAGGCAGTCCGAAGATGCTGTGCACCTTTCCATTCGCACTTGCTCTTCGGACCGCGTCTCTTCGAATGCTTTCAGCTCCTAGCTTCAATACACCTTGTGCCTGTCGTGCTTGTTGATGTGTAAGTTGACGTGCTGAGGGTAAAGGAGGTCTTCAGAAAGTGTAAATATCCTGGCAACCAATACAGGTCTCTTGTAAATGCGAATAAATGCCGGTGACGTACCGAGGTGCTGAACACTGAACCAGCAAGTTCTTCGTCAGTGAACCTCTCAGCCGTTTCAGTGTCCTTCGAGGCGAATCGCATGCAGGGTGATATCGGGTATGCTCTAATGGACATTAATAATATTTGTGATGCAATGAGACTGAATTGCGCGTGCAAACTGTGCGGTGCCAGTGTTGAGCTAATGGGAATTGCGTCGCAGAGTCTTTGCAGTCTTTGTTTAGGCTTCAGAGTCTTGAAGGGACACTAAAGAGCAAAACGATTTTTCTCGCATTAGTAAAGTAGTCTTCCACGATACCAAATACACCACGCTTTCTGCGCGAAGACGCTTAATAAGCGAGAAAACGTGCGAAAAGAAAATACAGGTGGCGACGCCACCTTGGAATTCCCGCACCATTTTCCTTGATGTCACATATTTTTGACGGCGCCTGCTTGGGCCTACGTAGTTCCTAATTGGTTAAATTGAAATACATTGTCCTCTGAGGGAGCCAGAGACCTGACATAACGAGTTTGTGAAAATTTCGTCGAGCCAGTGGCGCCAAAATACGTTAAATGCTCTTTGAAGTCTTTTACGTCACGAATTACAAAGTTCGGCGCGAAATTTAAAAATGAAACTTTGAACTTGGGTTTTCTCCTCTAATAATAAACCTATGGTGGTGAAATAAACTACTCAAGAGTTCTCCGAGCACTTTATCAATCTAAACCAGTTCATTGTTTCTCTTTAGTGTCCCTTTAAGGATTGCGACACCGGATGTTCTTTTGTTTCAAAGATGCTAATTAACTCAAAAATTTGGTTATAGTAGTAAAAAATTCACCAAAATTCTAATGTTAGTGAGATTTAAATAAATCTGCTTCACTTAAAAGAGCGGAAAGTTTGCAAGAAAATGATATATGCATTACATGGACATGTCTTTTAGTCACTGAGAAAACTGTATACCTCAAAATGGCCAAAAATGCATAGGACGTATAGGGCCTACCCTGTGCCCTTAAATTCCAGCACCTGAAAATGTACAGCTCTGCTGCTGTAGAAGCCTGGAGATAGCAGGTTAAATTCTTACGTGCTGCAAGATACCCTATAACAATACAGTCAAACTCCGCGACAACGAAATTCTCGCTACAACGAAATTTTTCACGATCCCCGTGAATTTCGTTGTAGCGGAGTTTGACTGTATTTTGAGGGCTACTTTGCACAGTGCGTTCCAGTTCATTATAGTGTCGACTGCTTGTTTACTACCGGCTGAGTGTCTTATGATTGTTTTTATTCCATTCTTTACTATTGTTCCCATTCCAGCAAGACCATCTCGCTCGTCTGGGTGGCAGGGAGCTGAGAGAGGTGGCTGTCAATGTACTGACAGCCATTATGACCAACAGTGTCCAGCGCCTCTTCAGTATGCACGGCAAGAAGGGGAAGCGGGAGTTTGCAGCTCTTCGCTTGTGTAAAGTGGCAACAGGTAATCATTTTCTGTTTAGTGTAGTTGTCTGATGCTAATTGCATTCTTTCTTGCTTTTCTTAATGCTGTTTTTCTCATGCTGTGCAGATGTCATCTCCAGGAAGGCAGGGGTGGACATAGCCACTGTGGAGGCCTTCATAAAGAAGTGGTTGCCAGGCTCCGCTGACAGAGGTGGTGGGCGGAAGGCCAGATTTGAGCTCTCTCTTGCCCACCGCCAGCAGAGTCTGGCTACCACGTCTACCCCTGCCCCCTCTCCTGCCCTGCATCCTGCTTCCCAGTCCCCTTCGACCCGTGCCCCTGCCACCTGAGCGCCTGCCATCGCCTGCCCCCGGCCATTGCCTGCCCCCTGCCATCGCCTGCCCCTTCACTTTTATGCCCTGCTGTCACAATTAGCGGCAACAGGGCATAATATAATAATTGTTGGGGTTTAGGGGGGACACCGCTCTTAAAAATTCTTCTTCATTTCTTGGTCGATTTTGATGAAACTTCCTGAGTTTATGTACATTTGTGTGCTAATTTCAAATATGCAGTTATTTTTCTACTATAAAAAGTGCAGTTCGTAAAATACAAAATATTTCATGTGCCCATTGGGGAGGAAGATTTTTTCTAAACTGAAAGAGTTACAAAGTAAATCAGCATATCACAATAATCTGGAATCGGAACTGAGTGCAATGGAACAAAAATGGATGTTGTAAACCCATTGGAACAAAAGTTACAATATGTTGAACATTCACGATTGAAATCTCGGCTTGAAATTGACTCAGTGGTGAATGTTCAACGTGCAATAACTTTTGTTCAAATGGGTTTAGAACATCCGTTTTTGTTGCATTGCACTTAGTTCTGATTCCAGATTATTGTGATATGCTCATCTACTTTGTAAATCTGTTGAGAAAAAATCTTTCACTGCAATGGGCACATGAAATATTTTGTACAGTAAAAGCTCGTTAATTCGACTCTCGTTAATTCGGAAAATCGGTTAATTCGGACACGTCATCTGGTCCCTGTAAATATATGCATCACTCTACGAGACTGGGCGCTCGTTATTTCGGACAGATTTGACTGCAAATCGGATAATTCGGCGACTTTCGGGCCACTGTCGAGGCTCAAAAACAAAAAAAGAACCATTCGGAACAAAAGTGAAGCTCAAACGCAGCATCGCCATGGACATCAATTATCGGCTTGGCTTGACTTGAGACTGGTTAAACGCCTTTTCTTCGCGCGTGATAGCATGTGGGTTTGGCGCGGTGTCATTTTTATTGTTTTGTTCCCGTTGGTGTCTGCATCGTTGAACGCCGTTTTATCGAGGAACAATTCAGTACGGCTCCTTTAGCTAGATCGTTGCTGGTGCTTTTGTGCTGACTTCTCGTGTGAACGCACTCTCCGCCGATGGCAACGCCGGCGAAGCGTCCCAAGTACGAGGCCAAGGACTTCACCACCAAAGTAGAAATTTTGCGTGCCCTGAAAAATGGGCTCTCCCGGCAAGTAGTAGCTCCCGTGCCATGACGTCGGCAAACAATACGACGCGAGTCTCCTGAGCGCAGTTAGCATTCTTCGCGTATGTGTGGCAGAGCACGCCTGCGCACGCCATTGCCAACTGTTTCAGGCACAGTGGCTTTGTTGTATCCGACTCCAGCGATGCCGAAGTGTCGCCGAACGACGGTGCCGATGATTGGCAGGATTTCGGAAGTGTTATGCCTGATGCAGTGACACTCGACGATTATATCGGCATTGATGGCGTTGCCACTGCCGGCTCTCTGACTGATGAGCAAATCGTCAAGGAAGTGATGCATGGCGACGAATCGTCCTTAAAGAATTTTGTTTTGGCACTGCAGACAGCATGCGAGCTGCTGAGCACCTTGAAGGGCTCAGAAAAATTGTGTCCGCGCGAATTTCTGCTCGAAAACAGACGCATCCGCGGTTACCTTGTAAAGTAAAGGTATGTTGAAAAAACTCTTGCATTTATTGTGTTTAATTCGACCATTCGATAATTCGGACATTCGGTTAATTCGGACATTTTTTCCGGTCCCTAAAAATCCGAATTAACGAGCTTTTACTGTATTTTAAAAACTGCGCTTTATACAAAAGAATGATTGCATATTTGAAATCGGCACACAAATGTACAAAAACTCTGGGAGTTTCATCAAAATCAATCAAGAAATAAAAAACTTTTTTAAGTGCCATGTCCTTCTTAATGTCCCAAAACCACGATATGATTATGAGAGACGCCATAGTGGAGCGCTCTGGAAATTTCGACCACCTGGGGTTCTTTAACATGCACCTAAATCTAAGTACACAGGCCTCAAGCATTTTCACCTCCATGGAAATTGCGGCCACCGCGGTCGGGATTTCATCCTGCGAGCTGCGGGTGAGCAGTTGAGCACCATAACCACTAGACCGTTGTGGGTGCGGCAACAGGACGGAACATATGTAGTGTAAATATTGCCACGCGTGCTTACTGTATTTACTCGAAAATGTAACGAGTTTCTTTCTAGATTTTTGCTACCTAAAGTCGACCCTTGTGTTACAATTAAATGCAGAAATAACCATGTTTTTCTTTCTGGACGCGATGAAAAGATGCCCATTGTGTTCGGCCGTGTTCGCGTTACAATTGAGTAAATACGGTGTTTATTTTTCTGTGATCGGGCTTCACCCACAAAAACATTTACCATGTCTTGATGCAGTCCACGCTGCTGTGTTTAGGAACCTCCAGCAATTGTTTTAGGCTTATAATAAGGAGTGCACAATAAGTATGTAGTAGAGCTTATTCTGGAGCTAAAGCAAACTGTAATCATGCTGGAATGTTTCATCACTCATGTATAAAAGATTACTCGTTCTGCCGACGATCAAATTGTCGATGACCGATGATTTTTTGCTGTCAGTGTACAACGAGCAGTGCTTGTACTTTAAGCATTTGTTTTCATGGGAATTGTTTTCAAGCATTTGTTTTCATGTATTTACCCGTCCAACTGTCACCTTCTTCACTGCAACAACCACGTGTCAATATATATATGTATTATCTACCTAGCTTATATCCACTGCAGGATGAAGGCCTTTCCCAACAGTACCCATATTCTGCCCTGTCCTGTGTGAGCAGATTTCATTTTATGCCTGAGAATGTTTAAATTTCGAATCCACATCTCACTCTCTACTGCCCACAGCCATGGCTCCATTTTCTTGGTATCTGTATTGTGAATACATCGACCATCTGCTATCTGATGCTCTCATTATGTGGGCTGCCCAAATCCATTTTTTCCACCGAATGTCAATTAGGGTATCTGCTGCCCCCATCTACTACAAGACAAATTGTATGGACTTCCTGTCTCCTAATGTTCTATCTGTTATTTTCATTCCGTCACCCTCAGTGTGTTCCTTTCGCTTGAGGAATAGTGGTATAGTCACTATGGTGCGCTTGCATTTTTTTTTATTCGCTCGTGTTCTTACCGATCCAGCAGGCACACGTGATAGGTTTTCATACACAGTTCCTTTACGTTACTTTCATACCTTGAGATAAGCAATGCGTGCACCTTGTTTAGATGTATAGTATGTAGAGTATACGGGACTTTGTGGTACTATTCGCAATGTTTTTCAGGTATTCATGCTGAAAGAATTGCGATTTCCACTTACATGACAGTGGTAATTTAATTGCCAGTCATGTGTTACGATTGCCTAACGCTTGCGAAACAATTTTTTTTCCTTCCCGTTCTACGTTTTTAGATATTTGTTGTGAATGCTTAGGTTTAGGTGTTTAGGTGTTCCTTATGTCATCATTATTCTGGAATTGCTTATGTGTGTTCATATGTGAATAAATCTGTGTTTTTCACTTTGCAAACGTGTTGCTCATTGCCTAGACGAATGCGTAGTTGATGCAGCAGGCCTTTCGTCCTTTTAGTTGTTTGAGACAATATAATTGACTTTCCTTCTCAGCCTTGCACGGTTACCCAGAATTCTGGGTCTCAATGGCACGCTAAGACCCCAGTGAAGCAGTCTTTGTGATTACGATGTATTTTCCGAATACGTTGCCAGCGGTAGTCGATTAATGCTGTTGGGCCGCGAATAGGCTTTTTTAGCACTGCCGACTTACAGTCCAGTAACTACACTAATACTGTACTACCGTGGTCGGCACGCAGCCGTTTCACTTTATAACGTGTGTCAGCCTAATCAAGTTACTGTACGCATCGAGCAACTACCGCAGACGTCCCCATCTATACTGGCTACGTACAGACAACAACGGTACAGTATTGCCATACTTACCACGCGGTAAACCACCATAATAACTCGCTTCGGCGGCTTCCTGACGTCGGCGAGGCCGATGCGTAGCCAGCATCGGCCAGCTTAGGCTGAATGATTGCCATCATCGGCTGAATAACTGCAGGCCCGTCTCGGACCGACGCTGGCAAGCCGTCATCGGCCGAACGCCGGCGAGCCCTCGTCGGCCCAACGCCGGCTAGCCCATATCCGCCAAACGCCGGCTAGCCCTCATCGGCCCAACGCCGGCTAGCCCATATCCGCCAAACGCCGGCTAGCCCTCATCGGCCCAACGCCGGCTAGCCCTCATCGGCCCACCGCCGGCTAGCCCTCATCGGCCCACCGCCGGCTAGCCGACGTCGGGCCAATGCGGGTGAAAGTAGCGCCAGCGTGATTTGCCGACGTGGGGCCAATATTGCTGCCGACGTTAGCCGGCGTTGGGCCGAGATCGGTCCAAAGCCGGCGTGCTGCCTGGGAGGTGTCGGGGTGGGCTCAAAATGATCCAGACGAGTTGATGCGTGGAGGGTAAGCAACGACAGGGATGGTGAGTTGGCTGGACTTCCGTATTTCAGGTGTAAAACGGGAGCCCATGCGGAGCACGTCCAGTAGCGTCGGTGTTCACGTGGAGAATCCCCACACAATGCGAGACAGCGCGTTAAAAGTCGACCGCACAAACAGAACTCGGCACGACGATCACACGAACGCAGAACTATACGGGCTAGGAAGGTCTACTTAGTGTCGTGAGCGCGCCTGCCAGGTGGAAAGATTGCGCGATCCAGCGTGCAGACGGCGCTGCCGCTCGCTGGCGTGCTTTCGCGCGTGTGAGCTTGCGCTCTGTGGAGTTTCCCGTTGAAACCAAGCTTTGTAGTTGTGGTATAAGCTCGTTGTGTAGGCCACACATGGCGCTGATAAATTGTAAAACGAAGAAAAGAAAACTCTGGAGACTATGCGGGCAGATTAGCTTCTTCTGAACGGCACATGCTGGCGAGAGAACAAACATGTAGGAGCAGTGCCTGGTAGGAGATTCGGGGTTTCCGTTCTAGTTGATCAACATTCTTTTTCACGCAGTAATGTTTGAGTACAATGATTGAAATATTCAATGACAATTATAGCGGTTATATCAAGAACAAAAATAAAATGAACAGTGAATGAGACGCAAAGACAGATATTTTCGCGCAGAATGTGAGTAAACAGTGAAAGGAAAAGATTGGTGCACATAAAAAAGGAAAATAATTAATTAAAAGTAAGAATCAGCGAACAGTCAAATGAAATTTATGTACACATGAGGGACCTCCCTTGATGTTTCACGCCCACTCTTGCAGGCATACTGGATCCGTAGAAGCTCTGAATGAGGATCGATGCCTTTTCATTGCACGAGTTCTTTGCATAACGTCATGGAACAGGTTGTCTTTTCTTTTTAGGCATGTTGCGTTGGAGAGGCTAGAAATATTTGCAGTCGCACGCGAGCATGCACGAACCTCTCAAGACGCAGCTCGGAATGAATTTGCAACAACCACGAAAATTCCAGGGTCGGATCTAAGAGGAACAGGGTACATATAAGCGTGCGCAGGGTTCCCCTTCAGGGGGGGGGGGCGAAGGTTCGTCGCAGCGCCCCCCTCCCTATTATGTCAATGTATGCGGCTGCCTTTGCGCCCCTCTTCTCGCCCCCCCCTACAATGTATAGGGCTGACTTTGCGCCCCCCTCCTCGCCCCCTTGCCCCCCCCCCCTGCGCACGCCTATGAGGGTACCGGTGCCCTTACCCCCTCCCCCCTTTAATTTTCGACGACCGTAGCGGCGGCCGCTACGGGTCGCTGCGAGCGCCTGCACCCTAAAGCTTTACTGCACCCTAGAATTACTGTAAATGTTGCTTTTATGTGGCGGAGTTGCTCATCTCTTTCGAAACGCCGCTAGCAATCGTGCACTGCAGAGAAGCTGATGCGCAGGCCGCCGCCGCTGCAGCGAACCGGTTTGTACTCCCGTGCCACAGTCCCGAAAGGAGACTTTCATAAAGGGACGCTTTTCACCAATACGAAGCAGCGCCGCATGTTCCTTGTGTCCTTGTCTATTAGGCACCGTGGAACGCCGCACAGAAGCCTTCGCGGTAGGGATGTCCGAAAAGCAAATTTTAGGTTCGAAGCGAACAGTGATTACGTCGAATAATTTTGAATCGAATAGTTCGAATAGTATGTATCACACATTATATAAAAAAAATTAGCATAAATATTGTCGAGGCCAAACTAACCTGCACAGCGTTTTTTTTTTTTAAATTGGAACGAGGCATGTGAGACTGTCATTCTTTTTGCTGCAAGTAAACGCTACTAAACTAAGCGCTACGCTACTAAACGCTACTAAACGTAGCGTTTAGTAGCATCAAATAGTAGCAGAATTTCAATTTGAGTAAGTTGCAAGTTATAACCGATAAAATACGTCACACTTTAAAAATTACTATACATATAACATATTATAACTTATAAGCCCGTATAACAAGCTTTTAAACTTAAAAAATGATCAGGGGCGTAGCCAAGAGGAGGGTTGGGGGTTTCAACCCCCCCCCCCCTCAAAATTTTTAAATTTTGCTTCCGCATATATTCACGCACACATACAAACACACGCACGAACATACGTCATAAAGTATGGTTGAACCCCTCCCCCCCCCCCCCGAAAAAGATTTCTGGTTACGCCCCTGAAAATGATTAATCTATGTCGGAGTAATATGTTAATTTAACCTTGAAGTGGGGCTTCGCGGCATTGCGCAATTTTGTTGGTTAGGTGCTTTCACGGCATCGCACTTTCAGGCTGCAGTGAAACCACCTTCACAGGTGGGTTACATGCCGTCCAATATACGCCTATTCGTTCATTATGAATACTTTGAAATTTCGGAACCTTAAATTCGTGTCGAAGCGAATTCAATACTATAATATTCCTTCGAACATTCCTAGTGCTCGAATATTCGCACATGCCTATTTCGCGGTAAACAGACGCAGACAGTCTGCCAGTATGTCAGGATGGCAGCAAAATATTGTCTACCCTCGTTGCTCGCGAGGGTAACATGCACAAAACAACAAATTTAACCACTCTCGGTTGACCTGAAAAAAAGGTTAAAGCTTTAAACCGCTCACATAGAGAACAGAGGTAGTTGCATGCTCCCCAGGCCTTCTGTAAACGCATCGTGTCTGAAGAAAAAAAGATCACAGTTTCACCGCAAGCGCGAAGCAATGAATGCGAAGGCAACAAATTGTAATGTTATACGAAGGAAGGCTGGCAGCTAACTCTTTTGGATCCGATCTCGCGTAACTATACAAAACGTTGGTGTAAGAGAATACGGCCGCTCCAGGGAGAGGTGCGCTTTTCGCAGTCTCTTCGCGTTGAGAGCGCGCGTAAAAGAGTATACGAGCCGTTTGCTGGTGCCTGCGAGATAGCGAGCGCGCAAGCGATCGTGAACGCGCTTTTAGGATCAAAGTCCGCAGTTGCTGCTCAAGCAGCCCCCCCCCCCCCCTCGCATCCCTCTATGCTCATTCAAGACGGGCGGGCCGTTTCGTTTCTGCTTAAGCAGCATCGACGGCAGGTCTAACACGGGGGGGGGAGATGTTATCGCATGCGCCCTCCGAGTGACGCAGATGGGCCAGCTCGTTTGATCTCTGCATCAGCCGCTATCGTCGCCGCTGCTCGCGAGCTTTTACTCACGGGTAGAACCTACGATGCGCGGTGGGATGTTATCAATTTGGACTTTATACTGAACATGACGGCGACGACAAAAACCCGTCGAGAGTGCCGATATAATTGCTATCGCAAGAAAAGTAGCCACGTGACGGTCTTTGGTTGGAAAATAACTTAACAGTGCAGTCAACTTTAAGACTTTTTGGTTGGAAAATAACTTAACAGCGCAGTCAACTTTAAGACTTTTCGACTTTAGGACTTTTAGGACTTTCTTTTTCTTTAGGACTCTAGAACACTCTCTCCCTAAATAAAAATAAAGCAATATATCCGTTGGCAGTTACGAACATGTACTCCCTATTTCCATATAATGAGAGCCATCTGTAAGTTCTACGTAGATCTTGTTCGTGGATCTGAAGGAATCTAAAGGACAGTTTTTGCAGTGTAACTAGCTTTTACTCGTGTGCAGTATACACCAGAGCACGCCTGTCTCGCACCCAGGCTTCTGGCGAGCCGAGCGGATACTCTCGCACCCAAACGCCGGGCTGACCGGGCTGCCGAGACGCGCGCGGACTGCACCAAGTAAACAGGGCAAGCTGCAGTTCTGAGGCTTTAAAGTGCGGAAAAGTGCCCGTTCACGCCACTTCAGCGTGTAAGAGCTCGTCTGGGCACTACTGCGTCGTCTTTGGATGCCAAAACAAGCTGCGCAACAAGAGGATATTAGCGTTGTCTGCGACGATTACGACGCGCCACGGAAATAGTGCCGGTGTGGTGTTCTCAGCTTCGCCGCGAGTGGATACTGTGATTCAAGCAAAAAAACTAGGAGCCGAGTGAAAATGCGCGAGTAAGTACACTAACTGCGTGTATTCTGCAGTGTGATGCCCACCTATTTCATTTTACGAACCTAATTTGCGTGACACGCAGCTGGGTTGAAGGCAGGCGCGAGCTTTGTGTGGGGGTGCACTTCATACCTTTGAGCGTTTCTTTGACGAAAGTCTAGTGCAAGGTAGTGCTTTCAAGCCCAAGCAATCAGCATGCTTTGCCACTTTCAACGTAGTATTAAGCTTTAGTGATTTGATGGCATCCACGCCTTCGAGATTTCCTCTTCAAAAGGTAATAAATGGCACGGTGCTCCTCAACAGCTGGTCAGAATTTCGTGCTTTCAATGCAGTGTTTGACGTCCCCAAATTTATTTGGACACGAGGCATCCAGCTCCACATAATACATGTATTGGCACGTAAGTAAACAGTACTCGCGCCAGTGTCCTTTACGTCGCAGGCGTAGCTAACCGGCTTAACTAAGAGTAGCACAGTTTCGCTTGTAAAGCACCATCGTTACAAGAATAAAATCGCGCAGGTAGCTTCCAAAAAAAACGCTGAACGATACTGCAGGTTATACTCTCTGATAGCACGCTTTTGTGAGCAAGACGCATTATTGTAAGAACGCTCATGAAACAAAAATTACGTTCCACAAAGCTGTACCCGTAAAGCGTACTCTAATTATTACGCGATGAATGCTGAAATATGGTGTAATATGGCTTGTAATATGGCGCAACAAAACATCGTTTCACTCTTTCGCGAGCTGCACGGCAAATAGGATTCACGCGTATTACAGCGAGAACGTTTTTTTTTACAACTGTAACAGCGTACGTATCTGACGAGGTTGCTTCCGCAGCCCACTCAGCACGTACTGTATACATTGCGGGCTTGCATGAGCAACATGTTCTTGATGTTCCAATAAAATCAGCGAAAATGTCCAGGCTAGAAAAGACGCGAAACACGCTCTCCGACGGGCTGAGTTTCGGGAGTTTCACGTTTGCTCTGTGTAGCGTCTGCTGGCGTGGCAGCCCGCGCATGTTGTTTCGCCGCGTGTGCGATAGATGGCGCGACGCGCGATGCAAATATGGCGATGCGCATGGAATTCTCTGTGTTCTGGTCTATAGGCCTGACATGTTTCCGCAGTAATTGCACTTCTCTTTCTTCTTGCGAGTCTTAATTTGTAGATGGGTTATACAACAGGAGTGTCCAACGCTGAGTGTGGGTGTTTAATATGTGGTCTGCTATTTTTTCCCCAGATTTCTTCAAGCATTAGCTACAGCAGCACTGTACAGGGGCTGACCTACAGCTGCGGCACCGTGCCTTACGCAAAATCCTCGCTATAAAGATTGCTGATGTCACCAAAGGACAGATCCTGAAATCACAATAAATCTTGTTACCATTTCTTCTTATGTTTCTATGGCTAGTGCACCAGCAACCTTTTTAAATAGCACATGCCAACAGGCTATAGGTTCATGTTGGTCTATAGGTCTATAGTGCCAAATATGCCTATTGGTATTTGGACCAATAAGCCTATTTGTCCAAATAGGTCTATAGGTCCGGATAGGTCTATAGGTGTCAATAATCAAATAGCCTATTGGTTTTTTCTATTGGTCTTTTTTGCTAGGGAAGTTTGTGCATTGTAGCTTCGCATCCATTTTCACTGTTACCTTAAAGTGCGGCTGGAGCAAGTGAGTGCGCAACAGGGCTGGGCAAAGACACTTTGAAAGTGTATCGCGATACGGTACAAGATACTGAGGTAAGAAGTATTTGAGATACAGATACAAGATACCACAACAGTGATCGTATCCGATTCGATATATTCCAATTGTATCTTAAGATCAGTGTTGTAGCGGTTACCGAAAAGAAGTAACGAAATTCGTTACTCGTTACACTAACAAAACGTCACGCTACGTTACCAACAAAAAAAAAGTAACGCTTTAGCGTTACTGTTACAGAAAAAATTTAACGCACGTTACTTGTGCCGTTACTTAAAGGGGAACTCCGATGATTTTTCGGACCATTTTGAGTTAATGCCGTTTTCAAATAGTATAAACAGTCCTGTAACAGCAAGGGTGGTTCATTTTGCTGAAAGACTCGTCAATAATTTTAAATAAGCAATAAACAAGGAGTCGAAACCGAAGCAGGGAGCTGAGCTGCTCCGTGCTGGGTATGCGATGACGTCACGAAGGGCGCTACACGCCGCCACGGCTGGCCAGGGTGTAAACATAGCACACGTGTTTCCTCTATCGCGCGAAAAGCAAGCTGGCGATGTCATCGACGCGAAATGAAGCTGTGCCAGCCCGTCTCAACTTACCAGTGAAGAGTTCAGCGATGATGGCAGCTGCTATATGAGCGCGGAAACATCGCCTTTTGATTTCGACCTGCCGGCGCGTGAAGTCACTGATGTGCCCCGCATCGATCTCCTCGTTGCTCAGTATTGTGCGTGCTTACTGTAAAAGCCGATGTCAACGACGACTAAGACGCTAGCAGCTAACAAAACCGAACAACTTTACTCGCGTCTTCGCCGCTTCGTAGAAGAAGGCGCGCGCTGCAACCGTCTGTCGGGCGAGGCGGGGTTCGAAAAGAGTAGGCACGTTATGTCACACACACAGGCTGGCCCGCGTTAACAGGCGTGATTCCGGAATTGGCTGCCAATTTTAAAATTTGTTTTCTAAAAAACTGAACGACTTACGGTTGTACAATTTGGCACATATCATCAGGGTACCGAAGAGAACATATGTTTAAAGTTTAATTCAAATCGGTGAATATCGAAAAATCCCCGGAGTTCCCCTTTAATGGTCACAAATCTTCATCAGTGCGTCTTCTCTGCGGGAACCCACAGCAACAATTTTATGAAGCTCATATTTATATTTCACATAAAAGTTCTAGCCCATACAAGAATTTTACCCGAAACACTGATTTAACGAGAAGAGAATAATTTGGACAAATATGCCATATCTTACTCTAGTAGCCTAAAGGTGCCTGTACAGTTACATGTGATGGTTTCTAACTCTGTGCCACATGGTGAACCCATTCTTAATGTGAGAATAAATACAAGATCATCGATTTCATAATGAAGGCTCTCCGCAATGAAAACATCACCGAACGTTGAACAAACTTGCAGTAATTTTAGCGGTGTGCTTGTACTAACAAAATGAGTCCGCAAATTTTGTAGCCATGAAGAAATGCTTAAATGGCATAATTCAGAAAAAAAAAGTATTTGCGCATATATTTTTTTTTTCTCCACCTTAACCAGCATATTTACCGCAAAAATTGCTAGTGTTTATGGGAAGCTGTTGCAGAGCAGCCTCGTTCGATCTAAAAATGGGTAACAATGGAAGCGTATACCAGCAGTTTCCGATGGAAAGAAGCAAATTTCATTTTGAAAACAAAGTTGATACAGGTAAACCTCGGTGATACGATCACGGCTCATGCGAATTTTGGTTTGATACGAATTTTTCTTTGGTCCCGGCCAATGCCCATTGGCCTGCAGTGTAATGGAGTACGGTTGTTTCGAACAGATTTTCACCCCGCGAGGTTTGATACGAAAGTACGCTACCGCGCAGGTACGAACAGGTGCTGTCCGCGCTGTCGCGGAAGAGGCGCCAAGCACGTGCGGGCGCAGAAGCGCAAGCGTGGGCATACGCGCCGCGCCGCCAATAGGTCAGAATCACGGTGTAAGAAAAATACTTTTCTTACACAGCGATCAGAGTAAACCTTCAGTGACGCGTCGCAGCTTCCGAGATTGTGTGCGCGAATCTTGGAGGCCCTAATGCGCCTATTTGTGCCTTCGCGTTTAGATTAGAAGTCATGTCCTCCATGCAAGCGATGTCCTCGTGCATCAGACACCCGATGAAAGGTGGACGAGGACCCATAGAAGAAAAGGACGGTCTTGGCGAATGAGCTAGGCCTCACAACGTCAACATCAGGGGCGTAGCCAGGGGGGGCGGGGGCGGCTCAACCCCCTCCCTCCCCCCCAAAAATTTTCAATTTTGCTTACGTATATATACACGCACACATACAAACGCTCGCACGAACATACATAAAGTATGGTTGAATCCCCCCCTCCCCCGCAAGAAATTTCTGGCTACGCCCCTGGTCAACATGTACGAGTGTTAGAGACACACTTGTGCGGGCACGGCCGCAAATCTCTCGAAAAACATCCCCAACACCACCGCGATAAGGAAATTATAACGCAGGACTGCGGTCGTGAAATTTTCTGGCCTTCGCCTGTCGCTTCAAAGCGCTCCTTAAGGCAATTTCGCCGCAGTACTCTGTTGTCTTGCGGAAAAGCATACTAAGATTTGGAAGGAGCTACTAGCGGTCGCGGGTCACAACACACACAGGCGTGCGCAAGGTTCCCCTTCAGGGGGGGGGGGGGGGAAGGCGGGTGAAGGTTCATCGGAGCGCCCCCTCCCTATTAAGTAATGTATGGGGCAGACTTTGCCCCCCCCCCCTTTTAGGTGACTAGGGGGGGCACCCCCTACCGCCCCCCCCCCCTGCGCACGCCTATGACAACACACCTGGTCCAATAATTACATGCGCGCACATGGGCCGTATAATTACGAGTGCGGGCATGATTGTTGACGTCTAAAAACTTCACTGGCAATCATTCAGAACTGTTCGTGACTTTGCTGCGGCCCTGAAAAAGAATTAATGAAAATCTACGCGACTTTTATTTTGTCGCATGCTAATTTTTCATACCTTCTGGTGATACGAATTTCGGATGATACGAATATTTTTGGTGATCCCGCGAGATTCGTATCACCGAGGTTTTACTGTAATCAGTGCTGGAGAATTACACGGACAACTTCATGATAACTACAACTTCTTCTAGCATTTAAGCAACAGCTGTATTACAAAGCTGTCATCGGACAGCTTGCCTGGCTTCTTTAATGAACACGTCCGCACCTTCGCTAAATAGGCGCTCGATGGGCGCATTGAATGGTACTCTTCACGCCCAGCGGGTCAGTAGGAGTCCGCCGCTGCGGCAAAAGAACGTAGGGCCGAGCTCGGTGGAAGTGGCGAGACGAAGTTTTGCGTAAAACTTCAGGGATAACTGGAATAAAAAGTAACGAGTAACGTAACACCTCACGTTACCAAAAAAAGTCCCAGTTTCACCACAAGGGCGAAGCAATGAATGCGATAGCCACAAATTGTAGTGTTACATGAAGTGAGGTTGGCAGCTAACTGTTTTTTATCCGATCTCGCGTAGCTACAAAACGCTGGTGTAAGAGAATGCGGCCGCGCCAAGGAGAGATGCTCTCCGCATAGTCACTTCGCGTTGAGAGCGCACCACGTAGAAGGGTATACGAGCCGCCCGCTGTGATGGCTTTCGAGATAGCGCGCGTGCCAGCGATCGCGACCGCGCCCTTAGATTCAAAGTTCAAAGTTGCTCCTCGCGCGACAATCCCCCCTCCCCACCTCACGTCTTTTAAAGCTCGTTAAAGACGGGCGGAGCGTTTCCTGTCTGCTTTGACGGCAGGCCTCCTGAGCGGGGTGATGTTATCGCATGCACCCTCCGAGCGACGGAAACGGGCTGGCTCGTCTGAACTCTGCTTCGTCCGCGTTCGTCGCGCCCGCTCGCGCGCTTTTACTCGCGATAGAACATAGAATGCGCGGGGGGATCTTATCAATTTGGACTTCATGCCGGAAGGACATGACGGCGATGGCAACGACGACGGCAAAAACCCGTCGAGACTGTCCATATAAATGCTATCAAAATAAAATGCTAACGTAAGTATGTTTCCCGTAACAGTTCCGAAATGGTAACGAGAACGTCACTAAGTTACCGAAAAAAGTAACGCGTTACCGGTAACGCCGTTACTTGTACCGCGTTACCGCCAACACTGCTTAAGATACTTCGATACATTGGCAAACTTGTTATTACATATCTATATAATGTCGCACTAAACTCCTATGCACCAAAATGTTCGCTTGAAAATTTATTAACTGACCAATATCGATTCATTTGAATGAAACGCCTGTTAGTGTTTCAAAAGCTTTGTATTTCTTGCTCAAGGTATATTAGATTCATTCCGAAACAACGTAGTGGCGTTGCTTTAGCTGCTTAGCATGACAGCTCCTTATGCACTTCGCTGATCGCGGTTTTTTCTTGTCGCTGTTGTAGTTGCTGACACTCACTGCTCTACTTGCCGATGAGCTTGCGGGTTGCCATCTATTCACAAGAACTTCAATATGAAGCCTCCGCACGATGGTGGAAATAGCGCTGGGGAGTTACACCTTGCCCATAAAGGTATTACGGTTTTCGCAATACCGGATCGGTTTTCGCAATACCAGGATACTTACCCATACTGTACAACTGAAGCGTCCAGCGCTACCATCAAACACTTGCTATGGACATGCTCCGGCCTGAATCATACACGACGGCACTACCTGAATACAGTGGGCCTTCCTCCGACGAGACCACCGGTCTATGATTTGTGGCACTATGGGCGCCACCATAGAGCACTGTTAATGTATACAGGGTGTTTCAAGAAATGTGTCCAACCTTCTAAAAAAATCTGGAAAATGCGATATTTGCTCGGGGCTTTCAGAATTGCTTTTTCTGTAGCGGCAGGAATCTTAAGGTAGTTAAGGACATCATTTGTACAGTAATTGAGAAAGTTATATTAATTAACTTTTTAATTAGTGGAGTTAGGTGATTGTGTCGAATTGGGGAATTGAAGTTCTTCATGCGAGGAACCCATCCGAGCTTTGAGATTTCGAAAAAGCGTCCTCTAGTAATTGTTGTGGCGTAATGAAATTCGACGAAATGCATAGGCTTTCAACAGCGAAAGCCATCGAATTCGGTTGAATTTCATTACTTCGTAATTATTACTAGGGGACGCTTCTTCGAAATCTCAATGTTGGGATGGGTTTCTGGCACGAAGAATTTCAATTTCCCAATTTGACACAGTAGCCTAACTCCACTAATTAAAAAGTTAAATACTGTAACTTTCTTAATTACTCTCTCAAGTGATGTATCTAACCATCTTAGGATGCCTAGCGCTACCGAAAAAGTCATTCACTCATTTTGGACGTCTCAGAAGAATATGGCAGTTGCGTTCTTCCATGTTTCTGTTTAGGTTTCGGCATTGAATTTGGTTGAACTTCATTACTTCGTAATTATTACTAGATGGCACTTTTTCAAAATCTCAAATTTGGGTTGGGTTTCTGGCATGAAGAACTTCAATTCTCCCATTTGACACAACCACCTAAATACACTAATTAAAGTTAATTTAAATTTTGTAATTACAGTCCCAAATAATTTCTTTAACCATCTTAAAATTCCTGCCACTACAGAAAAACCGGTTCTGAAGGCAGCAATCAAATATTGCATTTTCCTAATTTTTTAGAAGGTTGGACACATTTCTTGAAACACCCTGTATAGCTGAAATCGGGCTCCACGTATATGTATATTTAACTCTGTATGCCGTTGGGCACACTTTCGAAATTAAAAAAAAATCACGACTTAGGTGTACAGGAGTAAGAACGCTGGCAGCGACATTCTTTGCTACGCATCGTGTTTACGTAGAGGACATAAAACTGCAGTGTCTTTTGCATTCTGCTTATCTCCGGGCGTAAAAGCGTTCGTTAGCGACGTACTCAGTACTGCGCAATTTCTTACCAATTTTTCTTCTACGAGAGAACATGTGCAACCCAGAAACACCTCAGACGTAATATATAGCTGCACAAAGCGCCGCAGGACACTGCTGCTATTCCCACACTTATATCTCCAATTACCGAGTGATTAGTAACACTAAAACATTTAGGAAGCCTAAAAAATGAAAACAAATATATCTAAGTAAAATAGAAAAGCGGTTCCGCATTAAAGACAGTGAATAAGTATAAAAACCAATACAGGCGACCCTCCCAAGAGGTAATGATAACTATTGCGTTTTACGTCTCAAAACTACGATATGATTATGAGAGACGCCGTAGTGGAGAGCTGCGGAAATTTCTACAACCTGGCCTTCTAAAACGTAAATGTAAGCACACGGGCCTCTAGCATCTTGCCTTCATCGAGATGCAGCTGCCGCGACCTTCGTATCAGCAGCTAAGCACCATAACAACTACACCACCGCGGCGGGTAACCCCTAATAGCTGTCGTAATTAAGCATTTAATCTTAGACCACAGAACAATCAGTGCCTACGGAAAATAGCGCAAAGCCACTTGTTGGGACGCTCATGAGAAGAACGGAGCATTTGGTGGAACAATGTTTCTCCGGTCCTTTTGCCAACATCTGTAAGATGGATCCTAATAATTTACGCTACTATAATGCAAACTCAATTTCGCTGATTTAATATGTAGTACGCAGGTGAACAAGGCCCCCGTACGGGAGCCGAAACGTCTTTGTTATTATTTTTTAAGTTTTTGGTCGGCGTCTTCTTACTTTTGACCACAGTACGCAGTATTTTGTTACTGTGTACTCCGCACACGCGCACATTATTATATATTTGTCCTCAACATCGCCTTGTCATAACAGTAAACTTAAGTGGAATTATAAGCTCAAGTGGAAAAGTAGCAGAAATGACGCAGACAGGTAAAGGTAAGAATAAAGCAGAGAGCTAACCTTGGCAGCACGTTAAAGACATATTGCAATAAGCAGACCGAAAAAAAACAATACAGACACATAGGTAAGGCATGGGATGGAAAAGAAGGCCAGCTTAGAAATAGCGTGTGCTAACAACCAAATTATTATTTTAATAACACATCGAATAAAAGAGAAAGAGAGGTACGCCAATATGGCTACTGTTAGCTGAATGTTTGTTCCATTAGATGCAGCATCGGTACTGGTGGTTCTATAGATGTTAGATTCTTATTTGCATGCTAGTCAGTCTGATTGCATGTAAGTCAAACTTACATCCACGAGTCGCCGATATGCGAAATCCACGAGACGTAAAGCAACCCCATTCTTGCATTCTTCAGACATCGTAACGAAGCACAATGCAACAGATACTTCGATAATGACACTACAGAGGTACCAGAATTTGTGCGAAAGACGCCGCACGCATTGGAGTACGTCGCGCAGGACAGTGGTTAAGAGCCAAGTGTCATGGCGCTGGCAACAAACGGGAAAGAAATCACAGCATATCCACGTGGTGACTGATGATGAGTGGGGCGAAGCGAACTCGCGCTGCAGCACGGCGATGGCATTGGCGCGAGCGGGTTCTTCTTGATGGAAGATATTGTGACTAGATTGTTTGAGAACCACAATCTGTTGCACACACCGCAACTATGGCCGAAACTGTTATCAAGGAAGTCCCGCTGGAAGCGCGCGTCGGCGCCTTCGGGCAGAGCCCACCTGATGCAGCCACTTCACGTGCTCGCACAACCTCGGGCTCTGCCTGCCGGTACGCGCGCTTTCTCGCCGCTTCACGGTCCTTCACATTTTGAAGATCCGATTCGCGCCGCAGCCGTGCAGCTTGTCGAGCAGCTTCGGCCGCGCGGGCTCGAACGGCGGGGTCTTCTCGCCGCAGCCGTGCAGCTTCTCGAGCAGCTTCGGCTTCGCGGGCTCGAACGGCGGAATCTGCTTCGCGGCGTCGACGTGCAGCTTCGGCCTCGCGGGCTCTCACCTCAGGATTCTGTCTGCGATCACGCGCTGCCGCAGCCTTCCGTGCCCTCCATTCCGCAGCCTTGTCTTCCATCTGGCAACTCCGAGCTAAAGAGAAAGCGTGCCAAGAGGGAGCCTCATGGCGCGTTACTTCTGAAATGTTGTATTCGGGTGTCGTTGAAAACACGAGACGTAGTAAAGAAGAAAGAACGTCACACAGGCGAACACGCAAAACGAGAGTGTCACTCGTCAACGTCATCTTCTTCTTCTACTGCATACCAGAACGCGCGCAGTAAAGAAGAAAGAATGCCACACAGGCGAACACGCACGAGAGCCTCACTCGTCAACGTCGTTGTCTTCTTCTACTGCATACCAGAACGAGCGCTTCTCACGAGCTAGAGGTGGCTACTACAACGCTACAAACAAACGCAGGATGGACAGACCCACGGCATAAGGAGCTTCGCCCCTAAAAAGCCGCGGAGAAAACGAAAGGTCGGCCGGGAGTAGACGTTTGCGCTCTTGTCTGTCGAGACGACGCGAGCGCTACTACCTGACTCTTTTCCATCAATAGGGACGCTCAGAGCTCATTGCCTACGCTCGCTTGAAAATTCTGACGGAAGAATAAAATAATGCGACTGCCGGGAATTTTATTCTGGTGGCTTAGAGGTAACAGCATGAGATTGAGAAGCGGAGTAGTCAGGGTTTACTTTTTGGCATGGCGGTGTTGCGATCGCAGTATCTCGTATCTTAATATACACGATGGATTCTTCAATGCATCACAAATACAGATACTGACGAACGTCTTGCGAGACGTATCGCGATACAGATACAAGATACACAAAGCGTATCTAAGATAGTATCTAAGATACATGTATCTTTGATACTGCCCAGCACTGAATATAGCTTACTGAATCATAGGAATACACATGTAATGTCTATTACACTGGTAGAAAAGCGGAGCCAACACTGGACCCACGGAACCTAACCTGACATGATGACTGTATGATTGGAGTACATGTGCAGTGTTATTGCTTTGTTATAAAACTAGGTAGCCAGAACCACAACCACAATTGACGGTGCACCAACATCACTCCTGCATAGTGTTTTTTTCCAAAGCAGCTTGTAAATCTGGCGTGGCTCTAGGGTAGTATAGCTGACTGCCACGCAGAATGTTGGGTTCGATTCCTGCTGGGATCCTAATTTTTATTATTTGCATTCGTCGCGTCAGCGCGGCCGATGTCGGCTTTTCTTAGCGCTCTCTCATTTAAGTTACCATTGTCTGTCCCAGTGGCATAGCCGGGCCCGTGCCCTCCCCGATTTTTTTTTTTTGCTATAGCATACAGAACCCAAAATGACACTTGACCACATCCTCCTGCACGGCCCCCACTTAATATCAAGGAGGTGCCCCCCCCAGAAATGAATTTCTGACTACGCCTCTGGTCTGTTCTCTCCATTCCTAGGTATATATAAACTGTTAATCACCAGTGGCGATACCGTACACCGCGGCCCGTGGTAAACGAGTACGCGCCACATGTGTCTGCAGGAAAGGGTTGGATGACGTACGCGACCGAATTTTCATGTTATGTCATGACCCCACAGTCGTAATCGTCAAATCTGTAGGTGTCGCGGGCGTTGTTTGCGTGATAATTTTGCGTATTCAATAATAAACAAAACAAAGGCACGTCTACAATACGAATTGTATATTATAAACAAAAAGTTGCGAGGTGAACGAGGCAGCAGCGACGAGGCGACTGACGTAACTTGGGCACGGCCGTTGTGTTTCCAACGCACGTGCTTGGCACGTAAACAGAGACGATCGGACAAGGTCAGGGATGCGCTGGCTGTAGCTCGAGTTCACCGGCCGCATTCGGCGCCAGCACAGGAAATACTACGCGGCGTCAACGTGTACTTCGAGCCATGAGCACGCTCCCTCGGCGCTGTTGCTATAAATCCTCTTACCCTCCCATGCCAATTGCTGTTTACACCAAGTTAAGGAGACGATCACGAGAGCACCCAGACGTCGGCGGCTAGATAGATAGATAGATAGATAGATAGATAGATAGATAGATAGATAGATAGATAGATAGATAGATAGATAGATAGATAGATAGATAGATAGATAGATAGATAGATAGATAGATAGATAGATAGATAGATAGATAGATAGATAGAAATGCTCAAAGTCCCTATGGTTCGCTAAGAAATGCTCCGCATTTAAAATCGGCAAGCATTCGTAACACACTAGTAGACAGCCTAATGTTTGCGCATTTCTTTCTGTTTCTTTCTTAAACTATAAAGAGGCGCGAAAAACTATTTTGCTTAGCAAGAAGAAGCGCTGCAGTGGCCGCGCCTGAGCTTTATGCTTCCCTAACAAAGAAAAGGTTGATATTGCGGTTTTCATGTGCACAGTTAGAAAGAAACAGATAAGCACCAAACACTACGCGCAAAAGCAAGGCGATGCGTGGGCACAAGTGAGATGACTTGGCAGCTTTTCACCGAAACAAACGGCCGCGGCGCACCGCCGTTTCGGTCTCACGTAGCAGAACGGTCGGGCTTCGTGTTTTGACATGCACACACACACACACACACACACACACACACACACACATGTATATATATATATATATATATATATATATATATATATATATATATATATATATATATATATATTGTTATGACAAAGACTCCGATGTTCGGGCGCGCGGGCAGTGAGAATATTATTTACGATTAACGCCAGGATAGCGCGGTGCTCCGAGCTGTATCCTGCCGCTATGCCTTCATTGTGCACAATGAGTGCCCTTTTAGCTGCAACTGCCTCACAAGACCTTGAAGCAAGCTCAGTCCAGAGCCGTAGAGATCTCCGGTGTGCCCTCACGCAGCTCACATACCAACTGCGCTGCTTGGCGTCGGCATACTCCAGATTTTTGGCTGCCTCCCCACCATCGCTGACTGTTCGCGAATTACCGGAGTTCCACGGTTTCCAGAACGACGCCGTCGGCTGGGCGGCGACCGTAAACGCAATCGGAGCTCGCGAGTGCTGGACGGATCAGGAGAAGTGGTGCGTAGCCATAGACCACCTTCAAAACGGTGCCGCGGCGTGGCACAGGTACGAAAGCGTGCGGCAGCAATCCTGGGCCGAGTGGAGCACCAAGCTCATAGCTGCCTTTGGACCAATTGACTACCACCTCGCCGCCACCACCCAGTCCAACCTCACCGCTACCGAGGATGGAGCTCTGAAGGGGCACCACCTCGAGGCTGCTACTGCGCAGTGCAGCTTACCACTACGACAAGTCGAGACAACATTCTCTCCACAGCAGTTGGTAACGCGTCCTCCAAGCTCATCTTCCCTTCGGAACTTGGATGTGCCGGCTCCTGTAGTGCTTCACACGCTACCGATTCAGAAGGCGGACGAGTGCATGGCCATCAGCAACGTCTCTTCAGGCTCGTCGGAGCCACATCCCCGACTTCAAGCACAAAAATTGGCCGGGTGCGCAGATGGCCACCTTGTGCTAAGTGAGCCAGAAAATGTAGCAGGGGAACTCAGAAGCACAGCGCTGGAAGATCCACCTATGCCACGTCCAGAGCCGTTGGGCATCGATGAAAAGAAAGAGAGTCAGCGCCCCGTTGCTAATGTGGAGAATTTGGCTGAAGAAAAGCATTTTCCAGTCCTCCCAAAGCCACACAATGTTCGAAACGATTGTCCGGACCGTCTTTCCGATGCTGACAATCATGCGGATCTAACCGAAAGGAAGCCACCCCAAGTGCCTCTCACGGGGCCTCCTCAGATGCTGTTCCGGCATCCTCTTCCGGGCATGCGCCGTCCACCGTTACCTCTGCAACAAAGCCAAACCCGGCAGCCAGAAGCATGTTTTACCGGTCAGATGACGTCGCAGCGTGGCCGAGATCGACCACTGCGATGCAGCCAGGGTCGTCCACCAGACTCATTTACGGCAGGTCCACGGGCCAAGTCACAGCGTGGCCGGGACAGTCCGCTGCGATGCAGCCAAAGCCGCCCACCCGAGGCACTGTCGGCAGCTCCGCGCGCTCGCAGTCATGGCCGAGTGTTATGACAAAGACTCCGATGTTCGGGCGTGCGGGCAGTGAGATTGAGGCAGAGGAAGAAGAGGTTGAGAGAATAGAACAGCTTGGCCGAGGAACGGGTGTTGTCTCTATCTCGTCCTTTACAATATATATATATATATATATATATATATATATATATATATATATATATATATATATATATATATATTGCCATTGTTTCCAGAAATGTGTCCTACATTCTCAAAAATCGGGGAAAGGCGATATTTGCTTTTTCTGTAGTTTCAGGCATCTTCAAATGGTTAAATACATCATTGGCGACAGTAATTAAGACAGTTAAGTTCAGTAACTTTTTAATTAGCGGAGTTAGATGGTTCTCTCAAATGGGAGAATGAGGTCAATAACATTTACCATGATGCTTCCAAGCAATTAATCGTATTTTGCGGTGTCCCAAAACCACAACCACGATTTTATAAGAACTATACCATAGCGGATATATATTATTTTTGCGTCACGAATACGACTATAGTTCCAGCAACTCCACTTAAAAATCAGCAATGTAATATTTTAACGTTGCAGCGTCGACTGCTAATTATCTTTTTAGCAAACAACCACACGCTATCGCAGTCACAAAGCTTGCACATCGGCATAGCCTATCAAAGAGTAGCAAAAGCTTCCCCATTAAAATGTCATATTCGCAGTGTTATTAGAAATTTTGTAATTATTTATTAGCGTGACGTACAATAAACGATTATTCAAAACTAGCCCAAAATGCATACCTTGTTTACGTTTGCACAAGGGAGCGTGGTAAAACTAGTGCAGCTTGATAAGAATGATGTCTTCTGCATACGATAACTCTTGTGCTTATGGGGACCTCCAAAATAATGTACCCACGGGTGCTTTATATAGAGGCAGAAATATATGCATTGTTGATATGCGAAAAGTTGGTTTCTCACTTAAGCCACCAATGCGCAATCGAGGACGTCAGGCGTATTTTCGCCGTCGTTATGCGACAAGGAATAATAGGGCTCAGGGAATTACACACGCCGTATATTACTCTTCCGACATGAATGTGTCGTTAGCAGAAACGGCACTTGTGACAGAAGCTCCACTCTTAGACCTCATATACTTGTTCTTTTAATGTAACACTGCAGGCTTGTAGGTAAAGCATATTACAAATATTTCATATATGTGTCGAAGAAGTACAAGTAAATAGCCCGTACTTTTACAGCCAAGCTCCATACCTCTCGCTGGTCGGAAAATTTCGCGGCCTGAATACAAAACGCCAGGCCTAAGAAACCAACAGACGCTCGTGTGCTCCTCTACTAGCAGATGCACGCGCTCGTAGCATTTTCACCTCGGACGCTGAGAAAGGGCATTACGAGAGGTGTACAGACGAGCCGACGAACGCTTTTTCTGTAGACTCGTGCACAAGTGCAACGCCGTCACTAGATTTCGACCTCTGGGTGGTTTAAGGGCTCTTTAACAACTGAAGGCAAATGGCATATCTTTCTTTGCAATCGGGCATACAGCATATAGCTCAGTATTCGCTTCAATAAAGAAAACCATAAACAAGCATCAACACCGCATGATGGATAATAAGGCGCCTGTGAACAATGCAAACACCCTCCCACACGTTACCGGTAAAGGTTAGGCTGCAGCTGCTTTGCACATCACACGAGCGCCTCGAATGACGTCTAACAGCCCATCCTCCTCCCCGTGTGTGTTTCCCACTTTCATATGTAAAAGGAAGACCAGTCTAAAAACTGATTCAGTTCATTCTAAGATGGCCATAGGTTGACCGCGGAAATTAAAAACAATGTTAATTGTTAGGGTTAGACTTTCCAAAACCACGGTTTGATTGTGAGAGACGTCGAAGTGGAGGGCGCCGGAAATTTTAACTATCTGATGTTCTTTAGCGTGCTCTAAGAACACGGGCCTCAAGCGTTTTCGTCTCCATCGAAATTGCGGCCGCCGCAGCCGAGATTCAATCCCGTGACTTGCGGGTCAGCATTAAACCACCATAATCACTAGACCACCGTGGCGGGTCACTCGACGGAAATTAAAGACACCAGAAGAGAAGCGTGAATGGAATGCACGACGAAAGGAACAAATTCGTCTCGCTGAAAATGGTCGCGGAACCAATCACGCTCTTCCACAGCGACTATAAAGCGGTTGTCACTACAATTACCCTAAAGTAATGATAAAACATACCCCCCGCCTCCTGCTCCCCCTATCAGCATGTGTGGTGTGTGATACAGGTTCGCTGGGCATTTACGTCCGCAGGGCGGGATGCTGGCCAATTTTCTTTTTCGTTTCTAAACCATGTTTTCGCTTTCATGTTTGCCAACAAGCTATGCCAACTTACTAATGTCAAATTAGCAAACAAGCTTTTAATAAGTACGTGTGATGAGTCACAAAGAAACAGTGCCAGCAGCAACAAACAGCAGTGGGAGTGCTTCTTTATTTCAACGGAAATTAAGGTCGCACAGGGGCATAGAGCGAATAGTTAGTTCTTTGACTGATCTTGTGCTTTTTTACTCTAGGGAAAAATGGACTCGGATGGCCCGGACCTGGCCGTTTTGCGTGCGCCTCTTTCTCTCTTTCTCGCGCTTCAACAACTACACACCCTCGTTCCTCATGTTTTGGCAGATTCAGGTTTATTCCTTCTGGTCCTCCGAGTCCGTTGGCGGGCTTACCTGGTGAGAAAAGAAAAACATGTGTTACCGAAAATTAATAATAAATTCTCGGTGTTACGTTCCAAAACTAAAATATGATAATGTGGCACGCTCTAACACGTCTCAGATAACACGTCTTCTACAGAAATGATACATGCCACATTTACTGCGTTTTAAGAGAAGCGGTTATTGTCCATCCAGATACGGCATTTCATGCCGATGCTTCTTCCGATGCTTCTGCCTTTTCGTGCTCTTCGCGCTTGCCCATTGGTCAGAGTTGCAGGGCGACCGTCATGGAGAAAATGGGGAAGAGCCTCGCGGCACTGCTTCCCTCGGCGTTGTGTGGTGGCGCTGATGCAGTATGACGTACAGCGCAGCGACAAAACGGAAATGGTCAGACAACGCAGCGTGTTGACGCCGAAGCAACAAGGGGACAGGTGTTGCGACAGCAACGCGACTACAGACGCGGCCAACAAGGCTTATTCTAGAGGTACTGTATATGCTACCTTTAGGTAGCAGAGTTGCGTATTCGCAATGCCCACGAACTATAGGTGGCGCGCCGTGCTTTTCAAGATGGCGCCAGGAGGAGGGTCAACCCGTTTGCTAGCATAGGAACAGATAGTACGTGCGGACGTACGGCCCATGCCACTTTCACCGGATGAAGTCATGAGCTGTGCTGAATTGGATATGAGACTAAACTACTTTCCCAAACCATGGAAAGTGCTAAGTACGATCGCCACCTAATTATTTGCTGTGGTGTGAAAGGTTATATTTCAGCTCCGTTACCGTGCATAACGATGCTTTGCGAAATCCTGTGCGTGCTACATACTGCATGAACTAACATTGACGTATGAGCAGAACGGCACTCTGAGGTAGTACGTACCGAGCCAACGTTTATAGATACGTTGTACCGGCCTGCCTTACGGATTTGCCGCAGTAGTAGGCCGCCAGCGAGTAGCGCCATCGCTGCTGCACGGGACCGCACGTTTAACGTGGTGATGGTTTGCAAACATAATACGCCGTCGTCATTACTCGTGCAGTCGGGAACGCGGAGTTACGTCTTCAACGGAACACAAGCATTTAACTTCCCATTCAGTAGCGCTTGTGTCACAGCCATGCTGAGACTAGCCGTGTGCAATTCACTTCACTCGCATGCTGCAGGCTCAATCAGCACAATCGAAACACGAATATCGAAAAGAATGCCCACGTATCCTTTTCGCAACGTCTAAGAAGTTAGCCGAGAGGCGTGGATTGTGTCTGTGACTGCACGTTCCAACGCTCTAACCATTTCGCTTCTCTGGTCGAGCTCGAGCGTGTTGGCGGCATGCGGCGCTCCATAATATCCACAATAATTGATACATTCAATGCACAAGAGGAACTATGCTTTTATTTTGATCTCGCTCAAGGATATTATACATTAAATACAATCAAAGTGACTTACGAGCGTGAAAGAACATTAACGCACGAGGGGACGTGAAGTGCAACTCGCTCGTCGAGAGTTAGCAGCTGATCGTTCACTGTCGCTGTCACTCTCGGTGCCTTCACAGTCTTCTACGTCCAGTAAAAAATCCTCGTCGTCAAGATGGTTTCCTTGAACATCACTGCAGAAAGCAATCTGAAGAATTTCCTCCGCCGAACAACTTAGACCACTCCGCGTCACCACGTTTACAATTAGAGAGACGTCTCGGCAGTCTGGGCCGTCTGGGTGCGGAGAACATTTCGCCACAGAACACTATTTCGCTCTCAGATCGGTCAACGAGCAAATCGCTTGCAGTGTGCTGCCACCTATCAACAAACGTACAAAAACAAGCGGCGCAGCGCTGGCTATGAAACCAACACACTGGCGAAGGACGGCGTGGAAAGCGTTCGCTCCACGAAAGGCGTGGAGCAGACGCGTCCTCGAATGAATGAAACGTCGCTCGCACGATTAGTAACAGCGCTTTGCTGACAAAGGATAGATGCACATTTTAATGTATCGACGACTTGAGATCGTTCAGTTTTACAAGAGCACATCGCGAGCTGGCGCGACCTCCCGCGTACAGTGTTATGGGATTCATGCAGTACAAGAAACACTTACCAATGCTATATACAAGTAAAACAGGGTAAGCTCCAACTGAACACGTCAGACGATAACATTTAACTAACCTACGTGGCTAGAGAAAGCCTCGCGAAGCTGATAATGTGTACGCTGTGGGCTAGCATTGAAAGCGCGAGTCGCCACGTATTTTCACGAAAACTTCGCGCCTCGCAAGAACGAATCAGATTTCTCGTGTCACGGAGGGCTCGGTTTGTTCACTGATGCAGGGAACATGCCAAGTGGTAGTGTTCCTTCCTTGCCAACGCGTTAACACTGAGGTTAGCACAGCCGAACAAGGGAGCGACTGCGTAGTGCTGCCATTTTGTCGTCTACTAACCCTCCTCGAGAGGACGCTCCTGAATTCCGCTTGGCGGCGCGACAGTCTACGGGCACTGCGAATAGGTCCGGCTAGCAACCACAGCTATGCGGTGAAGTCGCACTTCGTTTTTGCAGTAGACGTGCCTGCCGTGTCGCCGATTAACATGTCAGGCGTGTCGAAGACCGGCGATATACATTGGCTGTCGATGACAAGTGTTAATTCAGTTCGCTGCCGCGGCGACGTCGAGAAATACAAATTAGCCCGAGCGTCAGCTTCTCCGCAATGCATCGTTGCTAGCGGCGTTTGGCAGACAGATGCGCAACTCTGCTACCTAAAGGTAGCATATATAGTGACTCCAGCTGATTCCGACGAAGAACGCCTCCTGCAGTCATTCCCGCCATAGGAACGATCGGAGAGGCGTATACAGTAGGAACGCGAATAAATCTCCGCTGGTAATTCGTCCCCATATGAATGTTGCGGCTCCATGAATATTTCGTCCTAGTTTTCTTTGTGAGAATGGAAGCCGTAGTTAATAAGTTCTTTTAACAGCCAAGCTATTTAAGCCGGCCGTTAAAGCTTTTGTGTGTACAAAAAAAATTCGTCAGATCCTACGTACCGTGGGAATCGATGTCATGCGAAGCATGCGCGGAATAGCGACTGTGGCGTAATTTTTCATATTGAGCGAAACGTTACGGAATGACGCTAGAGAAATGTGCAAGTGGTACATCCACACTCATGTGCTGAAGAGTCGCATATGTATTATATAACCAGATGTTTACAGTTGCGTAACGATGCCAACAGCAGCATTTGTGTTACCAACACCAGACGCGGTAAGCTGATATGTAGCGCTTATATTCTTCAATACTGGATAGCGCGAATCCGAATAGCACAAAGAAGAAACACAAATGCACAGGCGTTACTCGCAACCAAGCTTCATTCAGGAAAGTTCCCCTGGATATACACAGAGCCAAATGGCACGCGCAGGCGCACTGCACGTAGGTACATGTACGTTACAGGCACAGTTGCAGTTACTACAGTTGCGTTACAGTTGTTATGCTTATACTTCTCCGTTATGATGCAGAACGCACGCACGTTTCACGAACCCGTGTGTATGCGTAGAAGGGAGTTAAATTTGGCTCGATGGAGGTGATCCCGGTGGTTCGGATGATCGTGGCGACACGTTGAAGGACTGGACAGGCCCGGTTGTTCAGATCCTGGCAAACTTGAGTTTATTTACACACTTTTACACTTGATGACAAAACAAAGGCCGGGGCGGCCACTGAACAGCGCTCGCGACAACAACTGGGCTGGGCCCGCACCAAGCGTTCAAGCCCTTAAGAGAATATCTCTAAGTCCTTCGTTCCTGGATCAGAGTCGGCGCCAAGCACGACCTCTGTCCCCTCCGCAATCTCTCCGTCGAGCACCAAGCTCTTCCCTTCTCCTCTCCTATTTCTTCCTTTAAATCCACCCTGTCTCGTCTGAGACCGCCTTACGGGACCAACCCTTTTCGATACTCCACCAATGAAGCAGAGAAATTTGTTTCTCTCGGAGACGTGTCTCCGCCTCCGCGTTCCCACGCTTTGCTGCCCTCACTATGCGGCAAGCCAACTAAAAACGCCATCAATCACATACACAGTCAAAGTACACTGAAATACACCACACCAACGTGCCCAGTTTACAATGCCGTCTCGAGCCTTGTCTGCGACAAGATGCCGCCGCCTGTTGCAATTACTGCAAA
This sequence comes from Rhipicephalus sanguineus, assembly GCF_013339695.2. Lineage (NCBI taxonomy): Eukaryota > Metazoa > Arthropoda > Arachnida > Ixodida > Ixodidae > Rhipicephalus > Rhipicephalus sanguineus. The sequence continues at coordinate 114,529,950 of NC_051179.1, forward strand.
ACCACGTCGGTGCTCATTCAGTGAGGACCGTCGCGACGGCGACACATTGTTTACGTTGCCAGTCTCCGTGAGATCGCTTCCGCCGCACGGGTGACTCCGCCGCGAAAGGAGCGGTCGACAAAAGGTCGCTGGGTTCGGCTAGAAAGGCGCGGGTAGAGGCGAACGGCCTAATGGCCCTTCCGAGCGTCCCTTTTCCGTCGGTCGCCGTCTGCGATTAGTCACCGTTGATCCGCACTGGTGAAATCTTCCCCCGAACATAACTTAGGGGTTCTTGACAGTTCTTCGACAAGGCCATCATCGCCGTGATCAGTGAGAACCAGCAGCTGGACTGGACTTCTTAATCGGATTCGTTCGTGATGCGGCTACGAGGGGTCTAAGTGCGAGGTATAGCACAGCTGGTGTAAATCCTGGATGCCTGTTACAATGAAATGATCTATGACGCCTCCTGTCCTGGATGTGGCAGCGAGGTCTTTTGATACTCTGTCCACATTCGAGCCGTCTTTCACGTAGTATAAAGAACAGGCGTTGTTGGGTCTTGATAAATCCAAGTTGAAGTCACCGGTAATGATGAGAGGCCTGGTTCCCTCATCAGATTTATTGTAAGAAGCATTGACCCAGATTTTTTGCGTAATCGACGTCGTCCACGTTGCGTACCACGTGAAGGAGTGCATGGTAGTTGAACGCCTTTCAGGGGCGTCCTGTCTTCAGCTTCTTCACTTTCCTAGCGTCCGCCGCGGTGGTGTAGCGGTTATGGTGCTCGGCTGCTGACCCGAAGGTCGCGGGTTCGATCCCGGCCGCAATTCGATTGAGGCAAAATGCTAGATGCCCGTGTACTGTGCGATCTCGGTGTTCGTTAAAGAATACCAGATGGTCAAAATTCTGGAGCCCTTCGCAACGGCGTCTCACATAATCATATCGTGGTTTTGGGACTTGAAATCCCAACACTTATTATCACTTTCTTTGCGTGTCAATGTGTGTGTTCGTGGTTACTGTGTTGGTTGAGACTTTGTATCACCTGTGGCACATACCGACATAACATGAACTCTGGTATGCGGGTATGTGCCACACGTGACTGAGAGAAAGGGTCTCATGACGTACGCGTCAGGTATTTTGCGTTATTCATGTCATGACCAGTGAATCGTGTTCGCCATACACTGATCCCCTGCTATGCCAATTTTGGGATATTACAAGTTAAGGAGACGACCAGGAGAGCGCCCAGACATAGGCGGCTAGATAGATAGATACGTAGATAGAAACGCTTAAAGTGCCTGAGGTTCGCTAAGAAATGCTTCGCATTTTGAACAGCTGTGAGCACCTCGCCGCGCCTAGCAACCGCTAACGCCACCGCTGTGCCGTACCTGTTTCTGGAAACGGGCACGCGATCTCTTCGTCCTCTTGTTCATCGTCGTCATCTTCATCTTCAGCTTCGCTGTCAACACACGTGCGCCGACTGCTCCGACGCGTGATGAAATAACTGATGGAGAGAAATTCTAGGCGAAAAATTCTTTGCGAGGCGGGGTCCCATCCGAAGGCGAGCGTCTTAACCACTCGGCTATCCAGGCACGCTAGCAGAGCATAGCATAGCCTTGTATAGTAAAGTATAGCAAGGGGATGTGAAAGGGAAGTGAGGGTGAGGAGAAGGGTTGACAGTAATATCAGCATGGAAAGAAAGACAAAGCAAAAAATCTAGAGAACGAAAGACAGAAAGCAAAAGAAAGAGAGAGAAAGAAATAGAGAGCACATGAACACCTAGCCTAGGAGAGACTACACCTGAACCACCGAGGAGTTGAAGTAGTCGCTCAGCGCAATAAACATCTCATGAAAGGACAACATTACGTCACTAAACAGCCCGCAGAAGGCTCCTCCACCGTCCCTGCCTCCGCGATAGCGCCACGCACTACAACCACACTAGCCCACTCAGCAACGCTCCGCACACAAGCACTTTCTAGTGGGTCGCGCTCTTCCTTGCCTGACGACACTGCCCACAGCTCAGTGTGTCACCTTGCCGTTTCTTCTATGAACATTCACACCATCGCTACCGAACAGCGCGAGTATCAAAGGATGGCCTCACTGATAGACTTGCTGACTGATCCATCTGCAACACCATCCACTCGCACGTTGCGTCACCACGCCTACCATTTCGCCGTTCGCGACGACGTCCTCCACCGACTGAATTACAACGGCGACAGCCGCCAGTGGCCGCTGGCGCAGCCCGCGTTCTGACATATGCAAGGCGTTCCCCTCTGATCCGCAGTGTGCGCAATCTGGGGTATTGAAAACTTACCAGCGCATTCGCCAACGGTACTTTTGGCGAGGGATGTACCGCTACGTGCAGAAGTTCGTTCGCTCCCGCATTGATTGGCAGCGCCGCAAAACTTCAACGCACCTGTCGCCGGCAGTTCTGCAACCTCTACATTGTCATGGCCGGCCCTTTGGGCGCCTTGGTATCGATTTGTATGGGTCACTTCCTCTAACGTCGGCTGGTAACCGCTGGGCCATATTTGCGGTTGACCACCTCACGCGCTACGCCGAAACTGCCGCCATCCCATCGGCTGCAGCACGCGATATTGCCTCCTTCCTGCTCCACCGATTCATGCTGCGCGACGGTCCACCCTAGGAGCTTTCCAGCGATCGAGGCCGTGTCTTCTCGTCGAAGCCATTCTTAAAGAGTGCAACGTTGTTCACCGCAAAACTACTGCTTACCACCCGCAGGCCAATGGCCTCACCGAACGCTTTAACCGTAAGCTCGGCGACACACTCTCCATGTACGTCGCCACAGATCACACCAAATGGAATGCCATTCTGCCCTTCGTCACCTACGCCTACAACACTGCCCGTCAGAGCACTACCGGCTTTTCCCCCTTTTTCTTATTGTATGGAAGGTCTCATCGCACACAATCGACACAATCCTCTTATACAAGCCGGATCGATCTGAGTGTGCGCCTATTACTGCCACAGCAAGACCTGCTCAAGAGTGTCGCGAACTTACCAAGACCTTTACTACACATCAACAAGAGCGGCATAGGAGCATTCGCGGTGACACAACCATTTCTGAGCCCACGTTCGCCCCTGGAGCGCTCGTTTAGCTCTCGATCTCTACCACTGCAACTGGCCTCTCTTCAAATCTACTGTCCAAATACGAAGGCCCGTACCGTGTGGTCGAACGCACATCCCCTGTACACTACCTGATCGAACCCATTGAAAATCTTCGGACGTGCGCCGCCGAGGGCGTGACATTGTCAGCGTGGAGCGCCTCAAGGCCTACCATGACGCGCTCATAGTGACAAGCGGTTAGGTCGCCAGGCGGCTCCCTTTTCGCACCCGCGGTAGTAGGTGGATATCAAAATCCTGGCGCTCGCAAAGGATTGTTGGCTATGGCGCCCGTCTTAATCGACTTCCGGTTCGAGACGTCGTGCCGCCGAACAGGCACTGTTTCGAGTGCCATCGCTTTCTGTGTGTTCCATCTACCAGTCGCGGTCATCTTTTATCAGAAATTACTGCATAATACTTTGGACTGTTGTGCAGCTTAGTTGAATAACAAATGCAATCACTACGGGGTCGTTATAAAGGGGTGAACGGTCACTTGTTCGTTCAAGGGGCATGCACCTCCGGCAACATGCATGTTGTTTCGCAGCAAAGGGTGTTTTAGCACATGCTTCGTGACCTGTAAAGATTTGTTGCACATCACAGTGTCGTAAAACATCCGCTGTATCTGTTTTCATTTTGCTGAACTCGTAAAATTATCTATTTACTTTTGTTTTGCACAAATACCATCGCGGGTTCGATATAATGAATGGCAATCGTGACACTGAATGTGAACGATGAACCCTCGGAGTTTCTGGCTTTTCTTTTGGGCCTCTGAATGTTCCTTTAAGTGGGATGTCGTTCCCTCGCGCATTCGAGCATTGTTTCATTGCATGCGAAATGCTGCGCGCTCAACATACATTTGTCTTTCAAGTTTGACTAAGAGGTATTGGCACTTCCTGCTTGGAAGTCTCCGAATTAGTAGAGACGCCGTACCATGCAACTCGATGCTTCAAAAGCGACTTCGGTAGTTTTACGTCGTACGATATCAGTAACTGAGCGGCCGCTTTGTTCCATTGGCCTTTTACGCGCTAATCAGTTATTATAAATTTGTCAAAAAGTAGGCCATGCAGTATATGCAATGCAAGTATGCTGCATCGGAGTACTTGATTAGGCAAATTACGTGTACTTTTGTATGAAGTATTTAAGTGATTTGGGAACGTACGTATATTGACACACGTGTGCTCACGTGTGAGCGATTCTGAAGTAGGAACCGTTCGTGCTCGAAAATAACAAATGAAGCTATTCCTTCAAACTATTACTGCGTCTTTCAAAGCATAACCGTATATGTACACTCGCATGCTGCGCTCGAGAACCGACTCTCCCCGTGTTTGCCAATTTCTACTTATCGCTTCGTTCTATAAAGTGCAAAATACCTTGTATCAATTCGCAAAAGAATGCAGGAACACAATCACTCGACAACCGGTAACAAACGCGACGCGTTTCCTCCCCGATTACACTGAACAGCAGGCACCTTGAAGCAGCGAAGAGCTAGGCCTCGAACCGGAATTACCGTAGCAGACGACGCGCCGTTTTGCTATCCACCTATTGTAGCGAAGCCTTGCAACTCTGCAGTGGGTCGTTCTCTCAGCACCTTCTAGCGGGTCGCCCCCTTCGTCTCCTTTCGGAGAGAACACAGCTCGTGCGGAGAGTCGGCCCCCGCCTTGACTGTCGCTGTCGTGCATCGTCGCCGAGCGCACGCCAATAAACGTCTTTACAGAACAAAAGACAAACTCACCACCGAAAACACACTCGTCTGCGAACCAAACGTAGGCAACCTACACCGACGAGAGGTCCACAGCCGAAGCTTCCATAGAAACTGCATGCCCACCTCAACAAAACCACCAGAGTCCAGGCACAACCGACATCGACGAAACCAAATACACAACCGAAGTTTTCACGCAAACGCCACCCGCTTACCTGCACACACACACACACACACACACACACACACACACACACACACACACACACACACACACACACACACACACACACACACACACACACACACACACACACACACACACACACACACACACACACACACACACACACACACACACACACACACACACACACACACACACAAACCGTAACAGACATTCAAATTAACGAACCAGAAGTTCAAACTGCCGCCAAGCCGAAACGCGCGGACACACGCCGGTCCTCCCGCACAAAGATAAACAAGTCACAAATCCTTGAAATCACAGTTTCCCAGAGGCGCCGCATTCAATTGTTAATAGCTAGAAAACTAACCCAAAAACTCGCTAACTACACATTTCCACCTCAGCGCGTACAGGCACTGTATAAAGAACAACACAATCCCCAATGCACTAAAACTGAAAGCGACACCCGCTTTAGGCATTCGCTCCAACCAGTATCAAGATAACTGGCAAGCAACACTAGACAACGCTTCATATTATCTCTTAAATAAATCCAAGAGCCACTGCATGGAACAAGTTGAAGAATTTTCTCAGAAACTCCAGAACATAATCCTTACAGCCGAAGAAAAAAGAGATCTAGAACAATACAAAGGAAAACAGAATGAAAATGGAGGCAAAAGCAGAACCAGAAAATGATTTCGAATCAAGGAACACTCCCCCGAAGAACCGCTTTCGTCCCACCAACAATTGACAATAAAAACAGACGAACACCAAGCACAGCAGACATCACCACACAAATTGAGCAGTAGAATCTTGTACATATTTCAAGATCATTAATCTAGAGGAAACATAGGTTCTCAGCAAGGGCTTAAACTTTTGTCCAACCAACAACACAGTAAATGGATTCGAGCTTCACAGAAACGTCAATGAATTTTCACGAAGAATGCGTATTAGACATTTTTCGCAGATAACGATGGAACAGAAACAGGTACAACAACGCTCAGGCCTTAGTCTACTTGGACTCCTGAACCAGAACAGGCAATTGAACTTGACCTATATCTTACAGCTATCCCTACAGAAATCATTATTCAATCTCAATCATCTTAGAAGGCTAAGAACATGCGTTATTCGGAGAGCCAGGCACGTAGCCAGGGTTTTTTTTTTTTGGGGGGGGGGGGGGGGAAGGCATAATTGTTGGAAAGACAGTATATCCAGGCAAAAACGCAGAGAGTTGCCCGGCAATATAGAAGGGCGGACGAATTTCGGGGAGGGGGGGCATGACATGGCTGTCCCGCAGAACATGGGCATGACATGGCTGTCCCGCACGTCATGAAACACTTCCGCAGAGTCACGTGTGGCACATACCCGCATATCACAGTCCATGGTATGCGGTTACGCGCCACAAGTGATTCACAGTTTACGTCAACCCAGGACAACGAACACATGCATTGGAAACGTTATCACACATTTCGTGGATTAAACATAGGAAATATATGCCACTTTTTATAAAGTCGAAAGTCGGACGGAATTCTCTTTGGTCGCAGAATAACATGAAGAAAGTAAGCACAGCACCGACAAAAGTCATATATATATATATATATATATATATATATATATATATATATATATATATATATATATATAGATATATATATATATATATATATATATATATATAGGGTTTTTGAGAAGCTTTGCACACAGTTGTGCACATCCCTTTTTTTGGTAGTTGTGTCCACTGATGGCTAAAACATGGTAAGATACATGGCGTTTTCGGTGAATTGAACCTCGCACGCAGTGAATGTGTCTTCATTTAACTTTATTTTGCAGTGTATTGTTGCATATAATCACTGTTGTGAAGGCACTACCGTGTTTGAGGAGTAGTTCGATGTGCCGCTTTCTGCGAGGCACGTCAAAGGTTATTAACATAACCGAAAGCGAATTCGCACTGTATAGGCCTCCAACGCTCAAGTTTGCGCAGCGCCGTCCACCGCCCCAGCGGAGAGAGGGGAAAGCTCCGGTAGCTCGGACGGGTCGCTCTTGCTTGGTTTTCCCATTGCGCGCGCGGAGAACGTGCTCCCCGGGGCTTTTATCTTGCATTTTTCACGCTATGGGTGCCATTCCTTCGTCGTACTCGAAAGCAGGCACGCAGTCCTGCTGCACTGTGAACTGTCACAAACGTTTAAAAATGACGAAGGGCCGAAAACTGCCCGTCAAGTTCTACCGTTTCCAATGCAAGCAGTGCGAGGAGCAGAAGCGTCAAGAATGGATTATGGCAGTTCGCCGCGATGCTTTCGCGGTCTTGTCACCTTGAAGCAATTTTTGTCGTACACAGTATTGCGAACTATTAACGGGGACAAACGCGATGATCCTGCTCATTTGAAAGGGAAGTGCGTTTGTGAACCGAAGCTACAACAAATAGACAGCCGCTGTACGTTTCTAGATTGCGCACTGGCTTTCCGAGTCAACCATTTGTACTGTGACAGCAGCGGAGCATGTGCGCTTATTACACCACAGTTTAAATAACTTACCGTGAGTACTAAGTGTTTAATTCAGCTGATTGCGGTACATTTCGCGTCGCGGCTCCCTGTAAACAGAATTAAGCTGCATGTTTGCACTGAGCGTTTATATTGGCCTTGCATACGACACGCCGTGATTGCTTAGCAGGCTGAAGTGTTGCGCTGCTAAGATCGTGGTCATGGGTTCTATTCACGCATACGGCAGCTGCATTTCGATGGGAGCGAAATGCAGTAACAACGGCGTACTTATCAGATTTACGTACACGTTAAATAACCTCAGGTGGCCGAAATTAATCCGAAGTCCCCCACGAAGGCGGCAGTTAAATTTTCGACGGCTTCGCGAATTCAGATGCGCTTATCATTGGGCACAAATCTCGGCATAATCATAAACATGAGTAATCCCAGTGGGTATTGTATAGTATCAGGGGCGTAGCGAGAAATTTTTTTAGGGGGGGGGTCCAACCATACTTTATGTTCGTGCGTGCGTTTGTATGTGTGCGTGTACATACACGCAAGCAAAATTGAAAACTTTCGGGGAGGGTTTGAGCCCCCCCCAACCCCCCCCTACACCCCCCCCCTCCCTGGCTACGCCCCTGTATAGTATGATGCTGACCAAGCGAGCTGTCGAAACAACCAAGGCGACGTTAGGATAAGCGAACACGGTGCGTGATCAGGCGTCGATATTATTCGAAATGAAACACGCCTCTGCAACCGCAGCGGTGGCTACATGGTTGAGCGTCCGCTTCCAATGCGGGAGGTATCGGGTTCGATTCCCAGTGCCGACCGGCAACCCACCGGTTTTTCTAAAGGGGTAGAGGAGTACACCTACCTGGCGCTCGGTTGTTAATGGGTACTCATCTCGAAAGGTGGCCCCATAAGGTTCTGCAAAGAACCCCTGGGCGCACCTTAAACCACCACAGCCTTGGTGAAAAAATAGTTGAGCATCCGCCGCTGTTGTGGGAGGCAGAGAATTGCTGCCGCCGGGTACCTACCGGTAAAATAGGGACAAGCGCACTTCCGGCCTGGTGCTCGGCAGAACGAAGTTCAAAGTCGCTTGGGAGGGAACCCACCCTGTGGGAAATTGGCGGCATGGGACCGCCAGACCTAAAATCATGGTCGAAGTGGGCATGATTTTTTTTTTGAGCGTATCATTATGCTGTCAAAGGGAGCTCTAAAAAAATCTAAGGTGACATTAAACTTGCGATCCGACGTTGTTATCATTCGATGCAAACCTCGGCAAAAGTGAAACTCCCACGCAACTGAACACTGCGCATTGCGATGCAGCCAGTGACTCAACAGGACAGATGTAAATTTATGCTCTTCACACTGAGCTCATAATAAATTTAAAGCCGGCCGGCAAACTTGGCATCCATGCGATCGAAAAGTTATCAATAGAAAACGCACGCGAAAGCGTGCTGGGTGTTTGCTGACAGCTCGAGATCCGAGTAGACACGACTGCCGCAACGAATGTGCTCTTTACCGGTAACATAATTACAGAACTCGCGCAGTCACCTCCCTATTCATGCCAAAGAAATGTGCCCGTTCAGCATCGGCACGCACGTAGCGCTCGCACAAACAGCATCGCCCTTTACGACCTGCTCGGTCCCGAAAAGGTGGTCGATCAACCGTCCTCCTCTGGTGAGACTCCCACCGTGAAAACGTTTTTTCCATCTCTGGGATCTTTCTAAACCTTCAGAGGAAGCGACACGTGAAGCTGCACGTGCACGTCGAGCAGAGAACAGCGCGTGCAGGGTGCGGGAACGTGCTGAGACAGCGCAGTCAAAAGGCAACCGCGGGAAGGGGAGCGACCGGTTTTTGCTAGAAAGGCGGCGAAACGCGTGCGACGCAGCGCCCCCTGGCCGAGCTTGGGAGGCCTATTTCTGCCTGACATTTCATTCTGTTGATAAAACAGAACATAAATTACTTCAGGATGAATAGATATTTTATGAAATTTTTAGTAAAATAATTACTATAAACACATATATCAATGTATTCTGACAATATTTTTGTTGCAATAGAACATCGAGTGACTTGAAAGAATGTTTCGTATATCTGACGCATTTACAGACAGTTTTTCATAGGTCGCGGTTCAGAGGGTTAAAGCTATGCCGACGTGACCAAATGCACTGCATGTTTCTGACTATCGCATGGAGTAAGCCACACTAATTTGTACTTTTCAATTTTTCGCCCAGCTTCGTTGCTTCGAGAGTTAGTTAAACAAACGTGTCTAATTAGGCAATTAAGAAGAAAAAAATCGTGTAACTTACTCTATGCAGCAGTCCGCAAGATGCATTTGGTCGCGTAAATGAAGGAAAGAAGTCGAAATTTTAAGGGCTCGCTTTTCTTTGTTATACACAATATTATTGAGAACTAACAGATAGTAATGCCAAGGAAAGTACACGGGACGTTATTAGTAGCAAATGTAATGTAAATGTGAAGAAAGAAAAGTGGACGAAAAGATAGCTTGCCGCGGGCAGGGACCGAACGTGCGACCTTCGCGTACCGCTTCCGATGCTCTACCAAATGAGCTACCGCGGCGGCCATCCCCCCGTCCACTTTCCGGGGTATATATGTGTATTTATACGTGGGAGCGTCAGTCAGCGCCGCCAGTAGCCATGACGGCGAGTGTGGAACACACTTTTACCTGTTGGCGTCACGTAGCACGTGAACTTATTACGAGCTGGCAGCTGACCAATAATCCCTCGCATACTACCTGAAAGCATCAAGTCTGCCAGACAGAGACCCTCGCTATGAATGAAGGAAAGAAGTGGAAATTTTAAGGGCTCGTTTTTCTTTGTTATACACAATATTAATGAGAGCTAACAGACAATAATATCAAGGAAAGTATAGGGGACGTTATCAGTAGTAAATGCAATGTAAATGTGAACAAAGAAGAGTAGACGAAAAGATAGCTTGCCGCGGGCCGGGACCGAACCTGCGACCTTCGAATAACGCGTCCGATGCTCTACCAACTGAGCTACCGCGGCGGCCATCCCCCGTTCACTTTATGGGGTATATATGTGTATTTAAACGTGGGAGCGTCAGTCAGCGCCGCCAGTAGCCATGACGGCGAGTGTGGAACACACTTTTTCTGCCTGTTGGCGTCACGTAGCACGTGAACTTATTACGAGCTGGCAGCTGACCAATAATCTTTCGCGACGGTCGCGTAGTCATATAGTGAGTCGGAATTATTTTAAAGTTCTGTCTAGAAATAGCTGGGGCACCGTGTGTGTTACGCGCAAAAGATCGTCCAGAAGAAGTTTTGTCCGAAGCTTGGGACAGTGGATTCCAACCTGCCACCCCTCTCTGCGCAGCGCGACGTGTTTAATAAATCGGCCACAACGCCTACATCTTCAATACATGCAAATCAGCACGAATACGACAATTAACTCTGCTTACATTTCGTTTCGATGAAGGTAAAACCTGTGATGTAACGTGAGTGCCGGCGTTAATCAGAAAATGGGCTGCCGTTTTGTAGCCTTCATTTGAGCTGACTTCACTTTGTTAAAACCCGACAGTCGTTCCTATTGAACCACTTCAACAACGCTGCGGACATGTAAGCATTTATAGGTGAGAAGTGGATGCCTGAGTTTGCTAAATTGAAGTTCATGCCGAAAGTGATTGTCTGGTAATGCAAGAAAAAAAGGTACCTGTCGGCTGCGCAACTTCTCCGTCGACGTATTCGGAGCGGATTATGGCACATAGCACTGAAAAAGAAAATGACAGAAATTATCAAGTTATAATAACAACTTCCAAAGAACTATCCATTATTTGATAGTTCGTTGGAAAGGGCTTTCTTTTCCGTCACCATCCATTATTAGGTATGACCGAAAAACAAAGCCTTTGAAATATCGAACAAAATTATGTAAAACCCAAAAGTAACGAAACAAACAAAAATGTAACGGACATCATTTGTATTTCATATAATTAAAGAGTGTGGATTATGAGATATAAGAAAGTAGAGAAAAAGCTATGTGCCGTATGTTTGCGCTTACTTCTTTCATTAGTATTTATCTTTTTCCTTACATTGGCCGGTAGAGTGAATTACTTAAAACCTTTAATATAATGTACAGCATGGTAGTTTGACAAGCGCTGCGTGTGGGTGGATTCCTCAGTCCAGGACCGCATGAGCGGCGGCTGCCCTACGCGTTCTCGCTACGTGATCGTGCTGGCTCCGGAATTTTACACGATAAGCGACGAGGCTTTCCACTGTTGTACCGTTACGTGTGAGATTTACAGGTTAGAGCTCATGAGCTCCCCATATTGAACACCTTCTTCCGAAAGCATAGAAATAGGAAGCGAGCATGGAAGAATCCTACTGTGGAAACGAACAGCGAAATATTCCTTGTAATATGAGATGGAAGAATCCTACTGTGGAAACGAACAGGAAAATATTCCTTGTGTACTGGAAATAATGGGTACCGGGGATCTGGCTTGGAAGGAGAAGACGACGACGAGATTATTCATAAAAGCTACGTTTCGGTATTGTCCCGATTGTCATCTCTCGCTGCTCGGCTCTACCATCTGAGGGCTTGGTCACCCAGAACGCCTCGTGACATTTGGTGGAGCTGCGGGTTACTTCCAGACCTGGAACTCCGAAACCGGACGATCCCTCCCGTGCCAACCATGCCTGACGATGCTGGGCAGAGCACTATTCCCCAGGCGTCACCTGCAGTCGTCTGTTCAGGTACGCCACGCCAACGAGACCCTCCCATCTTCAGTGGAGCTGAAGATCAAGACGTGGACTATTGGTTGTCATTGTACGACAAAGTCAGCGTCTCTAATAAATGGAATGACGCGGATAAACTCAGCTTCGTCAGCTTCTACCTCTCCGGAGTCGCCAACGTTTGGTTCCACAACCACGAATCAGAGTTTCCCACCTGGACAGCATTCAAAGCTAGACTTCAAGAAGTATTCGGTCGCCCCGCCGTCCGCAAGCTTCGGGCTGAGCAACAGCTGCGCAGTCGTGCTCAACAAAAAGGTGAAAACTTCACCAGCTACATAGAAGATGTAGTTGACATTTGCCGGCGCATTAACCCGTCCATGACCGAAGACGAGAAGATAAGGAATATCCTGAAAGGCATAGAGGACGACGCCTTCCAAATGCTCTTGGCGAAAAACCCACAGACGGTCAACGAAGTGATTACACTATGCCAGAGCTACGAAGAACTGCGCAAACAACGGCTTTCCACACGACGAGCTCTAATACCAGACGGCACGCTTTCGGCTTTAACAAACAGTTCATGTGCTGTTGCTTCCGACTCGTCGTTCCTCGACCAGGTCAAGCAATTTGTTCGGGAAGAAGTCGCGCGCCAGCTGTCTCTTCTGCCAGCCGCCCAAGCGTCTGAATCGCTCCTGACTCCCGAGATCCGTCAGGTCATACACGAACAAGTCGCAGGCATCGTACCACTTGCTCATCAGCCGGCTCCAGTGACAGCTCCGCTTACGTACGCTGCAGCCGCCGCAAAGCCGAGGCCGCCGTCTGCGGCTGTGCAATACGCACCTACGCCCACCTTCTCTTCACCTTTACCCGCGACCGCAAACTATACGCCGACAAGAAACTACGGTCCACCACCGCAGCCCCTTCACCCGGCTCGGCAATACCTCGCTGAATCTGCGGCCCCTGTTTTCAATCCGTGGCGCACCCAAGACAACCGGCCCATCTGTTTCTCATGCGGATGTGCTGGCCATGTAGCACGATTCTGCCGCCGCCGTGCTTGGTATTCCGACTCTGCACGACCACAAAGCAATGGTCCGGACTACACTTACCGTTCGGCTCCTGCCGGTCCACACTTCGACGCCGCGCCTTCTTCCCGAGGCTACAGTACTCGTCGGTCTCCATCTCCTCGTCGACGTTCTCTGTCTCCCCTCATCCGCCGACCTGAAGCTGTCCACGAGGAAAACTGAATGACGCAGTTCCGGAGGCAAGAACTGCGATATCAGCGAACTGCGCAAGTCCTAATTTATTCCCGACCAATGTAATTGTCGTTTTTGCCGAAGGTATTGCCGTTCATGCGCTTGTCGATACGGGAGCAGCGGTGTCAGTTATTTCTGACCAGCTTCGTCTTAAGCTCAGAAAAGTCACGACGCCGTTTTCTGCGATTTCGCTACGTACAGCAAGCGCCGAGCCGATTGACCCATTGGGAGCGTGCACCGTTCGGGTTTCTATAGACGATGCCCTGTACCACATCGAGTTTGTCGTTCTGCCTCGCTGCTCTCATGCCATGATTTTAGGCTGGAACTTCCTGTCATCTCATGATGCCGTTATCGATTGCGCCCGTGCTGAACTTTCGCTGTCTCCATTCGGCGGCAACATTTTCGAAGATTCCTCCGGCGCCTCTTCTCGAGTGTTAGTCGCCAGCGACACCGACGTTCCTCCTTTCTCTTCCACCCTTGTACCCGTATCCTGCGCTGCATTTTCGGACTCCACAGTTCTTTTCACACCGTCGCAGCTTGCTACTCACCGTCATCCTTTCTTGCTCCCTTTTGCCCTTCTTACCGTTCGACAGGGTGTCAGCGCTCTTTATGTTGTGAACATGTTTTCTTGTCCTGCTACCTTGCACCACGCTGAGTGTCTCGGTCATGCTGACGAACTTGACCAAAGCTTTGTTTATACTGTGCCTGACAACCCGGCTTCTGTTGAGGTTGACGCCGTCGGCGTTGACGCTACTCCTGCGGAGCCGTCTCGTGAAGTCACGTTTTCTCGGTGCATTGACCCCAACCTCACTACGAGTCAGCACGCCCAGATTGTGGCCCTCCTTAACCGCTTTCGGACATCATTCGACCTACAACAAGCTCGTTTAGGCCGCACTTCCACAGTTGTCCACCACATCGACACCGGAGACCATGCGCCATTGCGCCAACGGCCGTATCGTGTGTCAGCAACGGAGCGCCGCGTCATCGACGAGCACGTAGGCGACATGCTCAAACGCGGCGTCATACAACCTTCGAACAGTCCCTGGGCCTCTCCTGTAGTGCTGGTCAGGAAGAAGGATGGCACCATTCGGTTTTGTGTAGACTACCGTCGACTCAACAAGATAACCCGTAAGGATGTTTATCCTCTACCACGTATTGACGACGCGCTAGACTGTCTCCAAGGCTCCGAATTCTTCTCGTCCATCGACTTACGGTCCGGATACTGGCAGGTCCCGGTGGCTGAGACAGACCGCCCGAAGACTGCGTTCGTCACCCCTGACGGTTTATATGAGTTTACCGTCATGCCCTTCGGTCTGTGCAATGCGCCTGCAACGTTTGAAAGAATGATGGATAACATTCTACGCGGACTTAAGTGGCAGGTCTGCCTTTGTTATCTCGACGACATTGTCATATTTTCACCGGACTTTCAATCCCACCTACTTCGACTTGAACGCGTCCTGACATGCATCGCCAACGCGGGCCTCCAGCTCAATTTGAAGAAGTGTCGCTTTGCAGCTCGGCAGCTAGTCATTCTCGGCCATGTCGTGTCAAAAGATGGGGTGCTCCCTGATCCGTCCAAACTTCAAGCTGTCGCTGAGTTCCCGCGGCCAAAGACCTTGAAAGAACTTCGCAGCTTCATCGGGTTAAGCTCGTACTTTCGCCGCTTCATCCGCAATTTCGCGACCATCATAGACCCTTTGACAAAGCTTCTTCGTGCGGACCACAACCTTTCAACCTGGTCACCAAGTTGCGAGGCCGCGTTTAATACGCTGCGTCATCTCCTGACCTCTCCTCCGATCCTACGGCATTTCGACCCCAGCGCTCCGACAGAAGTTCACACGGACGCCAGCGGTGTCGGCCTTGGCGCCGTTCTTGCCCAACGAAAGGCTGGCTTCGATGAGTATGTCGTTGCTTTCGCCAGTCGCGCACTCACGAAGGCTGAATCCAACTATTCTGTAACAGAAAAAGAATGCTTGGCTATAATTTGGGCCATAACTAAATTCCGACCTTATCTCTACGGCCGCCCATTTGACGTGATAACCGACCACCATTCCCTGTGCTGGCTTTCTTCTTTAAAGGAACCTTCCGGTCGTCTAGCTCGATGGGCGCTTCGACTCCAAGAGTACAACATTCGAGTACTCTACCGTTCCGGCCGAAAACACTCCGACGCAGATGCCTTGTCTCGCTCTCCTCTACATAGCGAGACTTATTCACCTAACGTGCCGTTATCGGCGTCGTCCATATCTGCAACGAACATGCCTTTGGAGCAGAAGAAGGACCCATGGATTGTTTCTCTGCTAAACTTCCTGCAACACCAATCGGCACCCCCCGTCAGCCGTGCATTACGTCGCCAAGCACACCACTTTTCCGTTCGCGATGGGCTGTTATACCGCCGTAACTACCTCCAGGACGGTCGCAAATGGTTACTTGTGGTCCCTCGGCATCTCCGTTCGGATCTCTGTGCGGCGTTTCACGATGATCCACAGTGCGCGCATGCAGGGGTACTCAAAACTTACACACGCCTCCGCCTTCGTTATTATTGGCGTGGGATGTACAGATTCGTCCGTCATTATGTACTCTCATGCCTCGCGTGCCAACGCCGCAAAGATCCTCCTCGTCGTTCAGCTGCCCCGCTGCAACCTCTGCCTTGCCCAGGACGTGCATTTGATCGCGTAGGCGTCGATCTCTATGGCCCTCTACCAAGCACTTCAGACGGCAACCGCTGGGTTATCGTGGCCATCGACCATCTTACGCGTTATGCGGAAACTTCACCTTTGCCCAGCGCCTCTGCGCGTGATGTTGCCTCGTTTCTTCTGCGCCACATCATACTTCGCCATGGAGCCCCAAGAGAATTACTCAGTGATAGAGGGCGTGTATTTCTATCCGACGTCATAGAAGCTCTTCTCAAAGAATGCCGTATCATTCACCGTACAACAGCTGCGTATCACCCGCAGACTAATGGGATGGCTGAGCGCTTCATTCGCACTCTTGGTGACATGATGGCCATGTACGTCGCATCTGACCATAGCAATTGGGACCATGTTCTCCCATTTGTCACATATGCTTATAATACCGCCACGCAGGCCACCACAGGATTTTCCCCCTTCTTCCTGCTTTATGGGCACGAACCATCCTGCACCATGGATACAATTCTTCCGTATCGCCCTGATGCCTCGGAATCTACCACCCTGTCCCAGGCTGCTGCACACGCAGAAGAGTGTCGAAAGCTCTCCCGTATATTGACGTCAGAGGACCAGCAGCGCCAGAAGCACCACCGTGATGCCGCGGTCGCGCCTGCATCCTATTCTCCTGGCTCGCTTGTGTGGCTTTGGGTGCCTGCCTCGACCCCTGGGTTGTCCCCGAAACTCATGTCAAACTACCAGGGTCCCTACCGTGTAGTGAACCAAACATCTCCCGTGAACTATATCGTGGAGCCTCTTGAACCACCTTCGGATAAGCGTCGTCGCAACCGCGAAATTGTGCATGTAGAACGTTTAAAGCGTTACTATGATCCCCCTGTGCTATCGTACCCCTAGGTAGCCGGGACGGCTTCTTTTCCCCGGGGGAGATAACTGTACTGGAAATAATGGGTAGCGGGGATCTGGCTTGGAAGGAGAAGACGACGACGAGATTATTCATAAAAGCTACGTTTCGGTATTGTCCCGATTGTCATCTCTCGCTGCTCGGCTCTACCATCTGAGGGCTTGGTCACCCAGAACGCCTCGTGAAACTTGTAATATGAGATGGAAGAATCCTACTGAGGAAACGAACAGCAAAATATTCCTTGTAATATGAGCTGACTCAGATATGATGCCGCACATAACAGTAGTAGACAATGTAAGGCATCATGATTATTGGATAGCGACGGGACAGAAAGCCCTCAATCGGAGAAGGACATGCGCATAACTAACAACTAAAAACAGGCCAACCCCGTTTGTAGTGAGTGCAAAAACAATGGAATTCAGGATTGCCCTTGGCCCGCCTCGGTGGTCTAATAGTTATGATGCTCGACTGCTTTCCCAAATGATGCGGGATGAAATCCCGGCCGTGGAGGCCGCATTTCGATGGTGGCGAAATGCTTTACGGCCCGCGTATTTAGATTTAAAGGCACGTTAAAACACCATAACTGAAAATTTTTCGGAGTCCTCCACTACGCCTTCCCTCATAATCATGTCGCCGATTTGCAACGTAAAACCCGAACAATTATTATATTGTTAATGGGTCTAATCTACAGCGAAGGAGTAGCAGCGACAACAACAATGGAGTAGAAAGGAAGAGAAGAACGACGTGCAGTACTGGCTGACACTCGCCGTCCAGTGCCTTACGAATAAAGCTCTCTTACAGACCTCGTAACAGAGTGGTGGAGGTGCTGGGTACGTGAGCACCGAACAACGGAATCGCTACACTTTGACCCCCGTCGGATTCGTCGCCTTGTGGGACTTCCGCCCGCCTCAGCAGGAGACATGCTACCGGGAACTCAAACACCGAGGTCAGTGGCCACATCACAACTCTACAAGGAGCCACCCTGCTTTGCCGAGACTGCCAGTGAGGACGTCGACGAGTGGTTGAAGCAGTACAAAAGGGTGAGCAAACTAACAGCTGGGAATCAGCAGCTCAGCTGTCACCGCGCCCCATTGTTCGAGAAGCTTCGTGATCATTGTAGATCGTTTTGTTAAGATTGCGCTCAAGACGCGCACATTCGAGCTTATTCTAGAATTTGCGCGACAGCCAGCGATAACGCTGGACTATTCGACGGCACATGTTTAAATGCTGACGCGCCTCACCGCTTGTCAGTTGATCGACGGTCGACGCTCTGTTCGCCGCTATCAGTGAATTTCTGTAGTTTGACTTTCAGTTTCCCGGCCACAAGTTCGGCCAAATAAATAGTTTCATCTCTGACGCGCTGACTGCTGCCTTCGTCGACGTCACGACCACGTGACAATATTTCATAAAGCACGATGTCGCTCACGGTTATGTCTCTTATTAGACTCCTAATAAAGAAGCCTAAGATTCTGATTAGGCAATGCGGGCGCGTGTTGGCTAATGCCAATTTCCGAGCCTTGCGCAGAGCATAAGGCAGAAAAATGACTTCGCGAAATGAGAAAGCTTACCCAGCACGACAACGATACCGATGGAAAGGTTTTTCATCTTGAACTCTTCGTGCTTCTGGCTAGACGACAGAATCTGATTTTCTCTTGTTTTTTATACAAGTACATATGCGCATTCGGAAGCTGTAAGAATTCCGATGTTATGACGTTAGAAAAGCTCAGTACGCAAATGTATAACAATAACAAAAACGCTGTCAACCTTCTCATTTTACTAAGGTTACAAAAGAGCGCAAGCATCTTTTCAATCACTACAAGCATTGTCGGCGGGTCTTAACACTTTGGATCCAAGCATGCCTGCAATAAGCAAATGTCCAATATGTCTTTGTGTCATTGCTATATAACCAGGAGCATGAGTAATGATATGTAACCAGTGTAAAGTAGATCGCGGAATATCTGATGACTACACTTCGGTCTGGAGCGCTTATAACTGAGACGTAAGTCAACGTGTAGGTCAGGCAGGTCACAAGAAACAAAGCGATTAGAAAACTGCTACATCAACTTGGTCATTGCCCTTGCGCACACACATATAGAAAATGTACATTGCTGGTTTCAATCGAGTAAATCTTGGAGAAGGAAATAACCGATATCATTTCTTTTATTCAAAGTTGTTCGAATGCAAAAATAAGTATACTGCCTTTTGAGTGTAGGTAAGTAATCTATAAAAAATGTTGGATAATTTTTTCACTGCTTCTGTCTTGAGTTTTCACATCTCCCAAATAGGAGAAATCAGCGAGTCCTCTGCAGCCTTTAATAGAACGTTTGCCGTTTCTTTACTTGATTTTCAAAATATTTGCCGCGTATCTTCTCTGGTTTTCTATATTTGCGTGACTCGCACAAATATAGGCGCTGATGACAAAATAATTTTGCCAATTTTGAACACCTTAAGCGCAAGATACAGACAACGTAATGCTGTAGTATTGATATCAGAACTGCATAAGGGCATTGTGTGACGCGCATCATTTTACTTTTGCTTGGAGAAGGATAACACGCACCCAGTAGTACCAGTGAAGAAATTACTCTAATTCACAAGTACATTTTTTATTAGCACGGGGCTTACTGTCATCATTTTCATCCTTGTTTAACGAGAGAAATGCGACATAAATTCGTCCCTAGCATTTCTATGACTGTGTAGCCATGAAAACCTAAATGTATAATTGTAACGGGCACCACTAGGTGTTTTTGTTTCTTGAAGAGCTTCCCTTCCTCTGTCCCCCCTCCCCAGCATAGAGTAGCAAGCCACAGCAAACTATAGCTCAGGCCGACCTCTCTGCCTTTCTGTAAATAAATTGTGTCTCTCTGAAGAGCTTCCCCAATATGCAGCGCAATTTAAATCAAAACTGCAAAATAATAATCCTGAAAAACACTGTGATTGAATAAAAAAATTAGCTGCACATGCTTGATATATCCACCCGAACGAGACACGCTGGTTTACAGTCCATTAGCACTTTTCCTAATGTGATGCTTCATTTTGCGTCTTTTTTGTCGAAAAGTGCTAATATTGGATACTGTGGTGTTTATAACCAAACAGTTTACCAAGGTTCTACTAGCATTAGAAGATGTCAGTAAAAATACAGTGGAAATTTTGAAAATGCGTTATTTGGACTATGTTTTTTTTATATTGATAAGTTCGGTAATTTAAAACACACCACTGCAATATTTGGGGCGTGGAGTGACTCTCTAGAGATATACGTTAATGGAAAACATCATAGATCTGAGGTGATTCAATAAAGTGTTATTAAGTGTTCTATGAAGACCTAATTGGTGAAACGATTTTTTAGTCTGGTTAGCATGTATAAAGGGTAATTTCTGTCCGCTTTTGGCATTATTAAACTTCAGGTTGAGGTCTATCATTAGATGTAAATGATCTTGATTTACCACGGAAGCTGAACTAATTGAACATGAAGAACTGAAATCGGTGTCAGTATTTCATAAATTTAGCGAATTAAACTAGAGAAATGTGTTTGGTACAGATTTTTAGAACGCATATTCGCCTTGTGCGCCATCGATGCTGGCGCTGCGAACGGCGCTCCGTTGACGCAAAGGCGGGGATTAGGCTTTTGTCGTCAACTAGGCTCTGTCTAGAAGAGCAGCATTTTCGTTATAGTTCGCTCGCGTCGCACGGCGTTCATTTCTTGTAATGACAGTTCTTTAGATGGCTGCTATCATTGCAGGAAGTTTGGAAACGTTAACATTGAACGTATCTTCTACATGCACAGGGCCATCGCGGTCAGCATCACGCCCCCGAGTTCATAGCGTGACTCCCTGGGCTGGGTGGCGTTGAGAAAGCATTAAGAAAGCGCGAACGTCCCGCCAAGCGAGTTAAAGGGAGTGCTGCTTTGGAAGCGAAGCGTGATCAATTTTACGGCTATTTCGCAAAACATAGCGTTGTGTAAACAGACTTGAGTTGAACGAAAATGCACACTCCACTCCCAATTGTAGTCATGTGGACTTGTGTATACAAAACGTTTGCCGACATAATAAAATTGTTAACTTCATCGACCAGCGGATTAATGCGGATAACTAGCGTAGCCTGGGCGAGTTGGATGCATATTAAAACTTGTTGCACGTACTATCGGCTCCGAATGAAACGGCAGCAGTGGTGCGCGCTGTACAATTCGCACCCTTATGATTAGAGATAGATACGCTCTTGTGGTTTGCCACTCGTGAGCCAGATTCATGCTTTTGATTGCGCAGTGCTGCCTAATCGGGTGTGCGTGCCTGTCATTGGTGATGACATGGCGGCGCGCATTATACAGTTCCTAATGCATGGGGAACGCGCTCCACTCCCATCAATTGCAACAATGACAAGCAAAAACCGCTGTCAGCGAAGTATATAAAGAGTTGTCCTATGAAGAAGCTAAAAGAAGCCGCATTAAGTTGTTTTGGAAGGAAAGTAATGTACTTTGAGCTAGGAGTGCAGAACTTTTGAGATACTAACAGACGTTTCATTCAAGTGAAACAAAATAGGTCACAGTTAAGGAATTTTCAAGCAGAAATTTTTGTGTAGAGCGTTTGCTGCTACAGTATATGGATCTATAATGACATATTTGAGAATGTATCGAAGTATGTTAAGATACAAATGCCAAGTATCGTATCGGATACAATTATCGCGGCAGTATCTTGTATCTGTATCTCCAATACTTCTTGCCTGAGTATCTTGTATTGTATCGCGATACAATTTCAAAGTATCTTTGCCCAGCCCTGATGTTGATGAATACGTTAGAATGGATTATGTTTTAGGGGCGAAGCTCCTTATAGCGGCACCCGTTCGTCCCTCGTAGCGTAGTATGTAACCAGTCTTACGCTTTGACCTGCAAGGTGGTGCCGGTGGGAGATTTTTCCTGTGCGTTGTTGAACAATGAAAAATTCGCAGCGTTAGCTAAAAGCCGACTTCTTCTGTCTCTCATTCCCATTAGCAGCCATTCTTTACCTCCAAGGTAGTGCCTGGTGAGATTTCTCCTGTGCGTGATTAAACAATAAAAATTTTGTTCAAAACGCCGTTGATTGATGAAATAAACCAACAAAAGACGCCAGATCTTTTGTAAAAGCAAAACGAAAGAACGCCAGATGTTTCTAAAGCAAAACGAAAAGACGCCAGCTGCTTAACGAAAGACGCCAGATGTTTTCTAAGCAATGGTTTTCTAAACAATGAAAATTCACAGCGTACATGTAAAATTAAAGTGCGCTGCAAGTCGTCATAACTCATCGAACCTTTAGTATAAACGCGCCCGATCTCACGTCGGTGATGATGTACTGGGCGGAATTCACGGAAGATTCACGGTTTACCGATGAACCTCCGCAGCTTCGCCCACTCATCATCATTCACTCCGTGGATATGCTGTGATTTTTTTTAAAGTTGGTAGAAGTTGCATTGCTATTTCCCATATCAATATTATCAATAGAATTCCCTTCCTACACTACCAACTGTGTGCTTTTCCATGAGCACTCCAATAAAATTGATAATGATCTTTTTGATAAGTTGTGCAAGTGAACGCCTTCACATTCCAATATTTTTTCTGTCACCGAATGCTCACTAGGAGATGGATGTACTTCAATGAATTTATTTCATTGTGGAAGGAATGGGAAGTCATATACTGAGAACAAACCACATTAAATAAAAAAGGGAGGCAAAGACCATGCAATGTGCTTGCATGAAGGAGTGCGCAGAAGGTACAATGATCAATTATTTTTATGAAAGACTATGCTCAAAAACGTACAATCTAGAAAAAACTGCCTCCTTATAATCACCTATACTGCTGACTCACAATAATCGAGCCCTTGTGAAGTGATCTAAACGGTTGAATACGGAGAAGCAAAATGAACTAATCACTTTTGCTGCTTGACAAGGCCTTCATACAAGAGATGTAGCTTGTCAGGGCATAACTTTATTGTTTTCACAGGCACACTTACAGCATGTAGCATAACACAGGCTGAGTTCAAGTTTTGCAAGAAAAATTTCGAACAAGCAAACCCAATGATTTGCTTGCAAGCACAGGTCAATATTAACAAACATAAGTGCCATTCGCAGAGTCTGTCTCTTTCACATTGAGACAGCATACGTGACCTATCCCAGCAAAAAATCTGCAAAATTTTTGCAGTGTACCTGCTCCAAGCTAATGGGAGTTACAAAGCAGTGTACACAAAGGCTAAAATAAAAAAATTCGGCAGATCCCACGTACCATGGGAGTCGATGTTATGCGAAGCATGCGGCGGGTAGGGGACGGTGGCGTAACTTTTTTTTACTGAGCGACACGTTACAAAATGACGCTAAAGATTTGTATAAATTTTATACGCACACATATATATGTTGCAGAGCCGCATATGTGTTATATAACCAGTTGTTTACGGTTACGTATGCAACGTGGGTATTCAATTCAATTCAATTCTTTATTTGCAGACGTGAAACATACAGAAATATCAAAACTGGTTGGACCCATAGCCAAAGGCTATGGTCACCAGTAGCGGTAAGCTGATACGTAGTGCTTATACCTGTCTCAAGAACGCACGCACGTTTCAGGAACCCGTGTACACGTGTGCAAGAAGTTCTTGACAGTTCTTGAACAAGGGCATCATCACCGTAATCAGTGAGCACCAGCAGCTGGTCATGACTTGTTATCCGGTCGTGATCGTGGAGACGAGGGGTCCATGTGTAGTGAAGTATGTGGTATAGTAGAGCTGTTGGAATTCGTGGATGCCTCGGTCATTTCGTCGACAAATTGTCTGTCGACAGAGCCGGCGACATGTCGGAACCTGAAGCCACCCATCGCATTGGTGAGGTTCAGGCCGTCGAGGCTGGTAGGCATGGATAGTGCTACGTAGACCAACATCAGTGGATGGTGTTTGTCGTGTTCGTAGACTACCTGAGTGTGTGTGGCCTACGTAGCCTAATCTACAAAGCGGCTGTCAATCAATCTGGCATCATCCTCGGTCAGCATGAGGCCATCGCCCAGCCTCGTAAGAAATGAAGAGGACACTGCGCCGTTCTGGTGGACAAAGTGCACTTTACGGTGTGGTGATGTGGATATCATATGTAACTTTCGTTAATGTATTCCTCCGGGGCCGAGCAATGCTTCAATATAGCTTGCTGAATCATAGGAATACAAACGTAATGTTCATTAGACTGCTATAAAAGCGGAGCCGACACTGGAACTACAGACGTTAATCTGATACGACACCTGTATCGTAGGAGTACATATCGTAGGGGTATCATCATCATCATCATCAGCCTGTCTACGCCCACTGCAGGGCAAAGGCCTCTCCCATGTTCCGCCAATCAACTCGGTCCTGTGCTTTCTGCTGCCACGTTATACCTGCAAACTTCTTAATCTCATCTACCCACCTAATTTTTTGTCTCCCCCTCACGCGTTTGCCATCTCTTGGAATCCAGTCAGTTACCCTTAATGACCACCGGTTATCCTGCCGACGTGCTACGTGGCCGGCCCATATCCATTTCTTCTTCTTAATTTCAACTATGATATCCTTAACCCCCGTTTGTTCCCTGACCCACTCTGCTCTCTTCCTGTCTCTTAAGGTTACACCTATCATTTTCCTTTCCATCGCTCGCTGCGTCGTCCTCAATTTAAGTTGAACCCTCTTTGTAAGTCTCCAGGTTTCTGCTCCGTAGGTAAGTACCGGTAAGATGCAGCTGTTATATACCTTCCTCTTGAGAGATAGTGGTAGACTACCATTCATGATTTGATAGTGCTTGCCGAATGAGCCCCATCCCATCCTTATTCTCCTAGTTATTTCACTCTCATGGTTCGGCTCCGCGGTTACTACCTGTCCTAAGTAGACGTACTCCTTTACAACTTCCAGCGTCTCGCCACCTATCGCAAAGCGCTGTTCTCTGCCAAGATTGTTCCACATTACTTTAGTTTTATGCATATTAATTTTCAGACCTACTCTTCTACTTTCCGTATCCAGTTCAGTAATCATGAGCTGTAATTCGTCTCCCGCGTTACTCATCAATGCAATGTCATCAGCGAATCGCAGGTTACTGAGATACTCTCCATTAACTCTTATCCCTAATTCTTCCCAATCTAGGGCCCTGAAAACCTCCTGTAAACACGCGGTGAATAGCATTGGAGAGATCGTGTCTCCCTGTCGTACGCCCTTCTTTATTGGGATTTTGTCGCTTTCTTTATGAAGGACTATAGTGGCTGTGGATGCGCTGTAGATGTCTTCCATTATGTTTATATAGGCTTCGTCGATGCCCTGATTCCGCAGTGCTTGCATGACTGCTGATGTCTCCACCGAATCAAACGCCTTCTCGTAATCTATGAAGGCTATGTATAGGGGTTGGTTGTATTCCGCGCATTTCTCTATCACCTGATTGATAGTATGAATATGGTCTATTGTTGAGAAGCCTGTACGAAATCCTGCCTGGTCCCTTGGTTGATTAAACTCTAATGTCCTATTAATTCTGTTAGCAATTACTTTTGTGAATACCTTGTAGACAACGGACAGTAAGCTGATGGGCCTGTAATTTTTCAGGTCCTTTACGTCCCCTTTCTTATGGATCAAGATGATGTTGGCATTCCTCCAAGATTCTGGTATCCTCCCTGTCGAGAGACACTTCGTATACAGGGTGGCCAGTTTCTCTAACATAATCTCTCCACCGTCTTTCAGCAGGTCTGATGTTATCTGATCCTCACCAGCGGCTTTGCCTCTTTGCATTCCCTTTAGGGCTTTCTTTACTTCTCCTGTTAATACTGGTGGGATGTCAGATTCCTCTGGGATATTACTGCTTCTTACATTATCATCCTGACTGTCTCGGCTGCTGTACAGATCTCTGTAGAACTCTTCCGCTACCTCAACTATTCTATCCATATTGGTTGTGACCTTGCCATCCTTGTCCCCTAATGCATACATCTGATTTTTGCCTATGCACAGTTTTGTCTTCGTAGCTTTGAGGCTTCTTCCGTTCTTTAGAGCATGCTCAATTCTCTCCATATTATACTTTCTTATGTCGGCTACTTTACGCCTATTGATCAACTTCGAAAGCTCCGCCAGCTCTATTTTGTCTGTTGCATTTGAGGCTTTCATAGCTTGACGTTTCTTAATGAGGTTTTTCGTCTCTTGGGATAGCTTACCAGTGTCCTGTCTAACGACTGTACCCCCGACTTCCACTGCACACTCCTTAATGATACTAGTCAGATTATCATTCATTGCGTCAACGCTAAGGTCGGTTTCCTCGGTTAAAGCCGCGTACCTATTCTGAAGTGAAACTCTGAATTCTTGTACTTTCCCTCGCAGAGCTAGTTCATTAATCGGCTTCTTCTTGCGTATCAGTTTCTGCCGTTCCTTCCTCACGTCTAGTTGAATTCTAGATCTTACCATTCTATGGTCACTGCATCGGATCTTGTTAACTACTTCCACATCCTGTATAATGCCCGGGTGGTCGCACATTATGAAGTCTATTTCATTTTTAGTTTCGCCATTAGGACTCCTCCACGTCCACTTACGAGTAGTCCGTTTTCTGTAGAAGGTATTCAAGATCCGTAAATTATTGCGTTCTGCGAACTCTACTAGTAACTCCCCTCTGGCATTTCTAGAGCCGATGCCATATTCCCCAACTGCATGATCTCCAGCCTGCTTGTTGCCTACTTTTGCATTAAAGTCGCCCATCAGTACAGTATACTCTGTCTTTACCCTACTCATTGCTGATTCTACGTCTTCGTAGAAGCGTTCATGTAGGGGTATCATGTAGCGTTTATTGCTTTCTTGTAAAATTAGATAGCCAGCACCACAACCACAATTGACGTTGTACCGAATTACGCCTGCGTAGGCTGTTTTTTTCAAACCAGTTTATAGACCTGGCGTGGCTCAGTGGTAGAATACCTGATAGCCACGCAGAATTCTTGGGTTCGATTCCTGCTGGGATCCTAATTTTCATTCTTTCTATTCGTTGAGTCAATGCTGCCGATGTTGGTTTTCCTTAACGCTTTAGCATTTAAGTAACCAATGTCTGTTCTCGCCGTTCCTGGGTAGATATAAACTGTCAATCACCTGTGGCGCATACCCGTACACCGCGGCCCATGGTAAACGGGTATGTGCCACACGTGTCTAGTGGAAAGGGTTTGACGACGTACGCGACAGGATTTTAACGTTAGTCAGGTCATGACCCGGCAATCATATTCGTCAAATCCTCTTACCCTCCCATGCAAATTTTGATCTACACCAAGTTAAGGAGGCGATCATGAGAGCACCCAGACGTAGGCGGCTAGATAGATAGATAGATAGATAGATAGATAGATAGATAGATAGATAGATAGATAGATACGTAGATAGAAACGCTCAAAGTGCCAGAGGTTCGCTAAGAAATGCTTCGCATTTAAAAGCAGTGAACTAAATAAAACAATGAATGACAGCACTTATTTGCAGCCAAAATAATGCATGATCTTTCTGACTAGCAAGCTTGACTGTTAGCCGCTGTAGCAATTTAATGTGTGTATATTGTGTGACTAGAGAAATTGCACAATAAGGAACATTCCTTTGGGACACATTAAAGTAGGGGGTCTTAAACACGCCGCCCTTGGGCCGCATGTAGCTTGTGGACCTTTTGCTAGTGGCACAGCCCACACGACTGTCTTCGTCTCACATTTTTTATATTTTCCTAATAAGTATGTTTATGAGTTGCACAGATGTGACTGGTCTCGAGGATTGTTTTGGCGAGGCTGCCTATGTAGTCACCAGGTTTTGAAATATAACCGTGTAACAAACGTTGTATTTTAAATTTTGTGTCTAGATTTCAGTCATTTTGGAAACCACTATCGATGTTTCTCGAATCCTGACGTCAGATCCCCTTCGTCAGTGACCCATGTGTGAGATATGGCAAAGGCCTTCTTTCAAATGGCAATGTTATCTGACAATTTGTTACCCCTCCCCCCCAATCTTCACTGTCCCGGCCCCTGAAGGAGAGTAAATTTTGTCACTGTGGCCCGCTAGTTGACGCGAGTTTGACACCCCTGCAATAAATAGGTTCCTGCCACTGTGATTCACAATTGTGACTCTTCTTTGATGGACAATGCAATACAATATACTCATCACTACATTCATTTGCGTTTCGTAAACAAGTTTCGGCTTTCTGCCCTTGAAGTCTGTGAACGAGTTCTCAATTTTGAGAGGACACTTTACCTCAAGGGCGCGAACTTCGCCTCTGCAGCATTCGCAGGTGAACAATATTATCCCATCAGGTGATGCACCAATGATGGGCATGTCCTTAAATACTTTAAGTCCTGCGTCTGTTAGAGAGGCAGCACGTCCAGTTTTTCAAGGCTTGACACGGAGAACAACTTAGCCTCTGCTTCTTTTCGTGAGCAATCATTCATTGCAGCATTTTTAAATGTAGACGAGTGCGTTACAAGATTGATGACACCTCGCAGATTATGGGGTCGTGTCTCCTTCTTCAAGTTCTGTGTGCGAGTCAGGCATGCACGGGCTATACTTACCGTCACCATGGCTTCCCTGTATTGCATCCACATAGGTGAATGTGCTTGCAGCCGCGTTGAGGACTCTATATTCAAAATGTCCTTCTCTGTGTAGGCTTGTTTCACCCAGGACAGGAATTATGGCCCGGAAAGTTCATGCTTGTCCTGGACTAGATCCATGAGGGTTGGAACCTTTTGTGTGGCTGCAATAACATCAAAGCAGAAAGACTTGCGTTAACCCTCTAATGCACGAATGATTAAATCATGAGAGAAAAAAAAATTGTTTGTCATGCAATCGTATTTTGCATCAAGAGAAAGCATTCTGAAAAAATATTTCACTAATTGGGCGCATAGAAATGAACATATTGGTATCGGTCAAACTATTCACTCACACATAATTTGTGAAACTACAACTAGAATATGCCGCTGCCATTAGAACCCTCACCAAGCATATATCTACTCTTGAATCAGTTCAGAATCGTGTCACAAGATTCACTCATTCTTCATATAACATCAGCATTTCTCTCTTAAAGGCAGAATCTAGCTTGTCATCCCTCGCTATTCGTGATCATGTTGCCACGCTCCCTGTTTTTCACAATTTGTTTTACAGATCCCGAAACCACCCACCTTACATCAAGCCATCATCATCATGCACGACACCGCACACCAGCCATCAACTGCAAGTTATCCGTCCTCAACACAAACAATAACCTTTCAAGCCTCAGTTTTTCCTCGGGCTGGCAGAGACTGGAACGAACTGCCCTACCATGCTGCTGCCTTTAAAAGTCATTCTTAATTTTTTGATATTGTGCAAACATGTATCACACCATAACATCTTCTTTTACTGTATAACCATGCTAACCGTCCATTATGTAATAACCCAAACCGGGTCTTCGATGTATTAAAAATGAAATGAAGCAGTTTGGTCGAGTACCGAAAAGGACAGTGTTAGTTTCCGCACAATGCGCCGCTTTCATTTTCCTGAGCTGACCTCTGCCGTTTCGGTAGGGATTTGGTAGAAGACGGGAAAGCCGGTATCGCGAGAAGCAAAGACTCAGAGATGAAGAGGCGTTTAGCGATTTTTTTGATAGTGGAGAGCGCATGCGCTGGGGCGTCGTGAAAAAGGCGGATTGCTATTTAGCAGCCCGTCAAACCGAAATAATCAAGACCACAGATTTTGGGGAGCAAGTTGCACTTCTCTTAGTATAACATTTCTACCGATTGCACACTAGTCAGAGAAAGCTTGTCTTAGTTGCCATACTGCCCCAGATAGAACAAAATACCTTCAGGTGCCGAGCTTGCTGTGGGCACGTGGTTGATGATCTTCTGGTGGCTAAAGTGGCACTGCAAACAGAAGCATAACTTACTTACGCTTAGACAATGCTAACACAAAGCAACGATACAGGCTGAACTGAACGAAATTCTACGAAGTAAGCTCCGGCACACTAGTCGTAGAGAAAGGTCGTCTTAGTTGCAATACTGCCCCGCATAGAATAAAGTACCTTACGGTGCAAAGCTTGCTGCGTGCACGTGTTGGTGATCATCTGGTGGCTGAACAGGCACTGCAAACAGAAGCCTAACTTACTCAAGCTTAGACAATGCTAAAACAAAGCAAGAACTGTTATGCCAGGGCTCCCAACCTAAACTTCCTTGCTTCGACAAGGCATTCAAGCTGGTAAAACGTCTGACGCAACCAGCGTCAACACCAGCTGATGCAACGAGGCGGGAGCCTTACGCAATCCCCGGCAACTCCGGCGCTGCGTCTGACGCAACCGAAGGAAATCTCTCCCGCAACGTGCGGCAAGCCCTCTCATCCGCGGATCCGGTTCGAGCCAGCGACCAACGGCGGTTCCTGATTGGAGGCTTCGCGCTCCTGGCTGATGCAAGCGATCGCTCAGGGCTGTAAAAGAACCAAGCTGCGCGGAGAGAGGGAGACAGCGAGACAGCGAACGAAGAAATCGCGGGTCGTCGTCGCACCGCTGTGCGAGCCCAATAAGCTGTCGGCCCCAGCGCCGAATATGTAACGCCTCTGTATATATGTATATAAATTTGCCTTAACTCACCGTCGCCTTGATCGCTCCGTCTATCAGCTCTGCGCAGAAGCAGTCGCAAGCTGAGACACCCGTTTCCCAACAGTGGATGGCAGCTGCGGGATCGGCCGGCGTCAGCTACCTCGAGGTGGTGAGTGCCTGATGTTTTCCCTTCAGTTCACCAGACTTCTCTAGCACAGGTTATCGTAGTTTAGAGAATGTTGTGGGAAGCATTGGAGTGAGCTTTGATTGTTTCGAGCCAAGTCGGAGCGCTTAGAAACCAAAGTTAATGCGGAGGGTGTAAACACGGCAGGTTGAGAATTGCTTGCGTGTCTTTCTAGTAGACTTATAGGGGATACAGCAAGTAGATTCTAACGAGGGCAAATAGCAAGAGGCTAGTGTGAACGATGGAGAACCTTAAAGTGAAGGAACTCATCGAAATTTGTGAAGAACTCGGCCTTACTCTGGGCCGTGCGAAGCGAAAGCAAGCGATCCTCGAGATCATGCAGAAGGAGGGATTAACGGCTGAGGAAGTCGATGAGGCCTGGGCGGATATCAAAGAACGCCGCGAGGAGGCCGAAAGACGAGAACGAGAACTTCGTGAGCGTGAAAAGGCGGAAAGGCAAGAACGCCGCGAGCGCGAGGAACGCGAACAGCGCCTCGAGATGAAAAGGATAGAATTGACACTCCGTCAGTGTTCGCAAGCGCCTAGCGTAGCTTCTGCGACGGTTCAGGCTAGCGGACATAGAATTCGGGACCAACTGCCACCGTTCGTAGTGGGCGAGGACATGGCAAAGTATCTCGTGAAGTTCGAACACGTCTGCGATAGGAATGGCATCGAGCGGTCTCTTTGGGCACAGAACCTGTTAGCTCTTCTCCCCGAGGAAGTATCCGACGTGATAACGTGCTTGTCGAGGGAGGCGTTTGAGAGCTATGACGAGGTTAAGGAGGCCCTGTTGAGAAGATATAAATTGTCACCCGAGGCTTTCCGGCAAAGGTTCCGGTATGCAAAAAGGGGGAATGAGTCACACGTTGACTTCGCGTTTCGTCTTAAAGCCGATTTAATTGAATGGCTCAAGGGCGAAGATGTCTATGACGATCGCGATAAAGTGGTAGAGTGCATAGCATTGGAGCAATTCTACCGCTGTATCGAGGATGATGTCAAGCTTTGGCTGCAGGATAACCTTGGAGAAGTACAGCTAAACAAGGCAGCAGAGTTAGCTGAAGAGTACTACACTCGTAGAAACTTGCACAGTAGGGCCGTGCGTGTTGAAAAAGCTGAGAGAAAAGAGGGCTTTTCAAAAAAACCTGATGACCGGAAACCTGCTCCGCACCGTAATTTCAGAAAAGACCCATCTTTTACGAAGGAGACTGTGAGGGAAGGGCAAACGGAAGCGCACAAGTCGAGTGAGCTTCCCAAACAGCGCACTGATACTACACGGGCGTTTGAGTCACGGAAGCCGCTAATCTGTTACAATTGCAAAAAAGAAGGGCACATCGCGGTAAATTGTAAAAAAAAGGTTGCTTTCGCAACGATCCGTGAATAAGAAAAATTCGGCAGATCCCACGTACCGTGGGAGTCGATGTTATGCGAAGCATGCGGCGGGTAGGTGACTGTGGCGTAACTTTTTTTACTGAACGACAAGTTACAAAATGGCGCTAAAGATTTGTATAAATTTTATACGCACACATATATATGTTGAAGAGCCGCATATGTCTTATATAAGCAGTTGTTTACGG
Source organism: Rhipicephalus sanguineus (assembly GCF_013339695.2). Lineage (NCBI taxonomy): Eukaryota > Metazoa > Arthropoda > Arachnida > Ixodida > Ixodidae > Rhipicephalus > Rhipicephalus sanguineus. Next base: position 114,562,162 of record NC_051179.1, read on the forward strand.
TTGGGTAACGCTGCGAATGGCAACGTGGGTATTACCTACACCAGAAGCAGTAAACTGATATGTAGTGCTTATACGTGTCCCGAGAACGCACACACGTTTCACGAACCCGTGTACATGTGTGCAGGAAGTTCTTGACAGTTCTTGAACAAGGGCATCATCACCGTGATCAGTGAGCACCAGCAGCTGGTAATGAGTTGTTATAGGATCCGGTCGTAATCGTGATGACGAGGAGTCCATGTGTAGTGAAGTATGTGGTATAGTAAAGCTGTTGGAATTCGTGGATGCCTCGGTCATTTTGTCGACAAATTGTCTGTCGACAGAACCGGCGACATGTCGGAACCTGAAGCCACCCTTCGCGTTGGTGAGGTATAGGCCGTCGAGGCTGGTAGGCCTGGATAGTGCTACGTAGACCAACATCAGTGGATGGTGTTTGTTGTATTCGTAGGCTACCTGGGCGCATATGGCCTAAGTAGCCTAGTCTACAAAGCGGTTGTCAATCAATCTGGCATCATCCTCGGTCAGCATGAGGCCATCGCCCAGGCTCGTAAGAAATGAAGAGGACACAGCGTCGTTCTGGTGGACGAAGTGCACTTTACGGTGCGGTGATGTGGATATCATATGTAACCTTCGTTAATGTATTCCTCCGGGGTCGAGCAATGCTTCAATATAGCTTGCTGAATCATAGGAATACAAACGTAATGTTTATTAGACTGCTATAAAAGCGGAGCCAACACTGGAACTACAGACACTAATCTGATATGACACCTGTATCGTAGGAGTACACATCATAGGAGTATCATGTAGCGTTTATTGCTTTCTTGCAAAATTACATAGCCAGCACCACAACCACAATTGGCGTTGCACTGTTATTACGCCTGCGTAGGCTGCTTTTTCAAACCAGTTTACAGACCTTGCGTGGCTCAGTGGTAGAATACCTGATTGCCACGCAGAATGCTTGGGTTCGATTCCTGCTAGGATCCTAATTTTCATTCTTTCCATTCGTTGAGTCAATGCTGCCGATGTTGGTTTTCCTTAACGCTCTAACATTTAAGTTAGCACTGTCTGTTCTCGCCGTTGCTGGGTAGATATAAACTGTCAATCACCTGTGGCGCATACCCGTACACCACAGCCCGTGGTAAACGGGTATGTGCCACACGTGTCTAGTGGGAAAGGGTTTGACGACGTACGCGACAATTTTTTAACGTTATTCATATCATGACCCCGGCAATCATATTCGTCAAATCCTCTTACTTTCCTATGCAAATTTTGGTCTACACCAAGTTAAGGAGGCGATCATGAGAGCACCCAGACGTAGGCGGCTAGATAGATAGATAGATAGATAGATAGATAGATACGTAGATAGAAACGCTGAAAGTGCCAGAGGTTCGCTAAGAAATGCTTCGCATTTAAAAGAACATGCGGTTGTTAGAACCGTATATTCAGGAGATTAGTGTCAATGGGAAAACGTGTCGAGTACTTCGAGACTCAGCGGCAACTATGGACGTTGTCCATCCTGCATTAGTGTCTCCAAACGACTTGACAGGAGAATGCGCATGGATCAGGCAAGTCGCGGAGGAGCAGAGCACTTGCTTTCCGATAGCTACGGTGATCATTGAAGGCTCTTTCGGTAAGCTTCACACCAAAGCGGCTGTGTCTGCTGCTCTCCCAGATTGTTTTCTTTATCTTTTTTCGAACAACTCGGAGCAGCTTCTCAAAGAACAGGGTAAATCGTTCTTTCCCAGCGTTGCGTACATGGCCCTCACGCGATCGCAAGCGCGGAAGCTTTCACAGGAACTTGATCTCGTTCCATGTAGTACGCCACCACCGGCAAAAGTGGCCGAGCTGCGTGACCTTGGCAGCGAGTCGAGCGAGCCTAGGACAGAAAACTCTCGGGATGGGTTACTCGAGCCGCCTGCAGCTGAAGCGGGTAGCGTCGTCTCTGTCAGCGGAGAAACCGAAGTGGCGCCGTTGGGCGAGGCGGGCAATACGCTCAAGCCTGTAGCTGAAAGTTGGTGTGAGCTGTCGAGGGTTGATCGAGCGACGCTCATTAGAGAGCAGCGTGAAGACATCTCCATAAAAGCGCTAATGGAAAGCGTAAAATTGGGAGTAAAGAAAAATAATGTTTCTTTTTATGAGAAATCTGGGCTATTGTATCGTAGCTACACAGATGTACAAGGTCGCAGGTGTGAGCAACTCTTGATACCGCAAAAGTATCGTCGCCAGCTGTTGGAACTTGCGCACGAAAACGCGTGGGCAGGGCATCTCGGTTTGAAGAAGACCAAGGCTAGGATTTCCCTTGAGTTTTACTGGCCGAAATGCTGGAAAGATACCGAAGACTTTGTGCGCTCTTGCGACACTTGTCAGAGGGTGGGGAAATCCACAGACAAGTGGAAGGCTCCCATGAAGCTTGTGCCAGTTATAACAGAACCTTTTCGGCGCCTGGTTATCGACATTGTTGGGCCATTGCCGGAGTCAAGGCAAGGTTGTCGATACATCCTGACTGCCCTCTGTGTAGCAACGAAATTTCCAGAAGCGGTACCTCTTAGGGAACTCAATTCTCCTCACGTCGTGGACGCTCTGCTCTCGATATTCGCGCGTGTCGGATTTCCTTCTGAAATTCAATGCGACAATGGCAGCGTCTTCACCAGTTGCCTTACCTCTACCTTTTTGGATAAATGCGGAATCAAGGTGGTGCACAGCTCGATCCATCACCCACAATCTAATGCGGTAGAGCGTATGCATTCAGTTCTGAAACATATACTGAGAGCTCTTTGTTATGAGCACAAATGCGACTGGGAAGCATGTATTCCTCCCGCTATGTTTGCTTTGGGGTCTGCTCCTCATGAGAGCACTGGCTTTAGTCCCTCAGAGCTTGTATATGGCCGGAGCTTAAGAACACCTTTGCGAATGCTACGCGAATCCTGGGAGGGATATGATGAGGTCCCGAATGCAGTTGCTTATGTTCTCGACCTCCTTCAGAGGCTCGGAAAAACAAAAGATCTTGTGGAGAGCCACATGAAGGCAGCGCAAGTATTGTCGAAAGAATACTACGACAAATCAGCAAAAAAACGTACCTTCGAAGTGGGAAGTCAGGTAATGTTGCTGCGGCCTTCCAAGAAGAACAAGCTGGAGGTTCATTGGGAGGGGCCCGCTAAGGTAATATCGAAGCTTTCCGATACCAACTACGAAGTGAAATTAGGAAAGCGGTCTAACAAAATTTATCACAGCAACTTGATGAAACCGTACGTTCAACGTCAGGCGGTCGTAAACCTGCTTTTGAATGCCTCAGAGGAGGAAGGAGCAGAAATTCTGACTTCTAGCGATGTAAGCGAAAGGGGTTCAGAGGTGATGTTGGAACAGTTGAACCTGGAGCCAAGGTTAAGTCAAGTCAGAAGGAGGACTTGAGGAGGATTGTTTCTGAGTTTAAAGACGTGTTTTCCAGCCGTCCCGGAAAAACGACGGTTATTAAGCACGACATCGAGCTGACATGTGAGGAACCAATCCGTAGTAAGCCATATCGATGTTCCCCTGTGCAGAAGCAGATCATGAAAGAGGAAATCGATAGAATGCTTGAGTCGGGAGTCATAGTACCGGGTGAGAGTGACTATACATCTCCTCTAATATTGGTTCAAGTGCCGGGAAAGGATCCTAGGCCATGCATCGATTATCGGCGCCTTAACGCCATAACTCGAGACCAGACCTATCCGATACCAAATCTAGAGGAAAGGGTGGAAACAGTGTCAAAGTCAAACTACATTTCCACGCTAGACCTCGTGCGAGGTTATTGGCAGGTCCCTCTTACCGAGCGTGCTAGCCGCTACGCCGCGTTCGTTTCTCCATTCGGAACGTATCGTCCCCTTATGCTGAGTTTTAGACTGAAAAATGCGCCTTATTGCTTTTCGGGTCTAATGGACCGCGTTCTTAATGGCCTGTCCGAGTTCGCACTGCCGTATCTCGACAATGTCGCCATCTTCTCGAACACCTGGGAAGAACACGTCGAACATTTACGAGTCGTGCTGAACAAGTTGAAAGAAGCGGGTCTTACAGCGAAACCTGCTAAATGTCACCTAGGATGCGGCGAGGTGTCTTACCTGGGACACGTTGTGGGGCGTGGCCGGCGTCGACCTTCAGAGATCAAGGTAGCCGCCGTCGTGAACTACCCACGACCAACCACCAAGTCTGAGATAAGGGCTTTCTTAGGGCTAGCGGGATACTATCAGCATTATGTGCAAAACTACTCTACCATTGCCAGCCCTCTAACTGACGCACTTCGAAAGTCGGAGCCAGTTAAAGTGACATGGGACTCGGAGAAAGAGAATGCGTTTTGCAAGCTTAAACAAGCCTTAAGCGAAAAACCCGTTCTCATGGCACCCGACTTTTCCAAGGGCTTTATCATTCAGTGCGACGCGAGTGATCGCGGAATGGGAGCTATATTGTGCCAGGAAGATGACACTGGTCACGAAAGACCAGTTTTGTATTTAAGCCGAAAACTGAGTTGCAGGGAAGAGGCATATAGTACCTCTGAAAAGGAATGTGCCTGCCTCGTGTGGGCCGTTCAAAAGCTGGCCTGTTATGTCTCCGGTTCCAAGATTGTGGTCGAAACGGACCACTGTCCTCTAACCTGGTTGAATAACATGTCGTCCAAAAGCGGCCGGTTATTAAGGTGGAGCATGATACTCCCACAGCACAACTTGAACGTTCGTTACAAGAAAGGAAAGCTAAACGCGAACGCAGACGCACTGAGTCGCGCGTTCTAATCAGTGCCGTCTTCGGCTATCCTTTCGGTTTTTCGCTGGCAAATTGGGGCAAAATTTTGCCCTCATTGCCGCCTGAGCTGAGCGCTTCCGTCTTGAGCGATCTCAAGGGGCCAACATTATTTTGAATTCTGTTTCATTGCGTTTGTTACACGTGTAATATTTTGAGTTCTGCTTTTAAGAGTTTTGTGTCTCACATGTGCCTCTTGATATAGAGGGAACAAAATTTCGACAGAAACGTAGTTAGGAATATATTGTTGCGAATATATTTATAACTTATTTACAGTGTAGGATGGTCCAGCAGTCAAGATGGCGGTTGTTACTTCCAGCACACCGACACGTCGTCTGCCTCTTCTTCGCACACCTCACCATAGTCATAGCTGCAACCCCGCTACATCGACCTCCGGCGGCGAAAGCGCCGACTCGGCGCCTGTTAGCAGGTGATGGGCGAAAGGTACGGCTTCAGGCGAGCGACGTGGACGACGTTTGAAGACGTAGAGGGCGCCGTAGGGTCCAGAGGGGCGATGTCATAGGTAACCTCAGTCACCTGGCGTAGCACACGGTAGGGGCCGGAGTATTTGGGCAGAAGTTTTTCGGCCAGGCCAACATGCCGAGACGGAGACCACAGGAGAACGAGGTCACCCGGACTGAAGCGAACGTTCCGGTGACAACTGTCGTATCTATGTTTCTGGCTGAGTTGAGAGTCCGAAAGGCGTCGATGGGCGATCTGACGGGCCTTTTCGGCTGTGCTGATAGCGTGGCGAGCATATTCGGTGGATATGTGGTCAGGGATGGGTACGAGCGTGTCGAACGGCAAGGTCGGTTCTCTTCCATACAAAAGGTAAAAGGGAGAATATCCAGCAGTGTCGTGGCGCGAGCTATTGTAAGCGAAAGTGACAAAGGGTAGAGCAATGTCCCAGTCGCGATGATCAGTCGAGACATACATGGCGAGCATGTCAGTGATCGTGCGGTTTAAACGTTCTGTGAGTCCGTTCGTTTGGGGATGATAGGCCGTTGTAAGCTTGTGCTTGGTTGCACGAGAGCGAAGTAGGTCCTCGATTACCTTGGATAAGAAGTAGCGGCCTCGGTCCGTGATGAGTTGACGAGGAGCGCCGTGATGTAAGATGACGTCTTGTATCAAAAAGTCGGCGACGTCTGTAGCGCAGCTGCTCGGGAGAGGTCTCGTAATGGCAAAACGGGTGGAATAATCCGTAGCGACGGCGACCCATCTGTTACCGTTGTGAGAAAGTGGGAAAGGTCCCAGAAGGTCGAGGCCGACACGAAAAAAAGGCTCAGCAGGTATGTCTATGGGTTGAAGGAGCCCGGCGGGGTGTACAGCTGGCCTTTTCCGGCGTTGGCACGACTCCCAAGAAGAGACATAACGATGTACGGAACGGTAGAGGCCGGGCCAGAAAAAGCGTCGGCGGACACGGTCGTACGTTCTGGCAACACCAAGGTGGCCGGCCGTTGGTACATCATGTAGTTGCTGAAGTACGGTCGAGCGGAGATGAGTGGGTACTAAAACTAGTAGTTCCTGTCCCACTGGGCGCATGTTCCGGCGGTATAAGATACCGTCTATGATGACGAACATGCGAAGCGAACTGTCCGTCGAGTCAGTATTCAGGCGGGTGATTAGATCTCGTAGGGACGCGTCACGCTGTTGCTCGTCACCGATGTTGCCGAAAGCAGAGAGCGAGGAGATACAGATGGACGTGCCATCCGTTACGTGGTCTGGATCGTCAACGGGGTACCGAGAAAGGCAGTCGGCGTCTTGATGTAGACGGCCGGACTTGTAGACCACTGTGTACGTGAATTCCTGGAGGCGCAGAGCCCAACGAGCTAGGCGCCCTGTTGGATCTTTGAGTGCTGAAAGCCAGCATAGAGCGTGGTGGTCTGTGGTAACGGTGAAAGGTCGACCATATAAATAGGGGCGGAATTTACCAACTGCCCATACAAGCGCCAGGCACTCGCGCTCAGTAATAGAGTAATTGCGTTCGGCAGGGGAGAGGAGCCGGCTGGCATACGCAAGAACTCTATCATGACCGGATTGACGCTGGGCCAACACAGCGCCAATGCCGTAACCACTAGCGTCTGTGCGGACCTCGGTTTGAGCAGACGGGTCGAAGTGGGCGAGGATCGGCGGTGTGGTGAGCAGCGTAATGAGGCGGGAAAAAGCACTGGCTTGGTCAGGACCCCACCAAAATGGCACATCTTTCTTGAGAAGATCAGTGAGGGGGCGGGCAATATCTGCGAAGTTTCTGACGAATCGTCGGAAATATGAGCATAGGCCCACAAAACTTCGAACGTCTTTGGCACAAGTTGGTACGGGAAAATCGAGGACAGCGCGAACTTTGTCGGGATCGGGTCGGATGCCAGATGAGTCAACGAGATGCCCGAGAATAGCAACTTGGCGATGGCCAAACTGGCATTTCGATGAATTAAGTTGTAGCCCAGCCGCACGAAACACTGAAAGAATGGACGAAAGTCGGTCGAGGTGAGACTCAAAGGTGGGGGCAAATACAATGACGTCGTCCAGGTAACACAGGCAGATAGACCATTTAAAGCTGCGCAAAAGCGTGTCCATCATCCGCTCGAACGTGGCCGGCGCATTGCACAAGCCGAACGGCATGACTCTGAATTGGTAGAGACCGTCAGGCGTTACAAAGGCAGTCTTCTCACGGTCGAGGTCGTCTACGGCGATTTGCCAGTACCCAGAGCGTAGGTCTATCGAAGAAAAATAGGTAGCACCATGAAGGCAGTCCAGGGCATCATCGATACGAGGAAGCGGGTAGACATCCTTTTTGGTGATCTTGTTTAAATGCCGATAATCCACGCAGAAACGCCAGCTGTTGTCTTTCTTTTTAACTAAGACTACAGGGGAAGCCCACGGACTCGAAGAAGGCTCAATAATGCCTTTTGTGAGCATCTTGTCGACCTCCTGTTGAATAACTTCGCGCACTGATGGTGAAACTCGGTAAGGACGCCTGTGAATTGGAGCTGCATCACCGGTATCTATGCGGTGCTTGACTTGCGAGGTTTGACCTAAGGGCCTACCGTCGAAGTCAAATATGTCAGAGTAGATCATAAGGAGATCAGTGAGGTCTTTAACTTGAGAGGGCAAAAGTTCTGAGGCAATCATCTTGGTGATGTTGTTGTGCAGTGTAGAAGAGGTGACTGCGTCGACTCTATGCGGGTTCGGAGAGACGACAACGGGCAGTTCAGGTGACACCGATGAGATTTGGCACTCGTGCGACGGTGACAGAGTAGCAAGAGCAATGCCTTGTGGTAGAACTTGAGGGCTGAATCCGAAGTTCAGAAGAGGAAGGCACGTCTTGTTCGCTGTAACAGTTACAACTGTGTACGGAGAGGAGACGCTGCGGGCCAGTAGAACACTGGGAGAAGGAGAAACCACGTAATCACCATCCGGTACATTGGGATAGGGTTCAACAGCGACGCAAGTTAGGGCTTGTGGTGGCAGACGAATAGCCTCAGCACACGAAAGTTTGGTCTGAACCACCTCCGACACGTCGGCGGACGCAGGCAAGTCAAGTTGTACAACACCGGCCGAGCAGTCAATGACAGCAGAGTGGTCAGACAAGAAATCGAGTCCGAGGATGACATCATGTGGACAATGAGCGAGAACATGAAACAGAACGGACGTCTGATGGTCGGAGAACCTCACACGTGCCGTGCACATTCCGAGTACAGCCGGAGTTCCTCCACTAGCGACACGTACAAATAGGGACTCGGGCGGCGTAAGGACCTTATTTAATCGTGCACGAAGATCAGAGCTCATAATAGAAATATGTGCGCCGGTATCAATGAGGGCAGTAACAGGTAGGCCATCCACTTCCACAGCAAGCAGGTTCTGGTCCGTAGTGAGGGTCAGCAGAGGGTTTTCAGGTCGGGGGTCGAATGCAGCGTCACCTCCGGGAGCTGCATTGCTCAGTTTTCCGAGTATGGGCGTCCGGTAGGGCGGGGCGACGAATGGCGACGGGGCTGAGGTGACCGGGAGCGACGATCGCTTGGGGACGGCGAACGGCTGGAGCGTCGGACCGATGTCGCAGGAGCCTCAGTGTATGGTCCACCGTCACGAGCGGGAAACTGCAGGGGCCGGTGGTTGTCGTCACGTCGATAGCCAGAAAACGAGCGAGATGGAAAGGTGCGAGAACGACAGTAGCGAGAAATATGTCCTACACCGTGGCAACGAAAGCAGATCGGCTTGTCGTCCTGCGTTCTCCACTGGGCAGGATCACGATAGCGGCGAAACATTTCCGGTGCACGAGGAGGCGTTATGGAACTGACACGAGGTTCCGTCAACGAACACACCGGCTGCAGTCCGACACTCGCAAGCTCTTCCCTCACAACCTGCTGGATCAACGAGATCGTTGTCGAGGATCATCAGATGGCCGCGTCAGGAAAGATGGTGGCGACGCCGCCTCGATTTCTCGGCGCACGATGCGAAGTACGCTCTCGTTGGTAGGCGGTTGACCGCATGGCGGCTGAAGGTCCTTGCAAGATGATGTAGCGGCTGTGTTCGGAAGTCGCACAAAATGCTGGGCAATGCGGCGACTCTTCAGTTCTTCGAACCGGCGGCACTCTTTGATGATGTCGTCCACGGTGGAGCAGTCTTTAGACACTAGTAAATTGAAAGCATCATCCGCAATTCCCTTGAGCAAGTGGCTTACTTTGTCACCCTCTGACATGTTGGTGTCGACACGTCGGCAAAGGGCCAGGACGTCAAGGATGTAGGAGACATACGATTCGGTCGAAGATTGTGACCGACAGGAGAGTTCTTTAGAAGCGGCCCGCTGGCGTCCGACGGCTCTACCAAATAGGTCACGAAGCTTCTGTTTACAGGCATCCCAACTGGTTATGTCAGCTTCATGAGCCTGAAACCACGTACCTGCTGTTCCGCAGAGATAGAAGTCAACGTTGGCAAGCATCATTGTAGGGTCCCACCGGTAGACCGCTGCAAACCGCTCATACTTCGCGATCCAGTCATCGACGTCAACGTGGTCGGTGCCGCAGAAGTTACCGGGATCGCGGGGTTGAGTCAATACGACCGGCTGTACCGGCTGTACCGGAGGCGCGGTCGAAGCGGCAGCAGCAGAGTTGCTTTCTGTTGACATATTGCGGCTGTCCAGGATACGTCCGCTGCGGAGTTCCGTCTTGCGTAGTACCCAGCACCACCACCAAAATGTTGCGAATATATTTATAACTTATTTACAGTGTAGGATGGTCCAGCAGTCAAGATGGCGGTTGTTACTTCCAGAACACCGACACGTCGTCTGCCTCTTCTTCGCACACCTCACCATAGTCATAGCTGCAACCCCGCTACAATATTATTCTATTTAGGTCTGGTGTTCTGTCGGGTGACCGAGGGCACTTGCTTGTGTCGTGTGTTGTTTGTTGTCGGACCGTTCTTGACAAGTTGCAGAACGATCAACAAGTGCTGATACGAAAGATCGTCAGAAGAGACGAGCAAAGCAAGTCGACACGTCTTGGCGACAAGCCACTGGAGCCGGGATCCGGCCTGGCGACTGGGATCTGTTCACGGAACGAAGCGTGGAGCCGAATGTCCCCATGGCCCTGGAGGTGAACCTGGATGGACCTGGCGAACGAGCGCGCCCGGCATCCGAGCCACGTGCAAGCAGCTCGTCTTTCCGGCGCATTGTCTGGCGGCGGGGGTGCTGTTATGCCAGGGCTCCCAACCCAAACTTCCTTGCTTCGACAAGGCATTCAAGCTGGTAAAACGTCTGACGCAACCAGCGTCAACACCAGCTGATGCAACGAGGCGGGAGCCTTACGCAATCCCCGGCAACTCCGGCGCTGCGTCTGACGCAACCGAAGGAAATCTCTCCCGCAACGTGCGGCAAGCCCTCTCATCCGCGGATCCGGTTCGAGCCAGCGACCAACGGCGGTTCCTGATTGGAGGCTTCGCGCTCCTGGCTGATGCAAGCGATCGCCCAGGGCTATAAAAGAACCAAGCTGCGCGGAGAGAGGGAGACAGCGAGACAGCGAACGAAGAAATCGCGGGTCGTCGTCGCACCGCTGTGCGAGCCCAATAAGCTGTCGGCCCCAGCGCCGAATATGTAACGCCTCTGTATAGATGTATATAAATTTGCCTTAACTCACCGTCGCCTTGATCGCTCCGTCTATCAGCTCTGCGCAGAAGCAGTCGCAAGCTGAGACACCCGTTTCCCAACAGGACACAGACTGAACAAAATTCTACGAAGAATTTAGTGTTTTCATGAGCAATAAGCACCACAAGGAAACTTTTCTAAACACTCACCTGGTGGTAACAGACGGGTTCCCTCGGTTCCAGCAACATAAAATTGAAACCTATGTCAATGAATTTGACGAATAAGTGCAAAAACTAAGGAAACCAAAGATCACCCAGTACTGATCAGTTTTTTTGATGAGGACTATAGGTTTTAGTGATAGAATCGGGCATGGCTCCTGCAAATGAACAGTGATTTACAACTTTTAAACTGACACACAAAGTTGTGAAAAATGCTGTTATTTCACTGCACAGTAAAACAATGGCACTGATTTGAAGGTGCTCATTGTGCACCCTCAAATTACTGTACCCTTTCTCACAAGTGCACCATATGTACACTTGAAAAGTCAAATCATACGTTTCCACTTTGTTCTGTGTTTATCAGATTCTAAAGAAAGTTCATGCAAACAGGCGCTGCTGCCTCTGTGGCAGCAAGTGAAACTGCTGAAGCAAGTAGCAGCAGATATTAGACTGAAGTCAATATTATTGCTTAAAAAAATACCACTCCATTCAGCTTCAGCAGCAACACGTTATGCTCTTACTATGCTTTCATTATTGCTGGCCTGCATAAATGTTTGTAAATTTTGAAGAGACATCTCTGTGCTAATACCTTATTATAGCGAAGACACAAAGCGCGAGGTCATGCGTCCTGAAAGTTCCTCCTGAACGTGTCAATGTCTAATGGTGATGCCTGAGGACAGGGATCATAGGTGTTGCCACGCCGATTCCTCACTTAGTGTTGTCACACCGATTCCTGCCAACGTTGAAGCGAGCGTATTACGTTGCGACACGTAAAGGGGGCAATCACAAAATCAGCTTCGCTGTAAAGCAGCTGCTGGACGACAAACACTTAATCGAGAGAGCATCAGAAACAGGAAAACAGCGCGTGAAAACAGGCATGTGAACGGCGAACCTTTGAGGGCCGAAGTAAAACCGAAAGTCGAGCTAGTTGGTACAAATTCATTTGAGGGCCGCATTTCTGTACACTTCCGGGTTTTATACTCATATCAAGCGTTGCTTGGGAAATTTGCGTTTGTGTGTGACCTCGTGCATTAAAATTGGAGTGCGTCAAATTGCTGAACCGCTTTAGCCACTTGTTCTGAAGGTTTGTCGTGTTTCCTGAAATACACGATACATCGTACGATGTATAGCAAATACAGATACCAATATCTCACCTTGCGAAATATTATGATGCAGATAAAGGGTACCCAAATAGTGTCTGAAATAGCATTTAGGATGCCTCTATTTTCGCTAAGTGAAACGATGCGCTGCATAGATGAACTTAGGCGAAAGACAGATGAACATGAAACGGACAAGGTCGACAAGGTCCTTGTCCGTTTCATGTTCATCTGTCTTTCGTCTAAGTTCATCTATGCAGCGCATCGTTTCACTTCGAAATGCTATACCAACTAGCCCCAGTGGAAGCACTACTAAACTCTATTTCCGATGCTGCCCATCCATTCTCACTTCGTCATTACCCTTTCGGTAGTTACCCAGAACGATTTTGTTTCCTTCTTGCCATGACTGCTATTTAGAGATCGTCTCCGCTTCGTAGAGGTTTCGCTTAACACTATCGCCATATCGTTGACACTGCCTACAGAATAATTGCTGGCTTGCTGCCTAGTTTTTCTCCTCCGATGTGAGTCAACGCTGTTCCTATACAGATACCTCAAAACTTTCCGTGCACATCCACTATTTTTGGTATTCCTGAGTCTCGTTCAAGAAAAAAACAAATGAACAATCTTTGGAATAAAGGAATGAAAGAGTGAAAACTAATAAAAAAAGAATCAATGCAACACGAGGAAGCGATGTTTCAAAAGTGAGAACCAATTTATACGTTAGAGCTTGCAGAAACTAAACTCTGTATTACCAGGCGATTGGGCTACTATTCTAATGATTTCGATATAGGCGCTTTTCATTTCTCTCTCGTCTTTGATATATCGAATACACTTCCATACACTCGTCAGTCGTGAAGGAACCAAGACTCAAATAACGCTTCATAATTCGTTAGGTGGGTCTGCCAACGTCTGTGACGGCATGCATGAAATTATTCTAGAGCAGAGAGATGTGCGTCATCATTTATCCCTGCAGGAAAACATTATTGTTCTCTTAGTACCTCAATGTATCATGCCGCACAGATGTGCAAAAACGCCTGTTCTAGGAAGCTTTGGTTGAATAAAAGACACACCATTGTAAATGAAAATATAAATAAAAGGAAAGAAAGAAAACAAATAAATGCTGAAGTGTTTAAGAATTCTGAAGAGCATTTTCTATGGGTCCCAAATCACCAAGTCAATTTTAATAAGCTCCATTGAGAAAAATCACCGCCCAAGCACACCGTGGAGATGCTTTACCAGAAAAAGCTAGAGTGTGCGGCCCTGCCTTTATCAATGGTTTAATCCCAACGGTTCAGTAAAGTGGTTCTCAATTATCGGTCAGGTCAGTCCAGAAATCTTATTAGGTGTTTGCCGCCCACGTACCCCCTTCTTCATTTTTATTGGACCAGTGGTTTGTAGGGGGGTTTGCCCAGTACTTGTGGCACGTGCGCGTTTGAAGTTTTTACGCACAAAAGACGGTCGAATTATTGTTTTGCCTAGTCATATACAGCGTCTATTTAACACGCTTGATCTAGAAAATTGAGTGGTGGAAAAAACGAAGTTTCGACTTGACGTACAGAAGACTTTCTTTTTTCATTGCGCGGTAAATGTCTCTCTCTCTCTCTCTCTCTCTCTCTATATATATATATATATATATATATATATATATATATATATATATATATATATATAGTATTTATGCCTCCAGGTATATTTGCCAGTTAAAGATCAAAGACTAAGGGTCAGCAAAATACGATAGATTAGAAAAAAGCGAAAATGAAAAAGAATCGCTTTCAATATTCTTACTAGCCCTCTATATTGTCTCATCGCCAACTTCGTGCATTCCATTAAGAAATAGGGGATGAAAAGGGCTACACAGTGCAAGAAGGATTCTTTCTTGAAAATGCCCATTTTTGTGAAGCATAATTTGCTTCTATAACGAACGAGGCTCCTGGAACGCAAGATGCGTTACAGAGAGTAATACATTGCATAATAAGTTCTCCTCGCCTATTCGACGCACTGATATTCCACGCGCTGTTTGGCAGATGTTGTGCTTAGCTTCGAAGGAGGAAGTTCGTTTTCGAAAACAGCTACCGGCGTGACTGCTCAGCAGCAAATGGTATGCGGCACACCTCTCTGCATATTGCCATGCGTTTCTTATTATCCCTTTTGCTGTATTCGGTTTTCGCCCACAAAGGCTGTCAGCAACGCTCAGCGCAAACCGCGTCTCATTGTTCGAGAAGCTTCGCGATTACCCCGCCACGGTGGTCTAGTGGTTATGGCGCTCGGCTGCTGACCCGAAGGTCGCGGGATCGAATCCCGGCCGCGGCGGCTGCATTTTCGATGGAGGCGAAAATGTCTGAGGCCCGTGTACTTAGATTTAGGTGCACGTTAAAGAACCCCGGGTGGTCGAAATTTCCGGAGCCCTCCACTACGGCGTCTCTCATAATCATATCGTGGTTTTGGGACGTTAAACCCCAGATATTATTATTATAGAAGCTTCGCGATTATTGTACATAATTTTGTTAAGATTGCGCGCAGGACGCGAACACTCGAGCTTATTCTAGAGATTGCGCGACAACCAGCGATAACGCTGGAATATTCTATGGCACGTGCATAAATGCCGACGCGCTTCACAGCTTGTCAGTTGATCGACGGTAGACGCTCTGTTCGCCGCTATCAGTGTATTGCTGTAGTTGATCTTCAGTTTCCCGGCCACAAGTTCGGCCAAATAAAGAGTTTCATCTCTGACGTGCTGACTGCAGCCCTCGTGGACGTCACGACCACGTGACAATATTTACTGGAGAAGCTCTAAATAATACGTTTGATTTGCTGAAAGCATAGGGTATTCGAAAAATAGTGCAAAAATAGCACGCTTCTCGACCATGTCGCGAATGCAGTCTCACGTGAAAGGCGAGTTTTTTTCATCATAATTAGACAATTAAAAACTCAAAGGGTCCCTTATGCATTCACCTAAGACGCCTGGAGGGCGAAGGGCATCTTGTTTTAAAAGCGAAGCTGGTCTACCTCGGCGTAAAGTGTGTGACCGTGCCCGAAAAATATCATCATCATGAACGGGTATGTGCTACAGTATTTGGGCAGATCCCATTACTCACCGCTTACGGATTGGCCTGTAAAAGCCCTTAGAACGATTACAGAGAAAGACAGAGAGAAAGGCAGAAACAAACAGAGAGATGGAAACATAGATACCAGAAAGAGAAAGAGAATTCTTGCCGAAAAAAGAATGTTCGCGAGGCAGCATTCGAAGCCGCGTACCCTCGAACTGAAGGCGAGTGTTCTAACCACAAGGCTGTCCAGACACAGTAGCAGAGCATAGCATAGCCTTGTATAGTGTAGTGTAGCAAGGTGTTGGGAAAGGGAAGTGAGCGTGAGGAGGAGAGGTTTGATGGCGAGGACGAGGAAAAGGGGGAGGACAGGGAGTAAAGCGTAGCACAGAAATAATGGCAGATGGAAATGGAGAGAAAGAAATGCATAAAGCAAAAGAAAGGGAGGACATCAGCGGAACAGAGAGAAATCACTAGAGAGAGAGAGAGAGAGAAAATATAGAAAAAAGGAGGAAGCAAGCATCGCGTCCTTTAGCAACGAGATACCGCACCACCTGGCCAATCCGCCCATGCGTAGTAGCTAAGCCACACCCACCGATGGAGACATCGCGCGCAACCATCGCTCTATATGGCATAGCCTGGCTGCATACTCCCGAGGAGGAAGCCGCGCATCTCGACGCTAGATGAGTCGGGCTAGCACACTGTCGGCAATTTTTCCTTCTTAGTCAGTGTAATGGTCCTGCTTCGCCCCCTCCGAAAGCTCTGTGCACCTCAAGGGCGTTTGCAGTGCCTTCAGGATCGGAAGCGTTTTCTTCACCTGACCTGGTTTCGCACTGCCTCCGTCATCGGCACATCGTCAAGCGAATATGTTATGTGATGACGTCAAACTTTTTGCAGTCTGTGACGTCATCGCGTGATGATTATTTTTCGCGCCACTCTTGTTGGCGCCGACGCCGGGGGGCGCTGACGCCGCCAACGGTGAATTTTCACCTTTGATGAGAGGCATTCAAGCTTTCGCCTTAATCATGGAGTGCACGGAATTGGAGCTACGCAAATTACATGTTATTTTGTCGACAGACGTACACCGTTCATAATAAAGGTGTTCGTGACGGAAGCGGCAACTTTTACATCTTGTACACTTATTAATGCAATATCCTTAGATGCCTCGTCAAACGCGAAAGTTGACCGTCGATGGGGTCGTCGGCGCCCTGCGTTGTAGGAGTCACTGCAAAACCAGGTGAGGTGCCGAACGCTTGCAGTGCCTCCTATTTTGGAGGTGGTCAAACCACGTTATGTGCAGACAGCTTTCGGAGGGGGGCGGAGGAGGATCAATACATCGACTGAGAAGAAAATGAAGAAGCCTTTCGCCTTCCAGTCATCTTTGGCGACTGCATAAGCGACCCCGGGAGTTTTAACACAACACCTCGCTTCGTAGAAACTGTGAGCGATATTAATAATATCTGTGGTTTAACGTCCCAAAACCACGATATGATTATGAGAGACGCCATAGCGGAGGGCTCCGGAAATTTCAACCACCTGGGGTCCTTTAACGCGCACCTCAATCTAAGTACACAGGCCTCAAACATTTTCGCCTCCATCGAAAATGCAGCCGCCGCGGCCGGGATTCGATCCCGCGACCTTCGGGTCAGCAGCCGAGCACCATAACCACTAGACCACCGAGGCGGGGTTGGTTGTGAGCGAAAAATCAGCGTTGTCCATGTGCGAAAAATTGAGACGGATGCAAATAAATACACAATCATAATAAAAAAAACGCGCAGCTTGCACCAGTGACGCAAGGCTGAAACCATCAGTGGAGCTAGTGTTCGACCTAGCAAAATATTGCTAGTATTGCCAAGATTTTGCATAAGGGCTAAGTTTTTGCTAGTTGTACTAGTATGCCTAGACTTGGCTAGACATGTCTCGTGACTACCTCTCACGTGATGTTCCGATTTTAGCCGCGTGACTAGCCCTTACGTGGTCTTTTGTGGAACATCTCACGTGACTAGCTGTTACGCGATGTTGCTTGATTTAGTCACGCGACAAAATGTTACGTGATTTCTAGTGATATGACTAGACGTCGCGTGATGTTGCGTGATCTTTATTCACACGAGTAGTTGCATGACGTCATCTGATTCTAGTGAAGTGTCTAGTTACGTCCTGTTACGTGATTTTAGTCGCGTTACTCTTCCGTAGTTTTTAGTCCTGCGACGGGACGTTACGTCATGTTTCGTCATTTTAGTCACGTGATTAGACGTTCGTGACTTTCGTCACGTGACTACCTACTACGTGGTGTTTTGCACTAATGGTGCCAAGGCTGAAGGCAGTGCGGAGCTGGGCTGCCCTATTTGTTTCTCGTTGTTTTCCAATTTCTTTCTTCCTCTACCTTTCTATTCTTTCGTCTCTCTGTATATTCTGTGTCTTTCCTGTCGCTGTTTATTTGTAGTTTTTTCTTTCTGTCTCTGTCTATTTCTTTGTCTTACTCCGTCTATATATCTTTCCCCTTCTTCTCCTTCTCTCTTTCTCTCTCTGTGTATCTGTCTCTATCTTAACTTTTTCTGTCTTTTTTCGCTTTCTTTCACTCTACTTCTCTCTTTCTCTTTCTGTCTATGCTATGCCTTACTCTCCCCCTCGTTCTTACTCTCCTCCTCATCACCACTTCCCTTCCCCGTTATCTTGCTATACTATACTAGTCTATGCTATCCTCGGCTAGCGTGCCTGGATAGCCGAGTTGTTAGGACGCTCTCTTTCGGACCCACGGTCCGAAAGAGAGCGTCCTAACACCCCCCCCCCCCAAATTTTCAATTTTACTTGCGTATATATACACGCACACATACAAACGTACGCACGAACATACATAAAGTATGGTTGAACCTCCCCCCCCCCGAAAAAATTTCTGGCTACGCCCCTGGCATGTAATGTTACGTGGCAGAAGCGTACAATCGCGCCAGGCGTCAAGACATGTGAACTGCACAACGAGTGAGCAGTTTAAAGGCCCACCCAGTACAAAGCGCTCAGCAATATTTAATCATCAGCAGCAAAAATATTGACAAAGTTAGCAGCCGCGTAGGTTGCGTGTTGCCTTTCGGACGCGTAGTGGGTATTTTGCTGATTCGCAAGGGTAACACGTATTGCGTAGTGGGCACTTCGCAGTTGTACTGGCAGTAGGCATTGTAAGACAGTTTTAAACGGCCAATGTTACCCGCACAGATAGTCCTTTCCCTGCGTCGTGATTGAGGTGTCTACCGAAAAGCGAAGCGAAGCTACCGATTGAAAAGGCGATGCGAATGGGGCCTGATTACGATATCGCCTTCGACTCTTGGGGCGAAGCCTAAGCGTCCACCTCCTTTTTTTTGTCAACAATATAGCGCGAGCTTGTAGGCGAAAAATTTATTTTAAACGTTTTGCGCAAGTGCCGCCGCAGTACAAATAAATACGCAGTGGTCTTTCGTTGCCAAAGCCGTCTTATCATTTTGAAAAGACTGACGCTGACGCTTTCATTTACTTCTTCATTAAGACATCTTTTTCATATTTATTGGGTTCAGCTGAATTCCTTCAACTATTTGTAACGAGCCATAACCAGCAATAACTACAACAAACATCAGTTATAAAATAGCCCGGGTGGTGCTTCTTTAGTCCAAACAGAATTAAGGTGGGTTAGGGGCACTGATATTGAAGTTCGTCCTTTGCCTGCGAGTGTGACGTTTTCCCTGGTAGAAATAAGGACTTCTCCGCGTTGGACCTGGTCGTTTAGCGTGTGGCTCTTTCGTTCTTTCACGCGCCTCGACCTGTACATGTTGACGTTGGTGTGGCAGATACAGACTTCTTGCTTCTACTTCTCCGAGTGCGACGACGACCTTATCTGCCAAAGAAAAAAAGAAGCATTACTGAATGTTGAAGAAGTCGAGTTGAGCTGAGCGTTGAAGAAGGAAAGCATTTTTTAGTTCACCGAAGGCGTGAAGAGCACTAAAAGAAGTTTGCATTCTCTAGGATGTTGTGCCTACCAGTGCCCCTTTACTGGCTTAGAGATCGATTTACGCGCGTTTATTCTCTGTGAAACAATTTAGAGTGAAGTGTCAGAGCATATTTTGGAGCGAAGCGAGAAGTAGTAATCGTGATGCTAGTGGCGCCCGTGTAAAGGCTATTTGACCTCAGTCGACATCATCCAGATTGCTGGAACTCGGCAAAAATATGAAAGGTTGCTAAATGTCCGAAAAAGCTAACAAGCACGATTTATTAAGCCAGAAATTTCGTACCTCCAAGAATGTGTCCGAATGTTGCAGAGCACAGTAGTTAGTAAACATACATCTCTCCCATAGAGGATCATGCAGTGAGTAAGCAAAAAAAAATAATTCTACCGCAAGAAAATAAAGAAGATCAACCGGAGATAGAGGCAGTGTTCTTCTTTCTCTTTGTTAAGTTCCCTTTTTAGTTCTTCGCGGTAAAGATACCTTATATGGAGAAGCTATACTGGTGCTTGGATGGGCGCTCTTTTCCTTCAATCAAATGTTGGCCTTTGTCGAATTTGACTGCGACAACGAGACGGAAGGAAAAATAAATATTACAACATTTCTTGCCCTACTCCTATGCGATGTGGTGCGCAGAGAATGTGTTTGGTCCCGACTCCACGAATTATGGAGCGTCATCACGGCGCTCGCAAGAATACAAACGTTGAGCGCAAGCTTTGGCAGTGCTTACTTAGCGTCGTAATGGCGCCACTGACAGCGCACGTCGCCAAATTGCTTTATATTGCGTATTCTGTGTTCATGACGTCAAATGTCACGCATTTAGCTAAAAATCTGTTGAGAAATTATGTGTCGCGACACCAAACATGAGGCCTCGAATCAGACGGTTCTCACTATTCGCAATGCCCACGAACTATAGGTGGCGCTGTGCGATTCAACATGGCGCCCGGAGGAGGGTCAACCCGTTTGTTAGCATAGGAAAAGATAGGACATGCGGACGTACAGCCCGTGCCACTTTCACCGGATGAAGTCATGAGCTGCACTGAATTAGATATGAGACCAAAATACTCTCCCAAACCATGGAAAGTGCTAAGTACTCGCCACCTAATTATTGGCTGTGGTGTGAAAGGTTATATTTCCGCTCAGTTCCCGTGCATCAACGATGCTGTGCGAAATCCTGTGCGTGCTACATAAAACTGCATGAACTAGAACTGACGTATGAGCTGAACGGCACTCCGAGGTAGTACGTACCGAGCCTGCCTGACGGATTTGCCGCAGCAGTACACCGCCAGCGAGTAGTGCCATCGCTGCTGCACGGGGCTGCACGTTTAACGTGGTGATGGTTTGCAAACATATTACGCCCTCGTCATTACTTGCGCAGTCAGGAACGCGGAGTTACGTCTTCAACGGAACACAAGCATTTAACATCCCATTCAGTAGCACTTGTGTCAGAGCCATGCTGAGACTCTAGCCGTGTGCAACTCACTTCACTCGCATGTTGCAGGTTCGATCAGCACGATCGAAACATGAATATCGAAAAGAATGCACACGTATGCTTTTCTCAACGTCGAATAATTCGATGATGCAAAAAATTCGTCGAATAACAATGCCGTTCGGAAGGTACCGGTGAAGTACAGAAGTTAGCCCAGAGGCGTGGATTGTGGCCGTGACTGCACGTTCCATCGTTCTAACCATTTCGCTTCGCTGGTCGAGCTCGAGCGTGTTGGCGGCAAGCGGCGCTCCATAATATCCAAATAATTGTTCTACATGCAATGCACATGAAGAACTATGCTTTTATTTTGATCTCGCTCAAGGATATTTTACATTAAATACAATCAAAGTCACTTACAAGCGTGAAAGAACATTAACGCACGAGGGGACGTGAAGTGCAACTCGCTCCTCGTGAGTATTAGCAGCTGATCGTTCATCGTCGCTGTCACTGTCGGTGCTTTCACAGCCTTCTACGTCCATTGAAAAGTCCTCGTCGTCAAGATGGTTTCTTTCAACATCACTGCTGAAAGCAATCTGAAGAATATCTTCCAACGAACGACTTCGACCACACCGCGTCACCATTTTTACAATTAGACAGACGTGTAAGCAGTGTAAGCGCGGACGCGCGGTGAACATTTTGCTCTCGAACTGGTCAACAAGCAAATCGCTTGCAGTGTGCTGCCACCTATCAACAAACGTACAAAAACAAGCGGCGCAGCGCTGGCTATGGAACCAACACAGCGGGGAAGGACGGCGTTGAAAGCGTTCGCTCCATGAAAGGCGTGGAGCAGACGCGTCTTCGAATGATTGAAACGTCGCTCGCACGATTCATAACAGTGCTTTCCTGACAAAACATAGAGGCCCTGTTTTATTGTATCACCGACTTGAGATTCCTCAGTTATTGAACAGCACATCGCGAGCCCGCGCGACCTTCCACGTACAATGTTATGGGATTCATGCACTACAACTACAAGAAACACTGACGAATGCTATGTGCAAGTAAAACAGGGTGACCTTCAACTGAAAATGTCAGACGATAACATTTAGCTAACCTACGTGGCTACAGCCTCGCGAAGCTCAGCCTCGCGAGGCTACAGCCTCGGAAAGCCTCGCGAAGCTGATAGTATGTTTACGCTGTGGGCTAGCATTGAAAGCGCGAATTGCTACATATTTTCACGAAAGCTTCGCGTCTCGCAAGAACGAACCATATTTCTCGTGTCACGGAGGGCCCGGTTTTTTCACTGAGGCAGGGAACATGCAAAGTCGTAGTGTTTGTTTCTTGCCAACGTGTTAACACTGAGGCTAGTACAGCCGAACAAAGGAGCGACTGCGTAGTGTTGCCATTTTGTCGTCTACTAACCCTCCTCGAGAGGACGCTCCTCAACTCCGCTTGGCGGCGCGACAGTCTATGGGCATTGCAAATGGTGCTGCAAGGAGGAAACACCAGGCCAGCGAAGAAAAAAAAAGTGGCTTGTAGAAAAATGTGCGCCACACCTACAGAAGTGGCCGTAAATACGAAATTCCGCTTCCATTATTGGCGAGATTTTATTCATCCACTTCAGTGTCATCGATAACATAATTGTATAAGTGAATTGAACCGCAATAGAGAATGCACCAGGCTTGTTATGGCTGCATTTTATGTTAGCATCACATGGCTGGCTCTCTTCTCGTATTGATGGGATAGCACCTAATATTTACGCAGACGAACTCTATTCCGAAGTGGACATTCCTTGCCGCTACTTAACTTGGAACATCATATATAAGAAAATTTGCATAATGCACGGCAATATTGCGACAACTAGAGCGTCTTCATTCATGATCAGGGGTCGTATGACGCAGGAGGAATGGCAACACAAAGTACAAGATGCCGTATCGTCCTTTAAGTTGACAAAGAACCTGTTGTACTCGTTGTGTATTGCCTTTTTAGCAACGGAGCTGTCTCAAGGCTAGTCCTGGCGACAAATGAGTGTCGAGGGTAGTCATGCGCCGGTTCCTAGGAACACGCATACATGGCGTAGCTGCGTCAGTTGCGATGAAGCCCCTTAATCTAGGAAAGTAACGACACTCTCCTCCGCGCGAGCGTTTCCTCCTCGATTCTCCTCGCCCGCCGCTGGCGCGCGCTGCGTACGCCACCATTTTTCGCCGCGGACTCCGCGGACGCGCCTCAGAATTCAGTGGAGGCACGTGATTTCGAGCCACTTGCGCGCCCCAGTGGTGTAGAAAACTTTGAAAAATGGTGATAACTAGATCGAAAACACTGAAACTAACGTTTATTAAAACATTAGTTTCTTCCGAAAGACGTGTAAACGGGGCATGCTAATATATAGGAAGCTTTATGGAGCATTCCATCATGCAGACCTTTTTTCTGCCCCATGATAACATGCTTTGCATTTGCATGTGATAAAGTTTAGCTTGCGTCATGCCCGCCTGTGTCTGGATTTTTTTGTCTCTTTCGTGTGCGCGCATGTGTACTACAGGTACCTACAGCGTCGCATCTTGTAGTGATTTCGGGGGTAATACATTGTGCATCTATGTGTTATCTTGACGTGTAAGTAGATTTGCGCGGTTGTCTCCAAACTGAACAAGACGTTTGCGCAGTGTCAGTATGATCAAGCGGCTACAACAGTAACTAATCTACACCAATAACAGAAGCGCCGGTGAAAGATTTTTCAGAATAGTATTTTGACATTGGTGTCAAAGAGACTAGCACTCCGTTTGCCTGTGAGAGAAGACATTCCGTACCTTCAGGATAAGTGAACGCCTCTAGCAACGTATTATGATAGTTCACGCGCAAATGCCGTTGCAATGTGAAGTAGCAGAGTTGCAATTGTGACTTTTATTACGCAGAGAAATAATTACGGCTAAAATCATAGTGCAATATCAGCGGGTTATTTTACTTTCATGCACGCGCAACTCGTTGGTTGACACGTAACCAAAACGGGCATCGTATCATATTCAGCACCAGGATCATTGCTAGTGCATAAGCATGTTATAAAATAGTAATGTTTCGAAAGAGACATTCTCAAGAAAACAGAAAAGTGGTAACAGTATATCACTGTTACCAATGGGAGTGGTGTGTCTGGTGGGCTTAAACCAAAGACATTGTGGTCACTGCGCAGGGGGGGGGGGGGCAGTGATGGGATGGAGGTGGCGGTGGGGGGCAACGGTGCAACAAATGTATCACCATGTTGCTCTCCGTGCATCTCTACTCTAAAAATAACGTAATCACAGACGCCACCACAAAATCACAAAAAGTGACAAAGTTGCTTTAAAACACGAGGGAAACGGAGGACAACCACAGCCGCGCTGTTTCTGCTGTTTTCACACCACGGGAAACTGGGGCAATGCTCTTGATTGTGAATTTAAGAGCAGTTCATTAGAGGGAAACCCTGCAGGGCAGCACAATTAATACATACATTCTCGTGCTTTTCAAATAGAAACATGCAGATAACTTGAAGTACTAGAGCTCCCGAGCTAGCTGAGAGAAAGAGAGAATAAGGCTACCCTGCACTGGGGAAAGGGGAAAGGGGCAAGGAAAGTTATGGAGGAGGAGAGAAAAGTCACTCTTCCAGCCGGCGTAACAGTTCCGCGTTTGACATCGCAAACGACGAATCACCCCGGCATCCTTGTGAAAACGCAACAGCGCTTTCGTTGCCTTTCGGAACTGTGATGGGCAGCCTGATGGTCCCAATATCTTCTCGACAATGAAAGCGCTTCCATCCAGTTGATTTAGTGCATTGCGGAGGTGAAGCCTCTCGTCTGCGTAGGTCGGGCAGTTACACAAAAGGTGCTCAATAGTTTCATCAAAGGCACAGGCGTTGCACTCGGCGTTGTCGGCCATCTCGATCTTAAATAATGGGCGTTCGTGAATTCTACACCCAGACGAAGACGGCAAAACACTGTATCTTCCTCCCGGGAAAGACCAGGTAGTAGCCGCAGTCGTAGAGATGGGTCGAGAGAACACAGTGGACGGTGTGTGAACTGTGACGCTTGCCACTTTTGCAGTGTGATGTTCTGCGCCAGCTTATTTAGGTATCGAGCCGCGTCAATAATGGATAACGGTATAGAAACAAGGTTTGTCTCTACGTGTGTCTTTTCTGGCAGCTTCATCGGCAGGGTCGTTGCCGGAGTTACCGCAGTGATTTGGTATCCACCGAAACTCAACGTTGTGTATCTTTTCAATCGCGTAGTGCAGCAGTTCTCGTATCCCTCACACAAGTTGTTCCTACGGCCCGCGACGAAGTGCTGACGAAAGACATTGTAGAGGCGCCTTTGAGTCGCAGAATACTGCCCATCGATTAGTCGGTTGTTGTTGATATAGGGTGGACATTAAGGCGGCCGATCTGCTAGGTCACGCTGAAACGTCCAGTAATAAAACATCACTTAACTTGAACGTATGATTTCGCGGCACAGTCTTGTCAAGGGAAGTGGCAAGCCTTTGGCGTATACAAGCGGGTCACGTAAGCTTTGCGTATAATGTTTGCTGCTTACCTGTTTTTTTTTTTACTTCTTTTTGCGCACTGCGTTTTTTCAGTACACAGCATAAAGTTCCAGGGGCAGTCATTGCGCCACTTTTGGCGTAGACTTTGCTAAAGGCGAATAAGCGCTTTGTTTTGTCCTTAATAAAGAAACAACGTTAACACCGGACATCACAAGCAAAAGGTAGGCGGTCCCCTAGTGCACGTCAGATGACTTGCGTTTTTTGTAAACAGAATGTGAAGTGACACGTCTTTGTTCAAATGTAATCGCTTCTTCCTCAAAGGGTGTTTTTTTTCCTGCGCTCTCGATGCATTCGCTTTCGTTATTGCCTGAATTGGTGCCTTGAAATTTAACGTGAAGATCTAAAATCTGCACAACTTTATTGGATTTCTGAAAATAGAGACGCCACCTATTTTGGGTTGACATGTTGAGGTTCGGTTTAAAACAATGCCTTCAATTTCATACTGAATAAGCTAATAATAGCCGTTATTCGTTGTTTTTTATAAGTAGCTTTAGTTGAGGCGAGGGATTTCCCGCATCGACATCAACATGGTCTGTATTGACGACAGGTGCCTTACGGCCATTTGCTTTTTTTGAAATAAGAAAATATACACTGTATTACACTGCATAAGAAAAAATCGTGTGAGTAGATGTAAATGAGATAATTTTGTGCAGGTGTAAAAAATACGACAATGAGGACGTCACTAATTTACCGTTGTTATGGTGATTTCATTGGTTAAAATAGTCAAAGTCCTGCCATCGCTATTTTCGACGAGAACAGTTCAAGACTTCCTGCCTGTGATACAGATATAACTAAAAGGAAGGAAAACAAAGTTGATACGAAAAATTCCGGCTAAAAAAAAGCTTTAGAAAATAGAAATACATGCTTGGTATCTAAAGAAAAAAAAAACACCAGACTCCACTTATTCTATCTAAGATATCAAAGATCCCTATTTGAGTTTCCACATATATTCTTACATTCGTGCTAATGACCAACTCTCAGACATGCTTGAGATCTTCAAATCGTGTACTTTGACTTAAGTGCACGTTAAAGAATCCGAGGTGGTCGAAATTTCCGGAGCCCTCCACTATGGCGTCTTTCATAATTGTATCGTGGTTTTGTGAGGTTAAACCACAGATATTATTATTGAGATCTTCGAATAGGGAGGTAGCTGCCAGTATTCCTGTACCCCTTTGGGACTATCGAAATACCGTACAGGCTAAAAACCTCTGTTGCGATTTTGCCGCAGTGGTGGCCGAATGTTGTCTAAATTACATGTCACCTAAATGCAGTTATCATCATCATTTTTGCTTTGAACAAACGTTAAGGTTCACGTAGGGTAAGCTGAAACTTTGGTAAAACATGTGCTCCGGTAACACGGTAAACGCAATCCGGTATTCCGATAACACGGTAAGGTAAAAAGTATGCGGACAACTAAAAGCCTCTGTTACGAGGCATGCCTTAGTTGAGGGCTCCGGAAACTTCGACCATCTGATGTTCTTTCACGTACACTGACATTGCACAGGACACGGGTCTCAAGCATTTCGCCGTCATTGAAGTGCGACCGCCGTGGCGGTGAGCGAAGCCGGGACTACCAGGTAAGGAACGGAGGATTGTAATCACTGTACCAACGCAATGTACTTGTCGGCGTCTACAGATAACAAAGTGAATGCCTATGAGTCTGCTAAGTACAACTCCATGCTGAAATTGAGTGCCTGGTAGTCCCAGAAACAAAAGTACCTGCCAGTTCCCCAGGTTTTCCATCGACGTAATCGGAACTGATTATCGCACACAGCACTGAAAAAGAAATGTCAGAAAATTATTACGTTATAAATAAAACTTCGAACAAACTATGACCTTTATATGTTGCGCACAGTGGTAATTATGAGATAAGAAGAAATAGAAGTTGACAACAAACTATCTGCCGCATGGTTGCGGCAGCTTGTTACATTTGTCTTCAGGCTTTTCCTTACACTGATTGGTCGAGTGAGTTAGTTCAAATATTTATTAGGTACTGAGAAAGCCCAGAGTCGTTCGATAGACCGTGGGCGTGGGCAGTGCCCTTAGTCCAGGACCGCATGAGCCTCGGCCGCCCTACGCCCTCTCGCTACGAGATCGAACTGGTCCCGTGAGTTTATACGCCAAGCAACGAGGCTTCTCACTGTTGTACGGTGTCCTGTGTGATTGGCGGGTTAGCATTCATGACCTGAGACGCTCAATTGCATGGCATTTTGACGCTGCCAGTCATTGCATTCCGAGGAGTATGGCTGGCATTGCGTGAGATAAAAGATTGTGTGCCAACTGTCTGAAGTGAGAAACGAGTTTTCACCATCTGGCGAGTATTCACTGCGTCCCAACATCCTAGTGAGGTTGTTTGCGTCACCAGACTCAAGCCACAGGTGTCTGCTTTAGTATACGTTCCATAACGTCCACCGTAAACCCTACGCCCAGGTGATGTTTCGCAAAGCAGAAATAAAGAAGGCCAGCTGTCACAAAGAGGATTGCTCTTACGTTAGGTTGGCGGCATTGAAACCTGTTGTAAAGATACTCAAGCTCTCATTCGTGTGCCTGCCTACCACCTGCATATTTTTAAATATCGATGCAAACAGTAAGCCGTGTTTTCTTGGCACTTCACTCTCGCGGTAATAAAGATAAGGTGCTATAGCAATTTATGTAAAACAAATAAAATACGTTTTGGAGAAATATGGCTACTCATATTTGTATTGCAATTCCAAATAAAAGTATAGGTAGCAGAAAATAATTAAGGTAAGGCTCAGAAAATTGGCCAGAAAGCATGGCCCAAACATCATAAACATGCTGACTCGCATATGTATTGGAGCTTTCGGGTACAAGCCACTTCAGCACGCTGAGTAGCGCGAACAAAAAAACCTCGGGATGTCTATTGTGTTAGAGAAAATGTTGTGGTGGAGGCTAGAGACCCGCACTTGGCCGTATTTACACCTATTCAACAGACATTGCCACATAAATAACATATATCAAAACCACAGTTATCACGAATAAGCCAACGCGCCTAGCGTTATCTAGTGGTCTCTCTCGATGAATGCTTAGGCATAGCAATCGGTAATCTACTCTAAGGAATCGGCAATGGGTAAGTGCGACATTCATTCTAGGAAAAGTAAAATAGGAATGCTGGAGGAATTCGCACAGATCTCGACTCCCCATAACGAACGCCTTCTTCCGGAAGCATATAAATTGGAAGCGAACAAGGAAGACCCCTAGTGCAGAAAGGAAGAGCGAAACATGTCTTATGAGCTGACTCAGACACAATGCCGCACATAAGTAGTAAACAATGTAAGCCATAGTGATCATTGATTAGTGAGGGAAAAGAAAGCCCTCAATCTGATAAGGACATGTGCAAAACTAAAAACTAAAACCGGCAAACCCAGATCTAGTAAGGGAAAACATTACACCATCTCCCGCAAAGGGGACCATGAGGCGATGCAAAGCCGAAGCAGTGGCACGATCGCGTTCTGTTGGCGTTCGTTGGGCATGCTACCGACCTCGGGCATACTACCGACCTCTCGTCGTGGAACGCGAAGGGAAACGCTACGCGCGTCGTGTCTTCCCTCTAGCCTGTCCAGTAATTCTCACAGGGCGAGCCGGGAACGCGGTCGATAGGCGCGCGAAAGGGGGGAGCGTAGGAGAGGAGAGAGAGAGAGGGGGAGGGGACGCGATGCTCCCTCGAGGACGCTGGCGCTCATCGCGGCGTTGCGCAGGAGAGAATGAGGCGCACGAGAGGGGGGAGAGCGTGGGAGAGGAGAAAAGGATGCGCATCCGCAGTAAGGGTTGTCATGCCGCACACCACCTACACCACCACCGGATTGAACTCCGCTATAAGATGCTTCGCATCATAAAACAAAACAGTTTAGGATTGTCCTTGGCCCGGCACGGCGGTCTACTAGTTATGGTACTCGAATCCTAACCCGACGGTTGCGGGGTGTGATCCCGGCCGTGTTGGCCGTATTTCGATGGAGGCAAAATGCTTCGCGGCCCGTGCATTTAGATTTAGGTGCACGTTAAGGAACACCAGAATGCAAATTTTTTTGGAGTCGTCCACTACGGCGTCCCTCATAATCATGTCGTGCTTTCACGACGTAAAACCCAAACAATTATTATAATATTAGAATGCCGTTGAGGAGAAAATACGATGCTTTCGGACAAGAACGAAACACTGACAAAAATAAGTTGTACGAAACCCTAATTAAGCTGATTTCTAAAGCAGGAAATGAAGCATGAGGCAAAGCACCAAGGCAAGAACTAAGCAACTTCTCCCAAACTACGAAAGATTTAGTTAAAAAACGGCGACACTTGAAATTGACTACATCAATATATAAAGAGAATTTGGTTAGCTAGAAAGCCAACCAAAATAAAAATAACGAGAGGTCTCAGAAGCTACAGCCCCAAAGAGGCAAGTGCCGCAGTAAAAAACGCCGGCAACATCGATACAGCTCTATGGAAGATATGTCTGGGAAGGGACAAAATACATGCACTAAAACGTGATCAGGGAAATGTTGTTAGCAATATCAACGACAAGGCGAAGGTGGCTGAACACTTTCACTCTAACGGTACAGTTCGCATATGGGGCATCCATCCTCATGTGAAAGTAACAAAAAATAGCACTGAAGTGCAGTAGCTTAAAAGGGCCATTCACGATATGCCGCGCAGGCATATATTGATCTTATATAATAATAATAATAATAATAATAATAATAATAATAATAATAATAATAATAATAATAATAATAATAATAATAATAATAATAATAATAATCTGCACATTCATCATATGCTGTGTTGGAGCGGAATATGTTGGCGAGATGAATAGCATGAAACAGCTCCTTTTCGAAGTGCGCAAGCTTTGTGCAGCAACATATGACTCTCGCGTGGTCTCTCATCGGCTTGCTTCATCAAAAACATGTAAGATGCCGGTTATCCAATGGAAGCATTATGCAATGCAATAATGCCATATTGTTACCATAGAAAGGCGCTGCGCACAAGGCACATCAAAGACATCGCGAGAGGAGACAGCTTACCTACTACTAGAACCAAAGTAATGGTGCGGCCCTTCATCTCGAACTCTTCGTACTTCGAGCTGGTTGACAGGATCTGAATTTCTAGCGTCTTTTATACTGGTAGCTATTAGCATTCTGAAGCCAGACGACATCCGATGTCATGCCTTTTGAGACGCTGAATACGCAAATGTACAAGGACAAAAAATATTGTCAACTTCGCCATGACGCCAAAACGAAAGAAAAAAGCGAGCGAAAGCATGTTTGTGATTAAAAGAAGCATTGTCTCCGGCTCTTAACACTTTAACAACTATGTCTATAATAAACAAATCTATGTTCGCTTCCGCTTTGGCGATGTACCCCGGAAGGCACTCTTAACGTTTATAAGTGCCTGCAGTAGCTGCGAGGATTGCTGGTTGTATCAATAGCGCTGAGTAATGGAGAGGTAAATGAACGCGCAGTTCATGGAGGTTGCAAGAAACAGAACCCGTAGAAAGCTGTCATATTGTCATCCTTTTTGTTCTTGCGCTCATATATATTTGAAATCGACATTGCTGGATTGAAACGAGTAAACGTTGCAGAATGAAATTACCGATAAAAATTGTTTTATTGGAAGTGGTAATAGATTGCATCAATTAATCTTCTTTCATTTTATGGAAACTTAGTAATCTCTCGAAAATATTCGGTGGCCTTCGCTCTACTAATGCCTAAAATGTTTTGACTACTCTCACATGCAGAGGCTTCAACGTCTCCTCTGACGCCCTTCACTCAACATTTATACTTTCTGTAAATCTTGAAATGCCGTCTCTGTGTCTAATGTCAATTTAACATGTTTAACATGTGTTAATATAAAAATGATGCGAATATTCACACCGATTTAAAGAATAAATTTGCATTTTTTTGAACCCCTTACGTTCAAGGAAATGGCAACGCATTACTCTGCATGGTATCCTGTGGAGCGCATCGTTTTCATGCTGCTTGGACAAGAATAACGGGTGCCCTGTAGCGCCAGTGGAAAAAAAAGCTTAAAGATCACTCACAAGTACTTCCGTAAGGGACATTTGCACCATAGCCATATTTTTGATAGTGGTGCAACGGTAGAAGCACGCACGATAAGAATACGTTGATCACCCTCACTAGAAGATGATCCTAGCATATCTATAATTGCAAAGCCATAAAGACTTAAATAATTCTAACGGGGGCACCACTAGGTATTTTCATGCCTGGAAAGACATCGCTAATTTGTAGAGCAATTGAAATTATATGTGCATAAAAAAACCCTGCAGATCCCACACACTGTTGGAATCGATGTAATGCGAAGCAGCCAGCAAAGAGCGGCATACATCTTTGTTTATTTTTGAGCCAAATGAAATCATTCATGCCATGGCATCTAGTTCACCGTAAATCGCATGTTTGCCCTGCACGCGTGCATGTACAATGTGGTATATACCATGCCAATGAAACGTATATTCTGGTATATACACTGCATGACCGGTCAATTATGTTCATCACGCACTCCTGTCATGCCATACCAATTTTGGTATATATCCAGTTATCTAAACGGCCAGAAGCGCAACATAACAGTGTCATGTAAAAGATACCGTACATGACATGCATAACGTAATTCGCATGTTAGGACCTGTCATTTATGTTCTTCATAGAGTCACATCGCACAATACCAATTTTGGTGTATATTGAACGAGCGAAATGGCCGCGAGTCAACCATGAACGTGGCATGTAAATCATGCCACACATGACATGCTTGTCACGGTTATCATATTACCACCTGTCATTTGTGTTCGTCATACGTTCGCGTCACGCAATGCCACTTTTGGTGTATATCAAGCTAGCGAAACGGCCGCGATCGGACAATGAGCGTGGCATGTAAATCACGCCGTAAATGATATGCATATCATAATTTTCAAGTTACCACCTGTCATATATGTTTGCCATACAGTCACGTTGCGCAAAGCAAATTTTGGTGTATATCAAGCAAGCGAAACGGCCGCGAGCGCATCATGAGCGTGGCATGTAAATCATGCAGCACATGACTTGCCTGTCACGATTTCATGTTACCAACTCTCATTTACGTTCGTCATACAGGCGCGTCGCGCAATACCGATTTTGGCGTATATCAAGCAAGTGAAACGTCCGCGAATGCACCATGAGCGTGGCATGTATATCATGACATGCATGTCATGGTTTTCATGTTACCACTTGTTATTCATGTTCTTGATACAGTCACATCGCGCAATACCAATTTTGGTGCATATCAATCTAGCGAAACGGCCGCGAGCGCACCATCAGCGTGCCATGTAAATCATGTCGTACATGACACGCATGTCATGATTTTCATGGTACCACCTCTAATTTACGTTCGTCATACAGTCGCGTCGTGCAATACCAATTTTGGAGTATATCAAGCCAGCGAAACGGCCGCAAATGCACCATGAGCGTGGCATGTAAATCATGACCTACATGACATGCATGTCATGGTTTTCATGTTACCACCTGTTATTCATGTTCTTCATACATCACATCGCGCAATACCAATTTTGGTGTATATCAACATAGCGAAGCAGCCGCGAGTGCGTCATGAGCGTGGCATGTAAATTATGTCGTGCATGACACGCGTGTCACGATATTCATGTTACCACCTCTAATTTACGTTCGTCATACAGTCACGTCGCGCAATACCAATTTTAGTGTATATCAAGCCAGCGAAACGGCCGCGAATGCACCATGAGTGTGGCATGTAAATCATGACATACATGACATGCATGTCATGGTTTTCATGTTACCACTTGTTATTCATGTTCTTCATACAGTCACATCGCGCAATACTAATTTTGGTGTATATCAACATAGCGAAACGGCCGCGAGTGCGTCATGAGCGTGGCATGTAAATTATGTCGTGCATGACACGCGTGTCATGATTTTCATGTTACCACCTCTAATTTACGTTCGTCACACAGTCGCGTCGCGCAAAACCTATTTTGGTGTATATCAACCTAGCGAAACGGCCGCGAGTGCGTCATGAGCGTGGCATGTAAATCATGACGTGCATGACGCGCGTGTCATGATTTTCATGTTACCACGTGTCAGTTATGTTCGTCATATCATAATGTCTCGTCATACCAGTTTTCATATATCCATTCATTAAACGGCCGCGAGTGCCCTGAGACCATGTCATGTAAATCATGCCGCATGTGACATGCGTGTCATGATTTGCACGTTAGGACCTGTCATTATGTTTGCCATGAACTCTTGTCAGGTCATACCAGTTTTGGTATATATGAAACTAACGGAATGGCCGCAAGAGCCCCAAGGCCGTAGAATGTAAATCATGCTGCTCATGACATGCATGTCATGATTTTCATGTTATGACCTATCATTTATGTTCGTGTTACGGTCATGTTATTCCATATCAATTTTGGTATACATCCGATTAACAGCAGTACCAATTTTGGTATACATACCAATTCCATACCAATTTTGGTATACATCCGGCAGTACACTCGCCCCGGTTGGGGCCAGTGTACTGCCGGCGGTGCGGTGACATGTAGCGGCCGGGCGACGGCGAGCGGGAAGGTCGTCGTTCTTGCCACTGTGTTCCGGTGAGGTAGTCGTCGATGTCGCGAGGCCGTTCGCCTGGCTGCGGGCGCGGCGCGTTGACAGCGAATCCTCGTAGCCCCATCTGTCGGTACTGGCAGCGGTGGTACGTGTGGCCGGCCTCACCGCAGTGGTAGCAGAGTGGTCGGTTGTCAGGGGCACGCCACACATCGGTCTTTTGGGCTGTGTAGCGTTGGCTTGCAGGCGGGCGGGATGGCGTCGGAGGAGGCGGCGGTGTCTGGCGACGGAACTGCGGCGGCATGGGGTGTTAGTGATTGCGCGGATTGGCGACACCATGGGGTGCAACGGCAGCATAGCTCAACGCTTCCAGCTCAAGTGGCAACGGTGCAGCAACTCATAGCGAATGCTGATGTTCCTCGCGAACTATGTCGGCTATGGAATGGACCTGGGGTTGCGTTGCAGGAAACATCCTTCGCAGCTCTTCGCGCACGACCGCCCTGATCGTTTCACGTAGGTCATCGGAGCCCAGCGCATGTGCTTCCCCGTAGTTCGACGTCGGCATGCGGCGGCTGTACTGCCTAGTGCGGATTTCTAGGGCCTTTTCGATTGTGTTGGCCTCGGAAACGAATTCCGAGACCGTCTTCGGCGGGTTGCGCACAAGTCCGGCGAAAAGTTCTTCCTTCACTCCCCGCATCAAGAAGCGAACTTGCTTTTCTTCGGACATGGCGGGGTCGGCATGGCGAAATCAGCCAGTCATTTCTTCGGTGTACAGTCCGATGTTCTCATTGGGGAGCTGTACACGGGTCTCGAGAAGGGTTTCAGCCCTTTCTTTCCGGATGTCGCTCGTGAAGGTCTTCAGAAATCCGGTTCGAAAGAGGTCCCATGATGTTATCGTGGACTCTCGATTCTCGAACCAGGTCCTTGCGCCATCTTCAAGGGCGAAGTAGACATGGCGTAGCTTCTCGTCGCACTCCGAGTTGTTGAACGTGGAGACCCGGTCGTATGCCTCCAGCCAGCTGTCTGGATCCTCGCACGGTGATCCGCGGAACGTCGGCGGCTTACTCGGTTGGTGCATGACCACCGTTGTTGGCGCCACAGCGGCTGTCATTGTGGCTGTTGTCTTCTTGGTTGTGATCCTGGTCATGTCCGGTAGGGGTTCGTATTGGGGGAGGGGCAGTCCTTTCAGTCTGCGGCTGGCTCGACTGTCGCTGATGGTGTCGGTGTCTTCTTCGTGACGTGGGCTGGGTTCACGGCTTGACGGGGGCGTCCGGAAAATGAACGAGCAGCACCTCCACCAGATGTCATGTGGTCGTGACGTCGACGAAGACAGCAGTCAGCACGTCCGAGATGAAACTTTATTTGGCCGAACTTGTGGCCGGGAAACTGAAAGTCAAACTACGCCAGTACACTGATAGCGGCGAACAGAGCGTCGACCGTCGATCCAACTGACAAGCGTTCAAGCGCATCGGCTTTTATACAGGCGCTATCGAACTTTCCAGCGATATCGCTGGTGGCGGCGTTATCTCTAGACAAAGCTGGAACATTCGTGTGCGGCGCTCAATCTTAACAAAACCATCTACTACAATCGCGAAGCTTCTCGAACACTGCTTCGCGGACATTGTCGATCGTTGATAACCATCTTTGCTGGTCAAACCCGAATACATCAAAATAGATAACCGTCTTTGCCGGTCAAACCCGAATACATCAAAATAAAACAAGTGGACGTGCAATACAATGTGAAGTAGACAGCCACGAGAGTACGAAGTCGTAGGCGGCTAGATAGATAGATAGATAGATAGATAGATAGATAGATAGATAGATAGATAGATAGATAGATAGATAGATAGATAGATAGATAGATAGATAGATAGATAGATAGATTCAAACTCGCAGAGGTTCGCTAAGAAATGCTTCGCATTTAAAACGTTGAGGGCGATAGAGTTTTGCCTCAATGAGTAGAACGCGATAGCGTGATGGGGCGCGGTTTGCATCGCCTTCCCAATCCCTAGCCTCGCTTCGCTTTACGGTGAACACCTTAACCTTGCTGCAAGGAAAACGACGTCTGTGCGCATGTAATCTCGCTGTTTTAAACTATCCTAGAATGCCTACTGCAAGTTCAATTTCGAAGTGCCCACTACGACAATTATTCTTCTATTTGTAGTGCCCACTACACGTCCGCAAGGCTACACGCGCACCTACACAGTTTGCACACGTTGTTGATGCTCTTGCTGACAACGATAAGTAATAATGTCTATGTGCTTTGAAGTTGCTGGTCCTTTATATCGGCCACTCATTGCGCAAATAAATGTTCTGACGCCTTGGTGCAATTCCTCGCTTCTGCCACGCAATATTACATTCACTAAGGTATCTGCATGAAATTCATATAGCGTTTTTCTTTGGATATAATTTCGAGCGCGGACGTACCTCTGTGTTTGAAACCTGCTTGCCACGTAGACGTCATGCGTTCGATTTGCACTCGAACTGAAGGTATTTATTTTGTTTACGTGGATATATCTCAAATATTTGCTGATGGACAGCCCTGATATTTCGCTCACGACCAAAGCCGCCGACACCAACACCGACGCTGAAATACCTGCGAAGGTAGCTCTCAAACGCTTTTGCGTTAATACTGTTCGCGGAAGTACTGCTCGACGGTTATAATTGGAAGAATTAGCTGTATGTACCTGATATATCCAGCCAAAAGAAAGGCATGTTCGCACTAAGGGGTGTCAAGCCTGAAGGATGTGCGCAGCTGGGTGGCCTTAGTTATTTCTTTTAGTTTTCTCTTTCTCTCCTCCTATCCTTCTTTCGTTTTCTGTCTTGTCTCTTTTGTTTTTCTGTGTTTCTTGCCTCGTTTGTTTTTCATTTATTCCTTTCTTTGTCTCTCTCGCTATTTATTTTTTCTTTTTCTTGCTCTTTCAATCTTTCTTTCTCTCCCTCGTATTCTCTTTAATTCTAGCTTGCTTACTCTATCTTTTTATTTCTCTTTCTCTGTATTTACTCTCTCTTTCTCTCTTTGGTTCTCTTCTGCCTTTCTTTTTCTCTATCCCTTTCTCATTCTTAATATGCTATTCTTTGCTTTCTGTCATCCTCCTTTCCCTCCTCCTCACGCCCACTTTCCTTTCCCACCCCCCTTTTTACACTATACTATACAAAGCTATGCTATGCTCTGCTAGCGTGCCTGGATAGCCGAGTGCTTAGGACATTCGCCTTCATATCGTGGGTAAGCGGGTTGGAATTGCGCCTCGCCGAGATATTTTTTCACCCACAGTCATTCATTTTCTCTTTATGTCTACCGCTTGCTGTCTCTATCGTTCTCTTTCTCATTCTCCTCTCTCTATACTTGTTCTCTCACCCATCAGGTATTGCGTCCAACGTTGGTCAAATTGGCGCACGGAGAGAATCAGAAAATGAAGAGGAGTACGAAGAGGAAGGAGTGGACGAAGAACGCGCGTGCCGGTTCATCATGAGGATCATGTCTGTTCACACGTCCCGGAGCAATGCCTGGCTAAAAGAGCTCCGCTCTTTAAAACGTACATTTCTGACCCGTGAACATTTTTGTAGGTGTGATAACTTAGTAATAGAAGAATCCTGAAGCAGCCGCTGGCGCTGGCAATGGTATATAATAGCGCTTCCCAGGAGAATTTGCGACTCAGCGAGTGGGCCACGTTCAAGTATGTGCGTGTTGCTTGGTCTTGGAAGCTTTGCTGAAAACCTATTGCGGGAAGAATTATCCTCTTTGTATATGTTGTTATCCCTGGGGGCGATGCGTGATCCAGACAGCGGGTATTTTACGCCAATCAGTAAGGGTATTGGATAAAAATATCGATTTCAAATGCACTTTTGGATCACAATCTCAATGACAGAACAAAGCACAAGCACGTTACCAACAGGACTATTTATATATAATGTCAATGGGTACTTCGAATTGACTTTTGTACCACAAATCACATAATATTTCATTCGCCAAGCTATGCAGAATCAGAGAGTGAGAGAAAGGCAGATGAAAGACAGAGAGGTTAACCAGGAAGAACCCCGGTTGCTACCCTGTACTTTGGAAGTGCGAACGGGGTGCGAAAGAATGAAAGAGAAGAGTCTGTAACGACACCACAAAGACATGACAATAGCACTGCCGAAAGGTAACGCACCGACATTGTGTGAGACCAGGCATAGCTTGTCGTTCAGTCCGGTTTCATTAAGAAAACGCATTAACATCCTCATAGGCACTCGCGCTGAATACCGGGCAGGACAGTGCCCTAGGATTTTGTCCTCTGAGCTATGCGGTTGTCCTGCTCGCCCAATGCGGCTGAAAGGGCTGCTCTTTGAGTGTCAAAACTGGTGCACCCACAGAGAAGGCGAGCGATTGTTTCGCTGCACCCGCAGAGTTTACACAATGGGCAACCGGTCATTCCAATAATGAATGAACATGCATTCTAGGGTGCCACTCGAAGGCAGAGACGGGCCAGCAGGGTAGAATCACGTCATGATAGGTTGGATGGGACCTGTATTTGCACATGTGGGTCTAAGGTATGCAGGAGTGGACTTGTAGACGTCGGTGAATTCCACCGGTCCTGCGCTGAATGACGTGCTAGCACACGAAGTCCTTTTGCTGCGTCAGATTTTGACAGCAGGATGGCGACACTGCTGACGCCATCGTGAGCGGATCGGGGAGCTGCGTATGTCTGATCATCGCACTGAATGCCGCCGTGGCTTGGTAAACACTTGAATATTACGTTGTGTCTTTTCCCAATGGCTTCGTGGTGAACGTGCCTGATTTCTGCAACGAGCTGCTCATGTCAGCCGTGTCGTAAAGCGGAAAGCAAACTTTGAAGGGCTGCTTTGCAGTCACAGAGGATAGACCACGAATTAGGTGGTTCATGTGAATTGCGCAGCGAGTGGGTGTTTTAAGAGCTCACCCATAAGAAAGCGCTGAGGCATAATTATCATCGTCATCACCAAAAGCATAAACAAAATGAGCAGCTGCGTAGGTTCGCGTGTTGCTTAACGGACGCGTAGTGCGGCCTTTGCTAATTTGCAAAAAAGAATTAGGGCGTAGTGGGCATTGCGCAACTGTATTTGCAGTAGGTGTTCTAGGATAGTATTCTAAGATAGTTTGAAACGGCCATTGTTACGCGCACTGACGTTCGCTTCCTTGCGGCACGGTTGAGGCATGCACCGAGAACCGAAGCCAGGCAATTAAGAAGGCGATGCGCTCAGGGCTCGATTAGGCTATCGTTTTCTACTCTTGAAGGCGAATGTGAAGCGTCCGCCAAGGTTTTTTTATAGACCTTGAAGGCAGTGGTTGAGGTGCTGGCCGTAACTGAACCATTCGTGTAGGTATAGATGCCACCATGGTTCTCCTCATGTAAATAAAGGAGTGTTGCCGCCTGTTTGAGGACAACCGACGACTCTTGTTTTTTTCGTGATTCCTGATGCCTTAAGGCGCAATTCTGGTCGCTGTAGGCTCCATACACGCGCACGCGATGGTGGTCTTCTGCAGGTGTGTAGTTTGAGGGAAGTGAAGGCGAGTGGAAGCAATATTGTGGCTGAATGTCGTCTGCGGCCTTTTTCAGGTAACGACGCAAGATGGTAGGAACGTGTCCTGGCAA
The DNA here is from genome assembly GCF_013339695.2 of Rhipicephalus sanguineus. Classification (NCBI taxonomy): domain Eukaryota; kingdom Metazoa; phylum Arthropoda; class Arachnida; order Ixodida; family Ixodidae; genus Rhipicephalus; species Rhipicephalus sanguineus. Next base: position 114,601,506 of record NC_051179.1, read on the forward strand.
TGTGCCGGATATGCGCATTGAGAGTATCAGTGGCTACGTACGTTGACGTAGAGTGATCTCACGCCAAGACAATCGTTGCCAGTATATATGTACATTTCGGAAGCAGAATCATGTGCTTGAGCTTGTGGTCCCTGGAGTGCAAGCGGATTTGTTTTGCAGGCATATTTCATCACAGGAAGGCTGTATCTTGCAAAAACGAGAAATAGGGCATTGTAAACCGCAGCGTAGACCTTACTGATGTGCCCCACGACTTCCCGCCCAGGAATTTGATAAGGTCATTTACAGCAGTTAGGTGTGTTTTACATACAGAACCTGTGGTGCCGATTATAGATTGCCATCGATAATTACACCTAAATATCGGCACTTCTGGGCCTTTGTAACTGGTTGCCCGTTGATTGTTACAATGTACGGCCGCATTGTGTTGCGTGAAAATGTGACAAGACAGCACTTGTCTGGTGACAGTTGTAAACTTTGCTTTTTCACATACAACTGTCAACGTAGCTGCCTTTTGTATCCTGGCTGATACTTGTAGGCGTGTCATGGCAGATGCCCATATGCAGATGTCGTCTGCATATATAGATACCAGGACTCTCTAGGGCATACATTTCATAAGGCTAACGAGCACCAGGTTGAATAGCATCGGGTTTGAAATACCAGCTTTAGGCAATCTATATCATGTTTGACAGTTAGATGTGGCACCATCGCCGGTACCCATAAAGATGGCGCAATTATAGACGCGCTGACTGAAGTCAGAGCCCACAGCCGCATATTTGAATGGATAGGCAGTTACTTGACTGGCAGAGATTTTTTTATGCACATTCAGCTTACCAACACAACGCTATCAATAGCCATTTGAAATGACCTGCATCAATAACCACAGGAAGTTTCAGACACGGAACAATGCGCAGTGAGATTGCCAACATAACTATCACAATGACGCTAGCCGTTGGAAAAAACGGTATGCGCCGAACGCGCTCCCCAGTCACAGCGCAAGGTTAAGGAGAAAAACGATTCGGAATCTATTCTAGGGCGTTCACTGCCGGTACTGAGCACACGAAGCAGATGTTTATCGCACGCAATGTTATAGAATCCTTGTCAGGTACGCATTCGGAGTAGAAAATAACGTTGAGAAAGATACAGAGTTAAGCGCTACGCGTAAATATTAGTGTTAATAAAGAAAAGATCACATGAGGTTATCGCAACATCAATGCAAATTGACGTAGTGGAAATCTGGTAAAGCTGTCGTGGCCATGAAAGTGCTGGTGTTATCCGGAAAAGAAGGAAAGCTACAGCTCAGTTAGTGCTGTTAAATTGTTACATATCCAATCGTACATGGAAGCTTTAATTGGCGGTGTGTTACAGCACCTGGATGTAGAAATGGCCAAAGCGGCTCACTTCAGTGAGCGGCTCCGAACGGCTCCGCTCACTTAAGTGAACCGGCTCAGTTTAACAGCTCACCGGCTCACCGCTCACTTGATACTTGGAGGGAGAGGAGGCAAGAAGGAGGACACTGACCTCTCTCTCCCTCCTCCTCCTAGAATTTAGAATACTTTTTTTAGAATACAATACCAGAATACAATACATTTAGAATACAATACCACAAAACTTGATTTGTGCAACATGACTTCCGAAAATCACACAACCAATAACGTTGAAACGCGTTGTGTGAGTGTGTGTTTTCTGACTGTATCCAAATCGTGTTTTCTTATTCTTCCTAGAATGTATCCCGCTTCACAGAATGGCAAACAATCAGCCGTATCGACGCGGTGCAGGCTCGCCTACAGATCCAGACATCCGGTCACCATGCATTTTCCATCGGCATATTTCGATAGAAAGAAGGTGAAATGTTTTTGCTGAGCATCAGCGGTTTGTGCACAGGAGCCCGCCGCCCATATAGTCGATATTGCTACTCTTAAGCATTGTGAGTGGAAACGCAAACAAAAGCCCCTCTACCCACACGGCAGGTGTAGGCAGGGCTCACGCTAGCCGCGTAAAAGCGTGACACCGTCTGCTAATTAACCCTCCTCGTGGAGAATCAGCAGACTGTACTGTCTCTTCGGTGTGCGGTGCTACCGTCTACGGACAGTGCCCACATGTCTAAAATACGTTCAGGTGTAAGTCAGCGGTGTTGTCATCCCTTGCTCGTCCCTGCTGCAGCAGCAAACCTGCTTTTTCTTACTCTGAAACCCCTTCACCTTTGGAGAAATTACATTAATCCTAAAAAGAAAAAGGGATTCCTGATTTAAAAGAGGAAATACTACTGGGCACGGTTGTAATCTACCAGATTTTTTTATTACCGGAAAAAAGAAGCACATCTTTTCTGTGCTGCGGCGTGGGAGGGAGCTGGTGGCGTCGTTGCTGGAAAGGGCGTTTTTCCGCGTCACGCATATTTACAACAGCTCCGCAAGTAATTACGGCCGCAAGTGCACCTGTGCACTTGCGGCCGTAATTTTAAACAGGTGCACTGACGAATTATCCACGCTGTGTGCGAGAGAACGCCGCTTTTTGTTTAAAAAGCAGAAGCGGGATCTGCTTTCAAGCGAAAGAACTATCCCAAAAGCAGCATTTGCGAGCTTCAATCGCTGTCCTGTGTCGGTACTTGTCTTAAATCAAGCACTTATTTTTGCCGTGTGTCACCGTGAGTGGATGCCTTTCTGGAAGACGTCCCTTTGCCATTGAAAGAAGCAAAGATGTCGAAAAATATTTGTGAGGGCCATTCAAACAGATCGAAACTCAACGTGGTATCATGCCGTGATAATTTGTCATCATGCACCAGGGCGAAACAAAATGAAACCCTGTTTCAGCACAACACATTGTTTATTGACGTGCTAATAGGGAACGATCAGAAATTGCACTGGAGTGGATTATATGGATGACATTATCATGACTGCCGCAAAATCCCCACCAAGCGCCCCTACCCGTGCAAGCGCCCCCTCCCTTCTTCAGGAGACTTCAAATATGCGTCCCCTTCTCCGCTCCCACTATTTTCACTGTTTCATTCACGGTTTTTATTCGTCCGACAAGGGCGAATAAAAGCAGTGAATGCATGCGTATTTAATAAAGCATTGTATTGGAAACACGGGTGTGCATTCTTTATTTTTAGCGGCTCTTCTGCCACCATATTCAATTGTATTCTATGACTGAGCAATCCCCCCTCCCTACAAATGTTGTCGGATTACCCTCACCGTGGGGGGGGGGGGGGGGGGGGGTTGCTTGTTCGGTATTTTATGGTACAAGAATAAGAACCAGGACGTAAACTACGTACATCTGTTCGTCTTCGACGAGTTTCACCAGCTCCCAATGAACTGCTTCGCGCATCGCACGCAGCGAGCGAGCAGCGCGAGTCTGCCCGCAGTGGCCAACACTCGTCGGCCGGTAACCGAAAATGAATCCATGAGACCTCTGTACATGCCTCTGGATAAAAAATTCGGCAGATCTTACGTACCATGGGAACCGATGTTATGCGAAACATGCGCAGGCAGGTGACTGCCGCAAGTTTTCTTATTGAGCGAAACGTTACGGAATCACGCTAGAGAAATGTGCAAATGGTATGCGTAGACGCATATTTGAAGTTGTTTACAGTTGTTTACAGTGTGTATAGTTGTTTACAGTTGCCTAACAATCCCAACAGCAACATAGGTGTTAGGAACACCAGACGTAGTGAGCTGATATGTGGTGTTTATATTCTACTATACTGGATAGCGCGAATTCGAATAGCATAATTAAGAAACACAGATGCACAGGACAGGCGCTACTCGCAACTAAGCTTTATTCAGAAGAGTTTCACTAGATATATACACAGCCGAGTGGCACGCGCAGGCGCACTGCACGTACGTTACAGTCACAGTTGCAGTTGTTAAAGTTGCGTTACAGTTGGTATGCTTATAGTTATCCGTTAAGACGGAGAACGCACGCACGCATGCATATGCTTATCCGTTATGACGGAAAACGAACGCTCGCACGCGCGAACCCGTGTGCATGTGTGGAGGGGGTTGTTGGCAGCTTTTCAATGAGGTCATCATCACCGTGATCAGTGAGCATCGGTAGCTGGACAGGACTTGTTATCGGACTCGTTTGTGATCGCGGCTACGAACGGTTTAAGTGTAGTAAAGTGCGAGCTATAGTAGAGCTGGTGGAAACCGCTGATGGTTTTTGCGAAGAAATGACTTATGAAGCCTCCTCTCCTGGACGTGGCACCGAGGTCTTGTGATGCCCTGTCCACATCCAAGCCGTCTTTCATGCCGTCTAAGAACTAGGCATTGTTGGATTCTCATAAATCAATGCTGAAGTCACCGGTAATCACAAGGGACATGGTCCCCTCGGCAGAGTTATTGTGGGAAGCATTGACCCTTGTTGTTGCGTAATCCATGTTGTCGACGTTACGGACCACGTGGACGAGTGGATGGTAGCTCAGTGTCTTCTAGGGGTGCTCTGTCTTCAGCTCCCTAACTTCCCTTGCCTCGGTCGCTGTGTTGTAGTGGTTACGGTGCTCGGCTGCTGACCCGAAGGTCGCGGGTTCGATCGCAGCCGCGGTGATCGCATTAGTGCACGTTAAAGAATACCAGATGTTCCGAATTTCCGTGGCCCTTCACTATGGCGCCTCTCATAATCATATCGTGGTTTTGGGACGTAAAACTCCTGCAATTACAATTATTATCACTTTCCGTCCGTGTCAATGTATATGTTCACGATTACTGCGTTGATTGAGACTCTGTTATCAACTGTGGCACATACCCGCATAATATTAACTCTGGTATGCGGATACGTACCACACGTGACGGAAAGGGTTTCATGACGTACGCGACAATTATTTTGCGTTATTCATGTCAACACCAGTGAATCGTGTTCGTCACATACTAATCCTATGCTACGAAAATTTCGGTATATTACAACCTATGGAGACGACCGGGAGAGCGCCCAGACGTAGGCGGCTAGATAGATAGATAGATAGATAGATAGATAGATAGATAGATAGATAGATGGATAGATAGATAGATAGATAGATAGATAGATAGATAGATAGATAGATAGATAGATAGATAGATAGATAGATAGATAGATAGATAAATAGATAGATAGATAGATAGATAGATAGATAGATAGATAGATAGATAGATAGATAGATAGATAGATAGATAGATAGATAGATAGATAGATAGATAGATAGATAGATAGAAACGCCCAAAGTGTCTGAGGTTCGCTAAGAAATGCTTCGCATTTGAAACACAGTGGCCGATGGGCACCCGCGGAAGAAGCCGAAGGCGAGGAGGTTGTGACTCTTGCGAGCAACATGGCGCTTTTTCCTATCCTCAACCTCTCCTCCTCCACCTCCACTTCGCACCACTAGTGCGTAGCTGCTCTAATTTTTTTATCACCAAGAGAGCGGCGGGCATACCGAAATTTAGCGCGACCGCAGCTCCCTTTCCACTTTGTTTCCGACAGCGACCGCCTCGAATCGCGCGGCGTCTGGTTTGAGCCTATTTGCCACGCTCACGCCTGTTCCCAGTCACACTGCTCACGAAACGACGTCTGCTGTTATGGCCTTCTGTATTCATATGCGCACGCTTTTCGGCTATGGCTGACCTGATACGCTGACTGCGCTGACTTAAAACGACCGTTTGCATGGTGCAACACGTTCTCAGTATGTGTATATATGAAATGTTTGTAACTGCTTGAATTTAGAATATATCTTTGTATTTGTCAACTCCGGGCTCCGCTCACTCTTTGGACCATACCCAGCGTTCTCTGGCGCACTAAGGACACCTACACTTGAATTGTCCCTGCATTCGTCCCTGCATGGCCCTGCATTGTCCTGTTTGTCCGCATTGTCCTGCATGGTCCTGCATGGCTGGCGTGCCGACGTTTAGAAGACAGATGAAGCAGCAAAGCTGGTGACGTTGACCTCCTTCTTTTCATTCTCCTCACGCTCCCTTCCCTTTCCCGCCCCTTGCTATATTGTACTATACAAAACTAGCTTTGCTTTACCCTCTCACCTCCCGGTTTCCCTCCTCCGCACCATCAGTTCTCTTTTCCAACCTGCTGTACTAGACTATACGTTGCTTAGCTTGCTCTCTCTTTTTTACTGCGAAAGCTGTGAAGAGACCGCAACAATAGCCGTTTTTGCTGTCGTAGTTGGCCGCCCCCGCCGGTATCCGTAAGCGTTATCGCGCGAAATAAGAGAAAAAGAACCGAAATAAGAAAAATGTCCAGGATATAACGGGATTAAAACTTGGGCCTCCTGTGTGGCAGCACAGTATTTTACCACAGTACCATGCGGGCGTTTGAAACACCCTTGCAAAACGACCCTATGCAGGCTTCATGTCGGGAAGGAACCACATTGACAACTCTAATATGGCCGGATAGAAAAGTAAAATAACAATGAGGCGTAACAGAATGCCGTTTTTGTAACCATGCGTCACATTTTTTGAATTGTGCAACGAGTGGTTCGTAGAATGCTTCCAATTCATTACAAGGGGCTCCGACATAATTCTGCGTCGTCATCAGGCACAGCATAAACAACGTGCACATAATGCCTTACAGGTATGTAGCGAATACCACGGTTCACCGTAGAATGACGAAGAATTTCACAGCGGGTGCTTCCCTACTTCACAAACATCATGATTTATAGCGTAGTGGGTGCCTCGCGAATGTACTTGTATTAGTTGCCAAGGAAGTCCATAAGGCCCCAATGATCCATTTTCTCAGGGCCTCAATAAACTTCCTTGGCCGTCACTAGTATGCCTCGATGCATACGCCTCCTTTAGGTTGTTGCCATTCTTTGAAAGGGCTGGTGCAGCCACGACGCCATTTTTTGCCCCGCGTCTTGCGCCCCTCAGCGCAGCCTCCGTAGTGCGGTGAGACGCCGGTAAGACGCTGCGGGCTCATATATGGCAGCCGCGCCGCAGTAGACGCCGCGGATCTCCTCAGTCTAAGGCGGAAAAAAATTGGCCGCGTATCTGCGTGCTTCGCTGCAAATGTCGTCTAAAGACGATAGAAGAGGCGCTGCGTGAGATATGGACACCATCTGGCAATACGTCGGGAAACATGAGTGCTGTGTTGCGGGCTGGTAGTCCCGGCACAGCGGCAGGTGAAGACCGGCGGTGACCAACGCGACCGGCGGGGACGCCGGCCAGCCCGAACACGCGGTTTGGCGCAATGCGCCGAAGGAGAAGAAACGTCCGCACTGAACGAGTACTCTCCACAAACTCTCTTATTTACACGTCGCCTGGGTAAAACAGGAATGCCAGAGCGGCGCCCCCCGTCATTCGTACAATGCAGTCCGGTCCGGATCCCGTGAGCTGCTTCTCCATAATGTTCTTTGTCAGGTGTCGTACAATGCAATACTGAACCGAAACCGAAACACAACATGAGCTTGTGCAGAGGGCACGGGGGAAGACAAGTTTCAGCGCAGACGCATCTTCAGCACAGCTTAAGAAACTAGGGTCTTTAATATTGCGTATCTATGTATTTTCTATTAAAGGAACACACCACCTAATACTTACCTAATGATGTTGCGCCTCAGATATGCGTAATATTTACTTTTTGATCGACAACGTTCACAACTAGGAACAGCCGTACCAGTTCAAGATGGGTGGGCGGTAAGTAAGTGGTTCGACTTTGGCCGGGTGGCTGAATCGAGTGACGTGCCGACAAACAGAAAGACAGACCAAAATTTCTGCGTTGAAGTTCCCCAAGAAAGATTATCGTCTTTAATAATGTCTTGAAGGAGCGGACTTTCGGCCGCTACGTACCCGAGAAGAAAAAAAAAAGCCGCACGTCCCCGAAGGGGATCGTGAGGAAATGCGAATGCATTTGGGTGCACCCGATGAGTGTGCGATTAATTAATGAAGAGAGACAAGAGTGTGCACGTAAGCATTATATATTCATACGTCAGCACCTGTTCGTGTTATCGTTGTACCTGACGGCCACAATCACCGCCTTGTGGTCGCTAAGTGCACGGTCAAAGAGTCTTTGAGAAGCATACGCGCGGCACAGTTTCGCGTAAAGACCAGATCAATGCAACTCCCGTGAATGGTAGTGGGGCACGTGTTGTCGGGGGCGGCAGAGAGACAATGCATAGAGTGCTGGGTCTGCATGTACTCCACCAGCCACTCGCCACTCTTCTTGCGCACGTCACCGTTGAAGTCGCCGACCAAGACAATGGGATCAGAGGGTTTGGAGCGCACACGCACACTTTCCATAGCCGCGTCCAGCTTCGCGGCAACGGCGTCCCGAGCGAGGTTGGGCGCGAGGTACACGGTCACCACAAAGACTCCGTCTCCGGTGTAGGCAAGGGTGTACAATTCCTTGTACGGAGACGCGTCTCGAACGGGAGACGTGGCAACGGCGTGCGATATCAGTTCCTGCACTCGCATCGCGGAGCGAGCTCCGCGATGCGAGCGCCCTCACTGGGTACACTCCTCTTCTCTCTTACCCTCCGCTGCTCCGCGATGCGAGCGCCATCACACGCCCGCGCGCTCCTCCTCCCTCTTACCCTCTGCCGCTCGCCACCTGCTCCGGTTGCTAGGCGCGGCGCAGCTGTTGCTAGGGGCGAGGAGGAGCGCGCGCGGCGAGATCTGTGCGCACGCCGACCAGGGACGCACGAAAACCCCCGACTAAGAAATGCATTCGCATTTTAAAAAATACAAGCGTCGCCTGCGGCGGCCGCTCGGCGAGTTGGCCGTTCTTTGACTGTAGCGCCCATAGCGGCCAGCGGTAGCTCTATATTAAACTGAGGTGGCAGTTTTGTGACCAGAAAAAGTATTGAAGGGCTATGCTATTGCTGAGCACGATAGCTGCGACATTTGTACGGACGCGAGACTAGCGGTGTGCCGCATGAACATCTAGTTAGACGCGGAAGGACAAATGAGCCTAATGAGCGCTGGAACGCGGTGGAAAATTCGTTTCGTTGTAAGGCGTGGCGTCTGCACGATGCGCAAAGCACGAGAACACGAACGCGTGCGAAACGGAGGTAGATTAGTCTCGAATCTTGCTTCGATTCGCAGTCAAAATTAAGAAAAGACAACGCACACATTCCGTTTGTGTGTTTTAATATTACTTTCAAGTTTTATTCATCTATTAAAGCAACAAATTACAGAAACTACACGTCGTGTCAAATATTTATCGCAGTGTCGCGTGCTACTGTCGGCTACATCAGAGCACAGTCGTCTTCGTAGAGGACCGACGTCACAGCACTACCATCTACGTAGGGACATTCCCTCATGTGCGTCCTCCCCTCATTCTCTGTGCGCGCGGCCGCCAGAAGGGCAAGCAGCAATCAGCTTGAAATTTGACCCATTTCTGCGGCGCGTAGCGTTTGAAATTTTGGCAGACGTGATCGTGAACGCCCAGTGTATGCATTGTGCTCGTCAGCTCAAAATTGTCAAACCTGATGAGGGGCCCTTTAAGAGCAGTTCGTATATCTCTCGAGTAGAGACATGGCTAACAAGCACCCTCTATTCCGAGAAGTCAAGGCAGCGTCCATCATCCAGTGGAGCATCAGATTTTCAGACTTTCGTCAGTTTTTGTACTCCATTTTATTCCCAGTGATAATTTGTGAGTCCAACGTATGGAAGCCAATCAGAGTACCGGGTTACGAAGGTGTCACGTCCTCAACAAATGGAGCGCGCGGCAGTCATCGCTTATGTTCGTCGGGAACTCACATTCAGGGTGTTTGAGATGAAAAGCACCAAGTATTAGAAAAGTAAGCATAGGCGCTATGCGTTTACAATTAGCGCAGTAATGTTCTGAGCCATATAGAGGACGTCAAGATATTTTTTCCAATCCACAGAGCTCGGCAATTAAAAAGATTACCTAATAAACTTAATAAATAGCAACTATAGGGAAAAACCTTCAATACAAAAGTAGTAGCGCTTGTTCAGAAACGCTGAAATTGTCAATCCATGGTAAGATAGCTTCCCTGCTTAATTTTTTTCCAGCCTTTCTTTAACGCGCGCGAATTAAAAGAAATACCTCGTGACTGCTACCTAACGCGCAGCACGTTTAATGCCCTCAAGTGGAAGGTAAACGAACTATGAATGGCTGCTTCGCACACGAACGTCGATTCAGCAGGCAGTCGGTTACTGCGATGGGCGCTAAATAATGGTAGGGCTGTTAGCTCAAAACAGCGGCCACCACGTGAGTGAATTTTTTATCCCGATCCTTAATCACGCTGTCACCCTCGTCCCTTCCAATGTTTTTCTTCGTTGGTGCGAAAAGAAAAAAACGTTGCATCAAATGCTGCCTACGGTCTCATGCGGCATTTTCTCCGTGGCTGCCGCGTTTTCGTTGAAGAAAATGTTTTCTTGTTGAAATGGTATGCCCATTTGGTCGCTTACCGTATATCGAAATCATCGATATCCGGTGCAGTCGATGTCCTTGCGCGAAGCAGCCTTTGATAATTCTTTCAATGAAATATAAGGCTCTAAAAGCGCCGCGTGTAAGGCGGCAGTCAAGTAGTATTTTCTAAAAATTCGCATGCTTTAGAGAAAGGCAGGAAAAAAATAAACAGAGGAGCTATCTTACCGTAGATAGAAAAATTGGACGTTTCATAACAAGCGCTACAACTTTTGTATTCAAGATTTTTCTCTAAAGTTAATTATTAAAAAGTTCATTAAGCAATTTTTGTTAATTGCCAAGCTCGGCGGATTGAAAAAAATATTCTGACGTGCTTTATATGGCTTAGAACAATACTGCGCTAATTGTAGACACGTAGCGCCTATGCCTAATTTTTTAATACTTGGTGCTTTTTTGCCTGAAACACCCTGTATATGCTGCACATAAATGCGCCTCATGATGGCAGGTAATAAGTATGCCTGACAGTCAGGAAGAACATACTCATGTTCACACTAATACGCCTTTATATATCACCTTCAAGGAATTTCAAACCCAAGATTTGCTAGCAGCTAGCTAGACCTTGTATTCAGTTCCAAGGGTAAGAATGGGAGACTTCAATTCACGTCTTCTGGCGTGGTGAAGTATACAAGAATAATTGCAAGAGGACGAATATTGGCAGGCTTTGCATACAATTGTGGGTGGGATTCCATAATCATAAAAATATAGCTGGTAATATAGAGGAATACTGTAGCATTAATGAGACGGTGATATGTATTGTAATTAAATTTAATAAGAGGTACCAGATGAAGGTGGTACAGGCCTACGCGCCTACATCCAGCCATGATGATCACCTGGTTGAACGCTTCTACGAAGACGTAGAATCAGCAATGAGTAAGGTAAAGACACAGTATACTGTACTGATGGGCGACTTTAATGCAAAGATAGGAAAGAAGCAGGCTGGATATCATGCAGTTGGGGAATATGGCATCGGCTCTAGAAACGCCAGAGGGGAGTTACTAGTAGAGTTTGCAGAACGCAACAATTTACGCATCTTGAATACCTTCTACAGAAAACGGGCTACTCGTAAGTGGACGTGGAGGAGTCCTAATGGCGAAACTAAAAATGAAATAGGCTTCATAATGTGCGGCCACCTGGGCATTGTACAGGATGTGGAAGTAGTTAACAAGATCCGGTGCAGTGACCATAGAATGGTAAGATTTAGAATTCAACTAGATATGAGGAACGAAAGGCAGAAACTGATACGCAAGAAGCCGATTAATGAAATAGCTCTGAGAGGGAAAGTACAGGAATTCAGAGTTTCATTTCAGAATAGGTACGCGGCTTTAACCGAGGAAACCGACCTTAGCGTTGACGCAATAAATGATAACCTGACTAGTATCAATAAGGAGTGTGCAGTGGAAGTCGGGGGTACAGTCGTTAGACAGGACACTGGTAAGCTATCCCAAGAGACGAAAAACCTCATTAAGAAACGTCAAGCTATGAAAGCCTCAAATGCAACAGACAAAATAGAGCTGGCTGAGCTTTCGATGTTAATCAATAGGCGTAAAGTAGCCGAGATAAGAAAGTATAATATGGAGAGAATTGAGCATGCTCTAAAGAACCGAAGAAGCCTCAAAGCTATGAAGACAAAACTGTGCATAGGCAAAAATCAGATGTATGCATTAAGGGACAAGGAAGGCAAGGTCACAGCCAATATGGATAGAATAGTTGAGGAAGCGGAAGAGTTCTACAGAGATCAGTACAGCAGCCGAGACAGTCAGGATGATAACGTAAGAAGCAGTAATAGCGCAGATGAATCTGACATCCCACCAGTATTCACAGGAGAAGGAATGAAAGCCCTAAAGGGAATGCAAAGTGGCAAAGCAGCTGGTGAGGATCAGGTAACACCAGACCTGTTGAAAGACGGTGGAGAGATTATGTCAGAAGAACTGGCCACCCTGTATACGAAGTGTCTCTCGATGGGGAGGATACCAGAATCTTGGAAGAACGCCAACATCATCTTGATCCATATGACAGGCGACGTCAAGGACCTGAAAAATTACAGACCCGTAAGCTTACTGTCCGTTGTCTACAAGCTATTTACAAAAGTAATTGCTAACAGAATTAATACGACATTAGAGTTCAATCAACCAAGGGACCAGGCAGGATTTCGTACAGGCTTCTCAACAATAGATCATATTCATACTATCAATCAGGTGATAGAGAAATGCGCGGAATACAACCAACCCCTATACATAGCCTTCATAGATTACGAGAAGGCATTTGATTCGGTGGAGACATCAGCAGTCATGCAGGCACTGCGGAATCAGGGCATCCACGAAGCCTATATTAACATAATGGAAGAAATCTACAGCCACTATAGTCCTCCATAAAGAAAGCGACAGAATCCCAATAAAGAAGGGCGTACGGCAGGGAGACACGACCTCTCCAATGTTATTCACCGCGTGTTTAAAGAAGGTTTTCAGGGCCCTAGATTGGGAAGAATCAGGGATAAGAGTTAATGGAGAGTATCTCAGTAACCTGCGATTCACTGATGACATTGCATTGATGAGTAACGCGGGAGACGAATTACAGCGCATGATTACTGAACAGGATACGGAAAGTGGAAGAGTAGGTCTGAAAATTAATATGCATAAAACTAAAGTAATGTGGAACAATCTTGGCAGAGAACAGGGCTTTGCGATAGGTGGCGATACACTGGTAGTTGTAAAGAGTACGTCTACTTAGGACAGGTAGTAACCGCGGAGCCGAACCATGAGAGTGAAATAACTAGAAGAATAAGGATGGGATGGGGATCATTCGGCAAGCATTATCAAATCATGAATGGTAGTCTACCACTATCCCTCAAGAGGAAGGTATGTAACAGCTGCGTCTTACCGGTACTTACTTACGGAGCAGAAACCTGGAGACTTACAAAGAGGGTTTAACTTAAATTGAGGACGACGCAGCGAGCGATGGAAAGGAAAATGATAGGTGTAACCTTAAGAGACAGGAAGAGAGCAGTGTGGGTCAGGGAACAAACCGGGGTTAAGGACATCATAGTTGAAATCAAGAAGAAATGGATATGGGCCGGGCACGTAGCACGTCGGCAGGATAACCGGTGGTCATTAAGGGTAACTGACTGGATTCCAAGAGATGGCAAACGCGCCGGGGAGGGGGGCGAGACAGAAAATTAGGTGGGTAGATGAGATTAAAAAGTTTGTAGGTATAACGTGGCAGCAGAAAGCACAGGACCAAGTTGATTGGCGGAACATGGGAGAGGCCTTTGGCCTGCAGTGGGCGTAGACAGGCTGATGATGATGATGATGATGATGACGATGATGACCTCTCCCTCATGAATGGCGCCAGCCCCACTTTTATTCGAGTTGTGACATACGGGAGCTGCCTTGATTTTGCTTTCGTTTTAACTCGTTCGCCAGATGTGTTAAGTGGCTTGTGGAGATTGAGACAAACGGGAGTGACCATATTCCCACTTATCTTCGCCTCAAAGTGCTGTCGAGATCTTGTCCACAGCAGAATATTCGATGAATTGACTGGAACACTTTCAAGTCTGGCATGGAAAATGCTTGCCAAGTGGGTGTATGCACAGGGCAAACAATTAAGTGCAGAATGCAAGATACCATGCGCACTATCCCGATTGCGTCCAGGCCCGACAATTCGGTGCAGAATTGGAAAGACTGCGAGCGCATCGCCGCTGTGCGGAACGCAGGTGTCGGCGTACAAAGTTAGCCCAGAGCCTTAGGACAGCCAGGCGAATGCAAAGGAAGAGTCAGCGTCGTATGGAAAAATTAGCCTCTGCAAGTTGGAGAATGTTTTGTCAGACACTAGACTCGCGCAAGTCTCTATCTCACATCTGGAGAACGATGCGTGGTCTGAGCCGTCTTCCCGAACAGTGTTTTCCAGTCAAGGCGCTGGTGCACTTCCAAAAGCGGCGAGACATTGATGTCGCAGAAGGCTTTTTCGCAAGGATGGCAGACCAAGTGGTTCGTCCAGATTCTCTGGCCGGAAGTGACGTCCCTCTTTACCGCGATGGCTGCATGGACATTCTGCTTACTATGGGGGATCTTGAGGTTGCACTAGGCCTATGTAGAAGTGAAAAACCTAGCATTGGGGTCCAGGTGAATCTTCTTAAAACTGGCAGTCGAGATTTTTTGCTTGACAGAATTATTGAAGACGTGTTGGCGAGTGAGTACCCCAAGCTGTTCGGCGAAGTTTGCTGTTTAGATTGAGAGTGGTAACGAATGCGACCGCTCGTTGGAAGGAACCTACATCAACTATCAGTGGGAGCGCCCGAGAAAGCATTTGCAGCAGTCATTCAAAGGAACCGGAAAATATGGAAGATTCAATATGGAATATTTGGAACACTGATCTTTAAAGGAAGCGAGCAGTAGTTGACATACTATATGCTGCTTGACAATTTACTTCTCCTATATTGATATTTTACGTATACTCATAGCTTGTTGCACTTACGCGTATTGATATTTTGTTTCCCATTCATGACTTAAGGATGCATAAACAAGGATGCAGCCAGAACTTTTTCAATCGGGAGGAAGGGTTTTGGGGGAGGGGCGTTGCAAGGTGGTCTTAATGCCATGCACGCTGGCGAGGAGAGCTCTTCGGAAAAAAGGCTATTCGATACACTGGCACGAGAGTGGTGAGACGGGTTAAAAGTTGAATTTTGGGGGAAGCGACGCCCGGACCTTTTGGGTGCCCTCCTCATATACGTGCCTGTGTGACTCGCTGCTTCATCTAGAAGAGAAACGCAAATATACCGACGACGTTTGGTAATAATGAAGGGTGCTTTTGATTTCGGGTGAATTGGTGCATTTCTTCAAAAACTGGCTACAAGTGGTCTTTGTTGTAGTTTTCTATTAATGGATGCATAGTATCCCGCGAAGTAAATAGACATAGCGATAGAATGTTTCAGACAGAAGCTCTCGATAAAAGTGCGTTATCTGCTCACGCATCCCTGCTCACACCTGTACAAAAGGTATTATTTATGATGTGGTTAGAGCCGTTCTCGCGTGTACCAACGCAACAGTGGAAGCGCTTTTCCGTCCCCCGCTTTTCCGCAGCAGTGGCACCACAGCGAACGCGCGAAGAACTCTAGCCCAGAGACGACGCTTGGTTGCCAAGCAACAGGTCTTCTTCCATATAGGTACACATGTGAGCACCAGAAAATATGGTTTTAAAGTGAGTGTACTACTTGCAGCGTTTCTTGTAATAATATTGCTCTCTTACGAGAGTTGAAAACGAGTTCATGCGTGATGATTAGTCAGATTGCCGCTGCCCAGTTTGTGAAGCTCGCGAGGTCAGCCACACGGGTCGGGAGGCCGGCATTGTGCGCAGCTTCGGAGCTTGAGGTACTTATCATCGAACAGCAAAAACGAACCAACTAGCCTTTGCTGAATTAGACGGAAGTCGGTTGCGAAAGATAGATTACAATATTGAATCCTTAGAGACATGTTTGGCTTGGTTCATTTTTAAGCTCACCGTCTCGCTAACCGTAATTTTATAGCCGCAGACTTTTTCAGGTGTGACCTCCAGCTTTTTTCAATGTGAAACACTTCCGTGTTAGCAGTTGTACTTTTTTACAACAGGAACTAAAATGGCGGTTAACTTCAACCACTTCAACCATCCGGCACGTGCGTCATCTACTATCATCTGCGTGCATCATATGTGCTCGTCTGTCCCTTTCGTTCCTTTGTGTCCCGGCTGCTGCGCAGTTTGCTAGAAGATGAAACCTTACCAACTCGCCCAGCTTTCGACGTTTATCTACTATAGTTCACTATACAACGCCTTTACGCCCAGCATTTGAATTGTACAGGGGGGAAAGACCTCGCCTCCATTACTTGGTCATGTCGGCGCCGAACCTGATCAAACACCTCAAGTACATTAAAAATGCACCTTCCGAAATCGTGAGAAAGCAGAAGGCTTGAGACAGAAGCATCTCAAGACAGAAAGAGTGAGAGAAGCGTGAGCCAGTGCGACAGCTTGTACAGGTTGTCGTGTCTCGTGCGGGTCAAAGCAACCGAAGCATTGTTTCCCAACGACATCTATACCCGCAGTCAAAAAGAGCATGAGACTGTGTCTTTTTTTGTTTTTCCGTCGCGGAGTCGAGATGCATTGTCGTGTGCCTAGTTGAAGCTCGTAGTTCGTTTCAGAGGAATTCCGGCTCTTACGAACAGAACAATAGCCGGGGAGACTGTACAGTACGTTCAATCACGCAGAACACCGTCTCGATGACCCGTATGCAGAACACTTACAAAACTTTAAGGATCAAGGAGCATTAACGCTGTTTTGTGATGCTGTTACCGCTCTAATGCTTTTATTTCGTGAAAACTAGGCTCACTGCATTCGCTTCCTACAGGAACAGAGTAAAGATTAGTAATGGTCAGCCATCTTGCTCTCCGAAAGAACCAAGGTGTGCAATAAAGCTATTCCTATTGAAGGTGGGTGAGAAGCGCGGCTCCGAGGACGACAGAGCGTTCTTGCTCACCTCGGGTCCTTGACGGCAGAAGTGTTCCGTAGTAAAGAAATGAAAAGATCAAATTAAACTCAAAGATAAATAATTCTTGACAAAACATTTTCTTTATAAATTGACCGTTCGACGTTTTTGTCAGCGGAGACACTTAAATTTTCAGTATTACATAAAAATAACTTCTCTAACCAACCTTTGTCAATAAATATGTGCTTCAAAATGGTAGCCTTACCACGCCGTGAGCACGGCAGTTTTAAGCATTTTGCAAAAGCTCCACTACCCACAGCTCCCTACAAAACATGCACTGCAAATCAGATGCACTTTGTACTTGATAAATAATTGGTATTAACGAGAATTTAGCGCCGACCGATGATGTTCAGGGATCTCCACTGATATACTTCGCACTTAGACAAACTGTCCGTGGAGCCCGGGATAGCAAAATGTTTGTAGATTTCTTGTGTATACAACAAATAAATTATATATGTAATTCGTGCACACTTAGCCTTAAATAGCGTCTCTGCGCAGAAACACAGCATCCTGCCACTTTGCCATTGCTGCCATTTTGAGAATATATCCTGGAAGGGTTTATTCTCCCTCTTGTGATTGCAGCATAATTTAGGCGATCGGATTAAAGCGCCGACATTAGAGCTTCGGCGTTAATTTATGGGGGAAAATGAAAAAAAGCTGGGAGGAATAGATATGAACGACCGTGAATGACCCATATTTTATGTCAATGTTCATAACTAGTAATTGCATTTAGGTTTACGGGCAACAACGTAAGACGACGCAACAGTCGTCGCTGCGGAAAAGCGAAATATCTGCTCAATGAAATGAGCTAAGCATGCCAGCGGCTGGAGAAAGCTCGTGCTCGTAATGCTTTTCGCAATCACGGATCGTGCATGAAGAATTGGTTCAGGTTAGGTAGACTGTGGAGAAATTGTTGCACAGCCAGGATGGCGAGCTTTCAAATTTAGCCGTTTTCAGATAATGAACCTCACACTCAGGAGCTTACGAGGACGTGAAGCTGGGACGGCCGCAGCGTATACATTGTCACACATCACTCCACACCATACCTCGGCACACTAAGTCATGAGTCGACTCACTCACACTCACGCAGACTGAGATCGAGACGTGAGTCTAAGCCTGAGCGAGTCCGAGTGAGTAATGTTTTTGTGAGTCTGAGTCGGAGTGAGTCCGGTTGAGAAAACATAGTGAGTCTGAGTCCGAGTGAGTACGGTTGAGCAAAATTTTGGTGAGTCTGAGTCCGAGTGAACCCTAAGGGCAAAATGTACTTGATGAGTAAGTCTGAGTGAGCTCCACATTCTTTGCCGACTTATGGTCCTGTCACCTCAACTTCAGCATTACTATCAGCCTTATGTCGGCTCATTTTTATACTCACGTGTACTCACATGTATTTCCAAGTGCTACCGTTCAAACGTCAGCTCAGTATTTATTGATCAGAGGCGTGTATTGCGCAGGGAGAGGGGGGGAGATGCCTTAACCTCCCCCCGCAAACTCTTTCACGGCAAATAATCGACAAAAAATCTCGTGTGATTCATCTCTTTCAATAAAAAGAAGTCCTTACTGAATTGCAAACTCTGATAACTCGTATTTGAAGGGGCGAGATCGAAATGTGCTAATTAGAGCGCTGATTAGACCAGATATTGGTGTTAAAGAGCATTGACATCGGTAGATGATGCTAATTATAGGCTAACGGACTCATAAGTCGACTCACTCAGACTCAGATCGAAACGTGAGTCTGAGTCTGAGTGAGTCCGAGTGAATTATAATTTCGCCAGTCTGAGTTCGAGTGAGTCCGGTTGAGAAAAATTACAGTGTGTCTGAGTCCTAGTGAGTCCGGTTGAGGAAAAGTTTGGTGAGTCTGTGTTCGAGTGAGCCTAAGGGCAATATACTTTTCGTGAGTGAGTGAGTGAGTGAGCTCCATATTTTCTGCCGACCTATGCTCCACACACACAATTTTTCCGACAGAAACGTGATTTACATTTTGCCCATGAGATTTGACCTTTGATTATTTAACTGTTTTCTCAAAATAAAAACATCTCAAATAAGACAGTTTCACGCTAATGATGCTCAAGTCGCCCAACTTGTCTCCACACCTTCCGGAAATTAAACTTCTAAGACATACTGAAAAAGTTGAATAAACACTGGTATGCTGTAATGCTACGGAAGGGGGCTATTTCAAAGTTGAAAGTGAATGAATTCCCATTAATTCCTTCTTTTAAACCGACCTGTTCTCGGGATAGTTTGACAATACTTATTATTTTTCAGTGCTACGTTTGTTGAATAATTTTTTATTCATTTAAATGTGCACATTTGTATGCTATGCCATTTACGGTTACTCACCGACAGCGACAAAGCGCATCAGACGTCTACGTGTTTTAAATACCGCAGTGGTAGTTTAAAGCACGCAAACTGTCATATGAAGTATTATTAGCACAGTCTCTCCAGCTTGGTTTAGTCAGCCTGAAAAACCACCGCAGTCGAGCGGAAAACTTGCTTTGTTCCAGCAGCATTCATACGCCGGCGTTACAAAACGAACTGTAGTGGTTCCACTCATGCCAAACGTGCAAACGAACATGAGACTTGCTTCACAGAACTACAGAATGTCCCTGCTGTTTTTCAGTTATGATTAGGTGTTCTGTGTTGCGCATGCCACATGACAGCCAACAAGGACGCCATGGTGAAGCGGATCCTGAAGACAAAATCTTATTCAATCTAGGACATCTGTGAATATTGGTAGGCACTTTTCGCATAAAGACTCACTGGCATGGTTCGAAAATTCTCTGAAGTCAGCCGCACTGTTCTTCGCCCAAGACGTCTTTTTTTATCTTATGAGCGCCGCCGGACTCTGCGCTGGCATGGCTCGTGTTTCTCCGCAGTAGGTAGGCAGGCCAACGCCTGAGAAGCTGCGCAGACAGTCAAGGGGAGGTAACACGGGGGGCGCTTCACAGGAAACATATCCCAAGAGGGTTGCAGTGATACCGTATCTACACGGCATCTCACATAAACTCAAAAAGATAGGCCAAAAAGCAAGTGCGTCGGTAGTTTTCTCCGCGCCGAATAAACTGTCTCAGTTGTGTGTCCGAACTAGTCCTGTAGGAAGTACCGCGACACATTGCAAAATTAAGCACCGGAAAAAGTTTGTTGAGTGTGCAAAGGGAGTTGTGTACAGTATACCCTTGTCTTGTGGACTAAAGTACGTTGGTCAGACAGGCAGGTGCCTAAATGTAAGACTACAGGAACATGGCCAAAAAGTAGGAAATGTTGGGAGGGACGGTTTTTTGGCTTCTCATTGTTCTGAATGCGAATGCCAGCCTTTGTTCGAAAAAGCAAGTGTTCTCGCGACGCAGCCTAACGAAGGCACTAGAATCATAATTGAGGCCGCAACAATAGCTCAAGGAAGTTACATCAGTAAACCGTCCATTTCCTTATCGGAAAAAGAATTGACGTATTTGAATTCTTCGGCACGTGGTGTCCCAAGGTGATATCTTGGTTCTTTGGGGGTTCTTTCTTGCCTTTTAGGTTTTTTTGGTCTCTTTTTTGTTTTTAAGTGCCTGGATAAGCATGTGATCTTATTCTGGTCTGTAGCCTATATATGTGTGCGTTTTTGTAATAAAAATCAGTTGGAAGTCTGCGCTTGTCCTCGTCGTTTGTATGTGTACCGTGTAAAATTTTTGCGCTGAGCAGTTTAATATTAGAGTTTATAGAAGGTTGCCGCCGAGCGATGCAGGTGGATAGACTAAGGATATTATCGCTCTTCTGACAGGTTTCACCTTTAGAGCATTTCTGTTTCTAGACAACAATGAACAGTGAAGAAGTCTACAATGAGAAGCCCGCGGAGGGTGAAACAGACACCCAGTATGCTGCTCGGCTGAGTCATTGTTTCGATAGATTGGTCGAGCTCTGCGTAGCAGACACAGAGCTCAGCTCTCTTCGTCAATGCCTGATTATAGAGAGAGGACAAAGAGGAACGATACGTTCAGGCAGTGTTTCATAGAATTGAACAGAGGCAGACATGCTGAAACGACAAGGGAAGCTTGAAATTCAACAAGAAGAGGAGCTACTCCACCGGCACTACACGAAGAAGAATGGCCGGCCAGTACGTGCCTAACGCACATCAAGACGCGATATAAGACGGCTCATGACGATATAACGTCTTTAGATCCAAGATTAAAATGTTTGGTCAATTTATTTCGAATTTCTTTCTTGTGCTGTTGAGCCAACCAGAAAACGGGAGAATACTTATTTCGTATAAACAATGAAAAAAAAAAAAACCTACCGACATTTGGCTGTCAACAAACGGGGCCTTCGGGTCTTAACGGGTGTCGAAGTCTGCAAAGCAGTTTCTGTTCTGAAGGCAAAAAAAAAAAAACACCACGTTTTGAGGTATGCACTCTAAATTTATCTCCAAACTTTGATTTTCTGCATTTCCCATCTTATATAAGCTTCAGGTGTTGAGGGAAGTGTCGTGGTGTATTATAACACGAGTCGTCAGAATGTAACAGACTCATCTTGTGCCTCTGTCGGCCAGTCGGCCTTTCTTCTCTTTAGTTTTCTTCTTCGCTTGCTCCTTGTCCTCGTCTGTTGGGCACAGAGGTTGCAGCTTGAATTAAGGATGTTGCGTTCTGAAATTTGCAGTCAAGCAGGTGACATCTGAGTTTTGCAGACTAATGCGTCCTCTTGTACTTCCATTACACCCATTACAAAATGCGATATCCACAAACTGTGCGAACATGCGGAGAGTACTTTTTGCGAGCGATGAAATGCGGTAGTAGGACACTAAGCAGTCTACTAAACTGACCCCGGCCATCAACCTGTTGTATTTAGCAAGCATATCGAGTAGATTCACCTTCACCTTCTTTTTTCCGTCTTTCGACTACCTGTCACTAGAACCTTATGACCAAATGCAGTCGGCGGTAGCGAGACTGACTTCCCTTTCCGTTTGACGACGGATATTTTATTACTGGAATTTATTTAAAAATACGAACCATCTCCTCCTCCACTTCAGTGGACCCCTTGTTCTGGACGTCGTGCAATTTGAGGCATCTTGCTCGCCGTTGCTGCCCGCACTCTCGCCCTCTGTGTAGCTGCCGGTGTTGTTGTAATGTAATGCGTATATTTCATCAATCTTGTAACTGATTGCTTATTGTGGACTACTATTGGGTGTTCAAACTGCTATGTATACCCCCCCCCCCCACCCCCACTGTAATGCCTGAATCGCGCTGTCGGTATGAGAGTAAATAAATAAATAAAGATTGTGGGGTCTTTAGGTCCACAGACCCCGATCGGAGACGTCAAGTATGATACAGAGCTGCAAAGCGCTGTTTACAACACACATGCATTAAAACTGATTGCAAACTGATTGAAGACATTTAAGTATTGCTGTCACACATACTGAGCAAAAAGAAACCATGAGAATTTCCAGAAAAATCTTATTACTCATCACGAGGACGACAAAATTGGTGTTTGCTGGCAAACGCAATTTTCAAACACGCCGTGCGTCAAAGATGCGGGACATGGAGCGCCATCTCAGTTGAGCTTAAAAGGGAAAAGTTCTCCACGCGAGAAATTCAAGTTCAGGGTAAAAATATTTGCTTCAGAATTATCTTCGCTTGCTCGAGCAAGTGGTCCCAAATTGGGTCACGGGGACTGGAGAGGATAATGGTGGAGCACTTGGACAGCTAGAGACAGAAGGCGCAGATTTTTTAGGAATTCTAAATTTAGAAAATATTGATCCTCATTGAAGCCCTACAGAAAATCAGCCATTTTCACAGGCAAATGCTATCAAATTGAGACTGTTGAAAGAGTGAGAGACGGGGGAGCAGAGCGTGCAACGCATTCGCACCCGGACACCACAAACTGTGTTTGGGGCCCAGTTAAGGCCGAGCGCATCAGAAGTCTCCGGCTGTCAAAGAAACTTCCGCTTCAGCTCGACCAGAGGGCTCCGCGAGCAAAGCGAAGCCACGTGATGACCGCCGACCAGGAAAAAGTGCTTTTTACGACAGTGGTCCGGGAGTTTTAGAAGCCGTTTAGCCTCTTCCGGGTATGCTGCTGCGATTTGCGAGCGCCTGTGGTTACGGCATTTGCCATCGGCTACGTACAGGTGTCGATTGCATCAAATAACAGGCGTTGTGCATGTTCGTTAACGCTGGGCGTCGGGATGGGAGAAATGCGGCTTTATGCGTCCTCGATGGTGCATTCATGTCGAAGGATGTCGTGCCTTCGACAAAATTACACCAGAAATTGGCTCTTGCCATTTATATGTGTCAGTGCAAATGACGTATCAGCGAGTCTGTGACACTTCGTGAACGTTGTCAAAATGCGCGAAGTGTCTTAACTCGCTAAAGTACCTGTAGGATGTACTTGGGAAATTATCATCGTCGTGGGAAACGTGACAGTCGTCTGAACACGCATACGTACAGGCTGGAAATTTTTTAAGGCGGTCTGCGCCCCCAGATGCGCCTTACGCTCGTAGCATAATGATCAGAAATCTTTGCACGTGTTATGTTTTCGTCTCAAAGTTCGCGTTGAAGCTAGAGACGCCGCGAAGTTGGCTTTGCTTCGTTCACTTATGCCAGGTCACACGCTAAAGGAGTGAGCTGCTGGCCTTACTTTGCATAACATTCCATTTTGTTGCTATCGCATTTATTGCTTCACCCTTGTGGTGAAACTTTGTTTTAGTATAAGTGTTCCGTCTGATACCTTAAACTAAGGTTTATTGCGATTTCACTGCAGACTGGGAAGACATATACTGGCTGTTGTCGGCATTTCATTGTAGCAAGTATTTTCGTATTTCGCCCAGTCAAATAATACGGACATAAGTTTAGCAAACGTCTCGTAATGGCTATAAATAATCGCACTCTGCGGTTATTACTTCAGTGTAACAATGCACAACAAAACCATCAGACTGACAGGTAAAGAAACGACTCGGTCACATCAACTGGTGGCAGCGGTGGGATTCAGGCTGACGCCCAGGCTCCGGCTAAGAAGGACTCTTGCGACGCTTCTTACGAACAAGTAGAAGATGCGTTTAATTTACATATTTACAAGAGCAGTACCTTACAAAGAAAGCGTACAGACGCGCCTTTACATCACAAGGGCCCAGAGCACACTCGAGACGCGAGGGCCAGAGAGAGCCCCCGGGCACTCCCGTGCACGCGCGTTCCTCGCAGCGCACCAGAAGATTTGCCGCGTTCTTGTGGAACGCGGACAGCGTATGGCAGGTACGCCGATGAGCGTCCCTTGCAGGCCGGATCTTTGCACTGCCGGTTATAACACCCGACAAGATTGGTTGCTAGTTCTTGCTATTAATGCTAACATGCCTTGAAGTCATGCTTCATGTAACCATCCGTTTGCAATGCTGGCTACCAAACGGCGAATGACCTTTCCGATTGCATGACACCTTTTTCCTATCATTCGCACAGACAAAGACGCGCCAGGTTAACAGCACTGCGTGTATGGCAAGGTATGTGTGGCAGTACAATGCTCTAAGCCATTCGCTACGGCCGTTCGCTCGACGCTCGAAAGTGTCACTGTCGATCATACGAGTGAATGTGTTTCGAATAATCAGCTGAAATGTTTGAACGTTTGTTATGTTATTAAAAGATTAGATGAACAATGAATTACAGGTATTTTTCTCTCAGGCAACTGACATCTAAAGAGCACTTACCAGATTCTAATAGACTATAAGAGCATTGACATACAGAAAGAAAACAAAAATTCTAACAATGATTCGGGATAATAAAAACTGAATACTTCTGTTGAGTCAAGGAACCTTGAAAGTTGATCGGAATTACTGACATAAAACAATTGACAAAATACTCTAGTAGGAGAAACGCATGTGAATCCCTTGCCTAAGGCTAGTTGGAATTCAATGAAGTGTAATGATCAAAAATGGCATGTTAAGTACCACACCAATGAGAATAGAAAGGAAAATACTTAGTAACATTATAACACTTTAAAAAGCAGTTCTATCATGATGCGTGTAGAGCATAGCTATTGATCATACGTATGGGGGAAAAAAATAAAAAAATATAGAAAGTAGCGCAGAAAATAAGCATATCAAATAGCAACGCAATGAATATGCATTCAAAAATAATTTACTGAGAAATAACACTTTGAAAACTAATTATGGCATATCATGTATCTGGAGATTTTACCAATGGCACATAAGAACAAAAAGAATACATCTATATATACCGGGTTTTGAAAGCTAAGCTTTATCATTTCTTTAAATTCAGCTCTACAAAGTAAAAACTACCTTTGCAGATATGTTATGTATCCAGGGGCACACAAAGTGGGAAAATAATTATTGCTCTCAGCCGTCTAAATACCTAAGATTGAATAATGAACTTTTTAGTGGGCGCAGCAAACGGGCATGTTCGCATTGAAATGTTGGAGGCCGTCGCGTGTCTACATAGTTCCACATGGAAGAATTCTAGCTTCTCTGCGATCCGAGATATCCCTCTGCAAAGTTAATTGCGGTTTGCATGATTACGCATGGAAAGAGGTGAGGATCAGCGCAGTGTTGCTCTCTTATGAGACGAGCAGTTATGGTTTGCCATCGCCAGCCAGTAGCAAAGGGGTAACCGTTATCATGTTTGCCTATGCCTTCAACCCGTCGTCAGATTAAACACCGCACATCGGGGAGGATCGTTGCGCTAGTCGTCATTGCCTTGCATGCGTAATCATGCAAACCACAATTAAACTTTGCAGCGGGATATCTCGGAGTACAGACAAGCCAGAAGATTTCTTCCAAGTGGAAATGTGTAGAAGTGCAACGGCCTCCAACTTTTCTACACAAACATGCCCGCTTGCTGCAGTCCCTAAAAAGTTTATTATTCAATCTTAGTTAATTGGGTGGCTGACGGCATTAGTTAAACTCTCACTTTGTGTCCCCCTGGTTACGTAACTTATCTTCAAAGGTACTTTTTACGTAATTCGCATTGCTGAATTTTAAGAAAGCCCTACAGCTTAATCTTGAACACCCTGTATACTGTCACCAGCACGTACTCGGGCTAGAGCGAACTGGCATTCAGAAAAGACAAGCCAAGAAGTCGCTTTGGGACAGCGCGCGCTCTAGATCGGGTCTTTTGGTTTTGGTGCAGCCATCTTGCTAGATCTGAGTCCGTCTTTCTGTCTGCGTCTTACTTCTTGTTAAAAGACTTTCTGTCGCGCGTGACAACCGGTGGAAGTACTGGGTATTCTCAGCCAATTAGCCAAGCGCCTCCTGGTAACCCTGTATCTGCAATAACAACACCTGCTCACGGGGCCAGCCGAGGAATTCGAGGATTGCGCCTGGAGCCTAATGCTATTTTCTAGACGACGTCAGTGGCACCCCTAAACGGCATGGATGGCACTACGGCTGCTAACTATACTCTGCAATAGCCACGCGTGCCCAAGGTGTTCCATGACACCGTCTTAGAGGACGTCGAAGACTGGTGGGCTCACTTTGAATGCGCCGCTGATTTTTACGGGTGGACCGACGCCAACAAGCTGAGGAATGTGTACTTAGCCTGGAGGATGGCGCTGCTACCTGGTTCGAAAACCATGAACCCTCTTCGGCGTAACGCGTGTTTTGCCGTCAGCTGCTGGTAAGAGTCTCCAATCTCGATGACCGTGAAGAAGCCGAGCGGACCATTCAGTCTAGCCTTCAAATGCCGAACGAGAGCGTAATGATGTACGTTCAGGACATGACACACCTCTTCCATCGCGCTGACCCGGAAATCGCCGAAGAAGCTGCGTCACTCAATGCGAGGAGTTAAGGAGCAGCTCTTCGCTGGCCTCATTCTACGTCCCTCGAAGACTGCCTGAGTTTTTAAACGAAGCCACGACGATGGAAAAAGTGCTGCAGCAGCAGACGGCTCTGTACGACCGGCAGGTCAATGTCGCTTCACTGATGGGCGAGATTGGAGCTGCCGGGAGTAGCATCAACATCGAAGCGCTCTGCGACCTCACAAGATCAGTGGTACGCAACTGTCACTTGTCCCGTTAATGGGGACGGCAATCGCCGGGCGGATTCTAAGGGCTGGCGTCACGGCCCTCCGAAAACGCACCACGAAAGCGCGGACAATTTAGAGTTGGTCCTTTGGTGCGCCAGCGAATGCCGGTTGTGGTCCAAAGACCGAGTCAGAGCCGAGAGTCGATAACACAAACGAAAACGAAATATATTCTCAGTTAAGGCAATACAAATAATACAAACACATGCACACTCGGCTGGTACCAGTTACACCTTCACAATATAATTCAGATGGTGTTTACACAACGGGAGCTAAACAAACAGATCACACGCTACAAATGCAATCGCATGCATTACAACTATTCAACGACAGTTAAAGTCCTGAATAGATAACGGCGTATCCAGTCCACAATACTTGGACGGTAATCGAATGCTTCTCTACAAGGAAACACTCACGCCAGCTCCAGCGTTGATCGTCGTAGCCCAACCGTCGTCGTGACTTGTCACGGCTCACACGGCGTCTTCATCCAATTCTTCCAAATTGACGATCGGCCGACCGCACACCATCATAAACACGTCTTCTTTGGCTAACGGAGCCACACTTCGCATAACTTCACCATCACCGGGCCACTCCTTCACTGCACTACTCTGACTGTCGTCGATTGCACGCTTTTACCCCTTCTCCCCCGGTTTCTAGAAGCGTCGGGAGATTTCTTCGGCGTGCAGTACAGCTGAGGCCAGAGAAAGGGCGAGAGCTTTCTCGTAGGTTCGAATCGCGGCGGCATCGCTCGCGGATGCGTCACCCTTTCCTTCTAGAAAGATCCAGGCTTTGCCGGGCGTTCGATCGTGTTGACTGCGTCTGGCTCGAGTGGGTGAGGAGAATGCGGCGCGCCGGCGTCTTTTGATGCTTGTTTTTTCGTATTTCGCGCTTCTTGGGCGCGCGGACGCGCCGTTCTGTCGCGCAACTGCTTGAAAGCGGCTGCGCGCGCGCTTTACAACACGCTAATTTGTGACACTGCCCCCCACTTCAAGAATATTATCACATAATATTCAAACAACACAAATTAGCGCGCACATACACATAACCAAAAATGTGCCACATACAGAGTCCACGACTCAGTCCACACACAATGCGCGTCACATTCACAATAAAACTCTCAATACAATTCACAGGGCATTTCAATGTCGAAAGATACACACAAGTACATAAGTACGAAACACCAACAAAGCTTTCATATAAAACAATGCGAACGCACAAACAATGTTCGGTAATTACGATACTCATACAATTATC
Organism: Rhipicephalus sanguineus; assembly: GCF_013339695.2. Classification (NCBI taxonomy): domain Eukaryota; kingdom Metazoa; phylum Arthropoda; class Arachnida; order Ixodida; family Ixodidae; genus Rhipicephalus; species Rhipicephalus sanguineus. The sequence continues at coordinate 114,629,616 of NC_051179.1, forward strand.
TCAATGGCATTGTACACATAATGTTACGCAAGCGACACTTGGCTCACTAGCCATACATGTAAAATCTCCTAACACCAGCTTGTTTTCTATAGTCCTCTGGCAACCATGTAATCCGGAACTCTTACCACTGGCATTCTCATCGCAATAAACATCAGTCTTTCGAAACGAACAACGATGGCGTGTGGCGTCTTTTTCTAGTTTCTTTATTTTGGTGCCGAAACCCGGGAGCTGAAGCGACCATCAGTTCAGCATTGCAAAGAGGCCATCATGCGTCGGCATTCCGACGGACTTTACCGTTAACTCAACGATCCTTGGAGGTGCAACCGCCTTGGACTTCACGGTTCTAACAACGAGGCCTAACGACGCCACAAGCCACGCCCTGTGAAACTGAAAACTAAAGCCAGCGGCGAAGAAAGACTCTACTTACCTCCGAGGTCCATCGTGGTACTGAAAGCAACGCAACGACGGAGGTACGATGGAACGACTGAAGAAAAAACGAAGCGCTCTGAGAACCCAAGCGACGAAGTTGATATCCGAGGCAGATTCATCGCTAGAAGCACAAGCAGACGAAACGACACTGAACGTGCTGTCAGCAAGACTCGGCGCCCTCCTAACACAGCTGAACGAGGTGGACGCTGCTGTCGAGCCGCTTGTGCCGGACGAAGAAGCCGAGGAGAACTACGCACGTACAATCGCGTACAACGACAGAATAGTAACCTACGTCGCAAGGCTCAGCCAACAAGCCGGAGCGCAACGAGCGAACGCCATCACAGCAGCGGAGGCGTCACGGGCCCCTCGCAACGGGAACCTGAGAGCCAACGGTTCAAAGGTGAAGTTGCCGAAACTCGAGCTGCAGCGGTTTAGCGGCGCCGTCACGGAGTGGCAGCCCTTCTGGGAGCAGTACCAGCAAGCCATACACGACAACGACGCTCTTTCCGACGGAGAGAAGTTTTTGTATTTGCAGTCGGCGCTTTCTGGGAGGGCAGCACATACCTATGGTATACCTATGGTAGTCGAAGACCGCCGCGACGTTAGTGCATTATCAGACACCGGGCATGACTATTCCATCACGAGGGGAAACCTACCAATGCATATGGAGAAGCTTGTCACTCCATGGTGCGGAGCACAAATCCGTACAGTGGGCACGTCGTCACCCCACTCAGCATGTGCACGATCAGGGGCGGCATTCGTGGATGTACGTTTCTCTGCAGCTGCCTTGTTCTTCGCGAACGCTCCCGAGACAAGACATCGTCCTAGCTGCCGACTTTCTGCGCGACCAGGGTGCTATTATCGACCATCGAGAGCGCACCACGACGTTATAGACAGAAAGAGGAGCAGAAAAATCCGATGACAGCCATATCAGCACGTTTCGCGTTTCTGCCGACAGCATAACGTTGCCTCCGCGTTCAAGCGTTCTGGTCGTTGATGTCGTAGGTGACAAGTTACGTCACGGCGAGGCAGTCGCCGAAGGCAGCTTGGCGCTTTTGTTCAGCGTAGGTACATGCGCAGCCCGCAGCCTCGTCAGGCTTCGCGAGAGACGGTCTTGATCTTTGTGAGAAATTTTAGTAATGAGCACCGGTACCTATTTCGTCGCACTGCAATCGCTTTCGGTTACCCCATGGGAGACGTTGCTGAATGCTTTACGGCTATATCAACGGACAGTGGACTCCAATCGACATCGAGACACGTAGCTTGAACACTCGGAAAGGTAGTCGTTATAGCGAGCCTCTAGGAGCAACAACCAACAGCGCTTCATAGTTCGGCGTCGGCTGACCGCCGACGAAGCCGACGGCTGCTAGCGTGCTCGGGAGTCGCTCGGCTCCGAATAGACACTGCTGCATTTCGCGTCAGACGCGCCGGACTCGCATGTACAGGAACCTGCTTCGCGGGCTGTCTCGTCGGTTCCCGACAGGTAGCGCGGCGCGTTCTTCGCTTTACTGCGCATGCGCTCCACCAGATGCCATCGCCCCAGCGCGTTGGAACCACTAATCTCCACTAGGAGGAGCTGGATGGCGCATCGAGCACGCGGGCGTGAAGCCACCGGAAGCTGCCGTTTTTGTCCCGGAAGAGAGCTTTTCTCTTCTTTTTTTAAAGAAATACCTGCTTGTAGCGCAGTAAACTGTACGAATCGACCGGAAAAGTCGTCAGGGAAGACATTTCACGCGTAAGTACCTTAAGGTTGCATTACTTTTTACGCATTTTGTACGTTGCAGCACTCCACCGTATTCGGACGGTGTCGGCACGGCGTCTGCCATCTTTCGTGTAGCGTTCGTCGGCGTCTAAAGTGAGGCGTAATCGCAGAGTTTGAAAAAATAAAAAAGAAAAACGATCATAACAACAGCTGCCACCCGAGAATATTTGAATTGCGCCACGTAGACGGACAGAAGACGTCAGCTTCCGGGACAAACAGAGGACCTTCCGGTGGCTTCACAAGCGCCCGTCTCGCAGAGCGGGGATGCGCCGTCGAGCCTTTTTAATGGAGGTCAGTGGTTGGAACCGGCCCGACTGTAGCGGAGACCGATTTGCGCCTGGCGTAGCGTCGCCGGCTCAGCGTGACGAAACGCAACGTCTACGCGCGAGCTCGCGTCGGAAGTCGGAGTATCCGCCTCGTGCATCGGTATGGTGGCGCCACCGCTCGGCTAAGGCGGTTGTGCCCTCTCACAAACCCGCATAGGATCCCATGCATTTTCAATGAAGTTTGCGATTCCGTTGCGCAAAAACAAACTAGCGCCATCTCTCGACAATACGCCACACCGACGACGCGACACGTCCTCTTGCTTCCACCGACTGGCCATGCTCCAAGCTAACTCCTCTCTCCACTTTCTTTTATTTCTTTCGGTGGCCGTGAGAGCGCGCGCTGTGCACTGTGCTGTAGCGCACCCGACAAGACCGGCTGGGCTCGTCGCTTTCGTCGCGTCTTCCTTGAACGTTGCAACGTTAATATTGTGTTAAGGCGGTGGCCACACGTCGGACGATGAGCCCTGATTTCGTTCAGCTGCCATCTCATCTACAGCAACGTTTCAGACGCCTCAGCTGTGTACTTTTGTCCGTTGGTTGCTGGACAAGATGGCCTCCTGCAAGACTGCGTTTTTCCAAGTCAGCTGTGTGTGTAGTTCTCGGCGTCGTAGCAGTTTGATGACGCGAGGACGTCAACTGGTGCTACATCGTGGGAACCGCTGAAGTGACTGCAAGCTTGACGACATTGTGCCAGAATATTCTAGCGTACTGTACGCGCACGATTGTGCTACACTTAAAATACCGCGCTTGGCTTCGCGCGTCAACCTGGTACGCCTGTGTGCAACAAGTGTGTTGTTATCGTTGTTGCGTCGGTTAATATTGAATTGCTATTGGAATACCGTTTTTGCAAAGGTAAGTGAAGCTGTAAGTAGTTGTCCTGCTATATGCTCGCTACTCCACGAACATTACTTCTAGAATCGAATTTTATTTTGAGCTGCACGTACCAAAGGAGAATCTAGCATACGAGATACATTGCACGCGTGCGCATTTCCTATATAAATCTGAGTAATGCTACGCGTGCGCATTTCCTATATAAGTCTGAGTAATGCCATGCTCAATTTAGAGCGCATGTGTTAGAGGATTGTGGCTTCAATGGTGAAAGTGATTAGATATTCCGAAATATGTGATTGCAATGCAGTTAGAACTTTCTCATATGTTAATACGGTCTGTGAACAAAAAAAAAACGCTGTGTGCATGTTTGATGGTCATTTGCTACAGTACTTTCACGCATTATTATGCAGCTGTGTGACGGCTGTTAAAACGTTCAGCAAGTTAGATTTTGGTTTTCTTGGCCTAGTTGAGTGCTACGAGTGTTGGGCGAAGATAAAATCGTGTGTCTTTTGTGCGTTTCTTAAGCAGGCATACAGCCGTAATAGTCATTGTTGTTGTACTGTTTGGGGTGTTCAATGAAACAAGAATGCTGTTTTGTACTGCAACAATTTTTATTTCATCTGTGTTAACAGATCACGCAAACAACTTGGACACATGCACGTAAGAAACGTACGCAGTGCATCGCGCGCACGCATAAAAAAACGGGCCTGTCATTTTAAAACAAATAATATAGAACAATCGACGTAACAGACGGCATGGTTGTCTAGTGGAGCAGCGTCGGCAGTACAAATATCAAACCAGAATGAAACATGAATAGAAAAACGGAGAGTAACAGGCGCTTTACCCACGGCTTCTATGAGCCGCGCATATCCACCTATCGCCACCGTCCGCCGTTGGTGGCGCCACCAGTACCACTGAAAGCAGCAGCGCACGATGCGGATAACAGAGCCTTTACACACGTTTGCTCGTTTCGCTCTTTCCTTCGCTACGCTGTATTCATCGGCTCGTCTGTCCAGCTCTCCGAATGCCATTCCTCAGCGTCCGAACTGAAAACGCAAGGAGCGCGTGCACCGCCTAGCAGAGGAGCACGCGAGCGTTCGTGGTGAGTAGTATGATTGGCCCTACTTCTGCGGTATATACGCGCCATTGGAGTTTTGTGCTCCTGTGTACCAACGAGAGGTATAGAGCTTCGCTGTAAAATTTTTGTGCGGGTATTTTGGACCATACCGTGTTGTGTATCGCTTAGGCGATGTAAACTACGAAGGTTTCCCAACAGAAACATCACGCCACTCTCGTAGACCACGTTCATCTGATGCGGTTCACCCAACCAGGATAAAGCTGCACTTTTCGCGCTGACTGCGACTTATCTATCTATCTATCTATCTATCTATCTATCTATCTATCTATCTATCTATCTATCTATCTATCTATCTATCTATCTATCTATCTATCTATCTATCTATCTATCTATCTATCTATCTATCTATCTATCTATCTATCTATCTATCTATCTATCTATCTATCTATCTATCTATCTATCTATCTATCTATCTCTTGCTTCCTACGTCTGGGTGCTCTCGTGATCGCCTCCTTAACTTGGTGTACACCAAAATTCGCATGGGAGGGTAACAGGGCTTTACAAGTATGACTGCCTCGTCGTGACACGATTAACGTAAAAATTCTCTTGCGTACGTCGTCAAACCCTTTCCTCCAGACACGTGTGCCACATACCCGTTTGCCACGGGCCGCGGTATACGCGGGTATGCGCCACAGGTGATTGACAGTTTATATCTATCCAGGAACGGCGAGAACAGACATTGGCAATTTAAATGCGACAGTGCTAAGAAGTACTGACATCGGCAGCGTTGACCCGACGAATGCAAAGAATAAAAATTAGTATCCTAGCAGGAATCGGACCCAAGCATTCCCCATGCCAGTCAGATATTTTACCACAGAGCCACGCCATGTCTAGAAACTGCGTTGGAAAAAACTCTACGCAGGCCTAATGTCAGTGCAACATCGCTTGTGGTTGTAGTGCTAGCTGTGTAATCTTGTAAAAAAGCAAGAAACGCTAAATATGCACTCCTACGATACAGACGTCATCTCAGGTTAACGTCACTTGTGGTTCTAGTGTTGGCTCCGCTTTTTTAGCAGTCTAATAACCATTACATTTGTATTCCTATGATTCAGCAAGCGATATTCAAGGGTTGATCGACCCCGGACGAATGCACTAACTAGTTACGTATGGCATTCACATCACCGCACCGTAAAGTACACTTCGTTTCGGTAATACTGACGTATGTGCTATAACGTGAAAGCTGACGTTAGGTCAGACGACAAGTTACCCTTTAAACGCCAGTGTTGTCGACGTGCCTTGTAAGCCCACGATGCGCACACAACTACTACACTTACAAAAACACGTCGATCTACCTCTTTACTCTTGGCTCAGAGCCGAAAAATGCAGCATAGAACTACTCGCTGACTGCTTCGCACGAAACCGATTCCCGCAAGGTGTGGGATCTGTTCAACTCGTCGCTAGCTTTTATGGCTCAGCTTTCACTCTTGTTTCAAGCTGCGGCATCGAGACAATGCCTCGTTTTTTTTGTGGGGGGAGAGGGTAATGCCACGCTAGAGTGGCGGTAGAGGTCGAGAAGAATGAATTTGGTGGCTGCTTCGGCCGAAAGAAGACTTTTACTTAAAGTTAGAATTTACATTAACCGCCGGCTTCTTGGCCAATACCCCGTTGTGGGTGTGAGCCAAATGCGAGGAACAAGCAAGCAAGCAAGCAAACAGCCGTTCGCTTCGAGTTGACTGTTTGTCGTCTCCTCTCACGATGGTAAACTAATTAGCACAGTACCAAGTCCCACACAGAGCCTGACACTTTTCCAAAGTGGCTTTGCTAGAAGCAGCGGTGTGCGAAATATTTTTAGGTAAATCAAATGAGTTTTGGCTTATAAAGGAAGAAATACGTGTGTGGTATGGTCGTGCGAAATATCAAAAAAAAAAACGAGGGGACGTTGTGACAAGTTTTGTTTCATCATTACTAGTATTTCAAGTTTCTGCAACGCTATCATTTAAATACAGCAATCATTACTTTGAATATATTTTTTTCTATTCATAGTATTTCACTGTCTCCATCCGGCCTTGCGCCTACGTTTTCCATAACACCTACATGTTTTGATAGTAATAGTTCAACGTAGAGATGCTAAACAATAAAAACTATGGATATCAATCAGCTTATTGCACTGTAGCTCGATTATCCAAAGTTCTGCTGCCAAGACTATTACATTCTGCTATACACTGGCCGAATCAATGTAGCAAACAAACTAATCGCTGTCGGCACATTCATCATATGGGCCAATTCTTCTTCTAAGCATAGCGGTGTCAAGAATAGCATGAAACAGTCCCCTTCCAACGTGCGCAAATTTTATACAGCATCAGATCACAGTAGATCTCTGAGGGTTTGGTGTATAAAAGGAACCCAGCATTCTGATAAGGCAATGCAGACGCACGTTGGCTAACGTCAATTATCTTCCCTTGCACAGAACACAGGGCGCAAAAAAGACTTTACGAAATGAGAAAGCTTACCTAGTACGAGAAACATACTGATGGCGAGGTTCTTCATCTTGAACTGTTCCTGCTTAGAGCTGGTCGACAGGATCTGATTGCCTCTCCTCCTTTATATCGGTGCATATGCGCATACGGAAGCTGCGAGAAATCCGATCTGATGACCTTAGAAAACTCAGTACGCAAATATATAACAATAACAAAAACGCTGACAACTTCCTTATTTTACCAAGGGGAAAGATGCGCGCAAGATTCTTTTCAATCATTAGATGCATTGTCTGCGGGCATTAACACTTTAGGATCTAAGTATGCTTGCAATACACAAATGTCCAATGTTTTTTTTTTCTTTTCCCTTTCGCGATGTAACCCGGAAGGTACACCTATATCAGGCGTGTTGAGTTGGTGGGGGAATGCCTGCTTGCAATACCTCTGTCTGGAGCGCTTAATAACTGAGAGGTAAGTGAACGCGTAGTTAATGCAGGTCACAAGAAACAAACGTCTTCTAACACTGCTACATGAACTTCACCATTCTCTTTGCGCACGCACACATAGAAAATGCGCATTGCTTGTTTCGAACTAGTGAATCTTGTAGAAGGAAATAACCGATAAGAGTTCTTTTACTCAAATTTGTAATCGAGAACAGAAAAAAGTATACTGGATTTTGAGTGTAATTATGTAATCTCTGAAAATATTCCATAACCTTTCCACTACTTCTGTCTTGAGTTTTCATGACATCGCCCAGATTCTCAGAATTCAGCGAGCCTTCCACAGCCCATATCAGAACGTTTGTCGTTTCTGTAAATGTTAAAAAAAAAACTCTGGCGGACGCTTCAGCTTCGCCATTAAGAGTAGAACGCGATAGCGTTATCAGGACCCGTACGCAGCGCCTTCTCAAATGCTAGCCTGGATTGGGTTCTCGGTGCATGCCTCAACCGTGCTGTAAGGAAACGAACGACTGTACGCGTAACATTGGCCTTCTCAAGCCATCCTGGAATGCCTCCTGCAAGTACATTTGTTAGGTGCCCACTACGCCATAATTCACCACGCGTCCGTAAGTCAACGCGCGAATTTACCTAGCTGATCACTTTGTTGTTGCTTTTGCAACTGATGATGATTAAGTATGTGCGAGTGCTTTGTAATGGGTCGGCCTTTAAAACAACCACCCGTGGAGCAATTCACATGTTTTGACGCCCGGCGCGATTCTACGCTTCTGCCACGCAATATTACATGCGTTAAGGAGACTCCTTCTGATAAGGCATTCATAAAGTGTTGATTTTTTCTGGAAGTTTCAAGCAACAGCGTGGAGCTGTGGTAGAACACCTGCTTTCCACGCAGACGGCCTGGGTTCAATTCTCACTCGAACCAATGATTTATTTTATTTGCATCTTTCTCGATTTTTCAGCCACGGACAAGGTGATGTTTTTTTTTTTTGCTCACAACCAACAACACCGACGTTGGAATTTCTGCGAAACGAGCTCTTTAACGCTATCACGTTAATATTTTCCGATATCTTCTGTGGTTTTCTTCTCAATTTAACAGGTCTTACTATGAGAACTCAAACAAATATAGGCGCTCATGGCAAGACTAATTTAGTACCTTTTGATTAAGCTGAGGATAACGACAACGCAATACTGTATTATGGAAATCTGAAACGCAGATATATATATATATATATATATATATATATATATATATATATTGCCACCTGCTCAACACGGGAGGTACGGCGAGCGCGAGCCAGCAATCCACAAGAATGGATGAAGATGTTCTGGGACAGTGCGCGCTCTCGCTCGGAGTTGTGTTGGCGGCCATGTTCCCAGTGTTGTGTGCGTCTCTCGGCCGGTGCAGTATTTCCTAGGTTAAGTCCTTCTGTAGCACGTGACAGCTGGTGGAGGTACGGGGTAGCAGAATGCAACAGACTGCAGATGCACGCCGCTACAATTCTCGCCATCGCGAAGTTAAATACCATCCGGGCGATCAAGTTTGGGTGTGGACTCTAGTTCGCCGCCAAGGTTGTCTCAAAAACTGCTCAGTCACTGCTTTGGACTCTACAAACTGTTGCGACGCGCTAGTAAGGTGAACTACAAAGTTCTCCCCGATGGGGCCTCATCGCCCCGGCGTCGAAAGCACCCCACAGAGATTGTGCACGTTGTAAGACCGAAGCCGTACTTCACGCGGTAGTGGGACTCGACCTTGTTGCTTTGTTTTTGTCTATGTGCGTACTGTCTGCTGGCTTGCTTTTCTTCGTCTTTGCATATTCACTTGCAGAGCATCGAAAGGATGCCTCTTTTTTTGTAACAGGGGGAGTAGTGCCACCTGCTGAACTGCAGTACGGCGAGCGCTAGCCAGAAATGCATCAGAATGAAGGATGTTCTGGGACAGTGCGCGCCCTCGCTCAGAGTTGTCGTTCTTGTTGTGTTGGCAGCCATTTTCCCAGTCTTGTGTGCATCTCTCCGGCCAGTGCAGTTTAAGTCGTTCTGTAGCACGTGACAATATATATATATATATATATATATATATATATATATATATATATATATATTAGAGAAGCCTTGTGACATGGTAATGGATGGATGGATGGATGGATGCTATGAGCGTCCCCTTTATAACGGGGCGGTGTCATGTCTGCCACCATGCTCGAAGAAAAAAGAAAAACTTCCTTGTTTCATGCTGGCCTAATACCTTGTCTACATTGATTAAATCTATCTTATTATACCAAAAATATTTATAAATTCACGGTCTATCTCTCTGCCTCTTAAGGCAGAATGACCTTATTCCCCCCCCCCCATTATTTATTTTGGGTTACCCTCTCCAGCGCCTTCTAGTGGGTCCTCCTCTTTGGTTGCTTGAAGAAAGAACGCCGCTCGCGCAAGGAGTTCGTGCCTTGCCGTGACTGTCGCCATTACTCATTGTCGTTGAGTGCTGTCTATTAAACACCTTAACAATATATATATATATATATATATATATATATATATATATATATATATATATATATATATATATATATATATATATATATATATATATATATATATATATATATGCTTGTTGAAGGATAAGTCGCATGCGATAGTACCAGTCAGAAAGATAAATGTCATTCATTCACTAGTGCTTCCTTGATCACCACGTGCCTCATAGTCATATTTTAACACGAACGTGTTTTATGCCGGGGCCCACCAAGACTTGACGTAGTTCCGTCATGAAAACACATCAGCAAATTGAAAGCCATCACTTGGCAAAGGAAAAAGAAACTATAAGAAAAAGTTCCGCTGACTAGAGTAGAACCCATGACCTCTCGGTCCGCGACGATGGCTGGCGGGCATTTAGCCCACTGAGCTACCGCCAAACACATAAAGGAGCGACATGAACGCGCCTTTTACCTTTCACACTTTCCTCTCACAGTGCTAGATGAATGGATGCTATGAGCGTCCCCTTTATAACGGGGTGGTGACATGTGTGCCACCAGGCTCTAAATAAAAAAAAAAAACGCGCTGTTGCTGCGAGCGTCCCATTCGGCGCGTTTCCAAGAGAAGTGTAATTTTGTTTAATGGTCATTCCACGCCAACTGTCACAGTCGGGGCGCTCGAAAAAAATCAATTTCTCTCAAAAAGTCTCAGAAAATTACACACACATAGACATTAGTTCTACAGTATTTTCCCAAAATAATTCGAGCGGCAAAATTTTTTTGGTCACGTGAGCGCCATTTGAACTTCACGAAATGATGGAAAACCAGATACGCAAAAAAATTCGCTATAAATCGACTGTTCCAGGCGTAGTTTCAACACTTGCTTTTTAACACGAAAGTGTTTTATGCCAGGGTCCACCAAGTACATCCGTGACGGATATGACGTTGATAAAATGGACGCCAACGGGTGAGAATGAAAAAAATCCAAGAAAAAGATACCCCACCCCGCTGGGAATCGAACCCACGACGTTGCGCCCTACCGACTAAGCTAACTCGGGAGATGCGAGACACGGTGCGAACGCGCCTTATGTCTTTCACACATTCTCTTCCGCGGCGGGCAGAGTGGGGCGGTGCCGCCGTCTGTGAAATGTGAAAAGAAGTAATGCTTCACGATCGACACTTACCAGCGCTTACTCCGAGATTGCACGTGATATCGGAGGTCATGGTTAAAGCGTCTCGATACCAGAAAGGTAGACTGGCCGCGCTGGCGTCGCCGAAGCACCCTTGACGCGGTTACGTTCTTTGCATTTGGATTCGTGTTAGCGTGCGTCGGCTCATCGGAGTAGTGCAGCTTCCACGTGCACGAACGGGATTTCTCTGCCGCCGACTGCTTCAATTGCGAGAGCACCGACTAACAAAACTGCTGCAATATGCGTTGCAGAAAGGACGCGATTTCGACGGGCGAATGTCGTGCCTTGGTGGAGCGAGAGCAGCGCCTGCGAGACAGAGGCCAGCGGGACGCACGCGTTTGCGGCTCAGGCTACGAACCTCTACCTCCCGCGTTGCTGAAGCGCAGTGTGTGTTATGTATGCATGAGCACAGGCGTCGGCTACCCATTACTAGAAAGCGCACACCGTGCCGTTTCTCTCCTTAATTGACGACGCTTTGAAGAAGTGCATACCGGGTACCAATGTTGATTATGAGCTTGTTGACATCATCCTTACGCGGGATTCACGATTCGCTGTGTCCATATATATGCTCACACCGTCAGCTACCACAGCGGTTTAATCATCATCATGGGCGTTAGTCGTCGCGATAGAGACATGCTGTCAACATACACGAATAGACATTGTACAAGTTCTCATATATCACTACACAATAAGCACTACTTCTGTGAAGACACGTTTCACGTTCGTGTTTTACCGATTCCTATGACGGGGGGATCAGCCATGTTTTTTGTGTTTTTCGAGCATCGTTATTTCATCATAGAACAGTTCCTTATGGCAGTTTGATATTTTTTGCTCGTTAGAGCGTAGGTAATGTTGAGTTATTTCTCGTGCTTGGGAATTTTTTTTTACAAAAGACAATTATCGATCAAATGCAGAAATTATTGTGATAAAACTCTCCATAAATCGCACTACCTCCTAATTGTTTTGTTTTGCCTGTGTACGGTTCATAGGCTCTAAGATAAAATCCTGAACTTGGCAAAAACGCTACATTGTCCTATGTTGAGACGTCTGTAGCACCCTAAGCTGGTCCAAGAAAAAATAAGCGGAAAAGCGCATACGATCGACAATCATAGAAACTTTGTCCAGAGAAAGTTTAATCCGAGTAGTTTTTGTTTTAGTCGAGAAAATAATTTTTGAAGTTTACCATTGCATTGTTTCGCTCGGGGGGGGGGGGGGGGGGGCAATACACACCAACTGAATTTGCTGCATAAAAAACAAGAGTTAGTGTATTCGTAGGACACGGTTTTCAGTTCCTTTTTCTAGTACTTTATATTGTTTATTACATATAAAGGTGACAATATGCCTAGGTAAAAAATATAAAAATGCCATTGCCTTAGGCGCCACAATTCCCCATAATGTATTTCATTTGGTCGAGATGTCAGTAGTAATGCAGGCACAGCGGAGGCGGGGCACGACGAATCTTACTTAAAAATACTGGAAGAAGCCTACAGCCGCTCCATAGCAATCATAGTCCTTCACAAAGAAAGCGAAATAGTTCAAATAAGGAAGTGTCTTAAGGCAGGGAGACCCGATCTCACCAATTCTGATCACCGCGTACTTACAGGAGGTTTTCAGGGCCCCAGATTGGGAACAGTTAGAGATACGATTTAATGTAGAGTACCATAGTAACCTGCGATTCTCTGATGACACTGCCTTTATGAGTAACGCAGGGGATGAACTACAAGCAATGGTTACAGAATTGAACGAGGAAAACAAAATGGTAGGTCTGAAAACTATTATGCAGAAAAATAAAGTAACGTTTAGCTGTCTCGAAGGGAACAGCGCATTGTGATAGGTAGCGGGGCACTGGAAATGTATAGGACAGGTTGCGACCGCGGAGCCAAACCGGGCGACTGATGTAATAGACGAATAAGAATAGGGGGATCGCATTTGAAAGGCATTCTCATATCATTAATGGTAGTTTCCCCCTATGCGTCGACAGAAAAGTACACAGATGCATCTTACCGGTAGTTACACACGGGGCATAAGCTTGGATGCTCACGAAGACGGTTCAACATAAATGGAGGACGACGCAGCGAGCAATGGAAAGGAAAATGATAGGTGCAGTATGAAGGGACAAGAAGAGAGCAGAGTGGGTCAGGAAGCAAACGGGTATTAAGGACATGTTAGTCAAAATCGAGAAGAAGAAATGGCATTAGCAGGGCATGTAGAGCGTAGGCAAAATAACAGGTGGTCGTTAAGGTGGGGGAGACTTTAAAAAGGAGTTTAAAAATTTGGCTGCATGGCAGTGTAATAAAAGCTATGACTATAAAATTTGCAAGGAATTTTAAAGATGTACACATGTTCCATTAGAGCTCAAAATTAGTTTTAAATTGCATTTAGTGTATTGTAATTATTGTTTTCCTAGTTTTTCTACACATGTACTTTTTTCTTAAGAACTACTGATTGCAAGGCGTTGCGATTTCGTACGAAGATAGCAACCAACGCTTTACAAAAGTGGAACTCAAATTGTGAGCGTACAAAAAAATTAGATTTGTTATGTTTTTTACGTTTGACGGTTGTATGAAAACTGCCACTTATGAATTTTTTTCATACTAAAGCTAAGCAATTACACCTAGGCTGCTCATTCTAATTCCAGTTATGTATATACCACTAGACAACAGAATTTTTGTTTGTTTATGCCTTTTCGTTTTCGATAAAGAGGTACACAAGCCTTCAAAAAAACATTGTTTTGAGAAAAACGCAGAAATAACTTCGGGTATATCCACATTTCCAGTCAGCGTGTCGAAGAAAAAACACCAAAAATATTTTTGAAATCGCAAATACACAAGTGTGATACATATTCAGATAGATAAAGAAATGCTCTATCAGGTGATTGCAAAATATCAAAAATAGAATTTTTTGACTAAGCGAAGCCTCATTCCACCTTAAGTTAACAGAATGGACTCCAAGACAAGGCAACTCGCGAGACGGAGACGGAACGTTAGGTGGGCAGATGATATTAAGAAGTTTGCGGGGATAACGTGGCCGCAGAAAGCACGGAACAGCGTTGATTTGTGAAACATGGGGGAGGCCTTTGCCCTGCAGTGGGCGTATTCAGCCTGACGATGATGATGATGTTTGGCAGATGATGTACTTGTCTTGGAAGGATGAAGGCTGTTTTCTAAACGAACTGCCGACTTGACGAATCAGTAAAAGATTGTTGCTGGGGAATTGAATGACGTCAAAGGGATACATAGCGCAAACAAATAAACAAAGACTCGAGATAGAAATAGTAGGAAGCGTAAAGGTGTCGTGCCCGACGGTTTCCGCTTTCTACTGTAGCGAGTCTTTGTTTGCGCCAATGTGCATCCCTTTGTTCAGTAAAACTTGTTGACTTCAATCATCTTTTGGAGAAGTTTAAAATAAAAGATTTTAAGGAGCTTGACTCATAGGACATTGGATAAATAACGCAGTTCGCTACAAATATGTTACACGACCAGCACTATTTATTGCGCGTTGAGATTAGGTTTGTTGAAGGTGCGTTCCTTGAAGGATGTTACGAGCACGGTGTAGGAAGGAGAGGTGACACATCGGCTCGAAGACGCAGCGAAGCAGCCGCGTCGAAAAGCTCTTCACGTGTGCCCTCTGTCCACTGGAGGGCGCCTGGCGCATGGGGGCCGGTAGAACGTGGGCAAACCTGCTGGGCGCCACTTCACTGAGTCCGCGAAGCCGCGTTTCATGTCGAAAATCCTGTATTCGTGTTTTGTGAAACTACAGCTACTGCGTGGTCGTTTTATTTCATCCTGTGAACTTATGTGAGGTGCGTGGGCCTAGGGCGCGATGGGCAAGAAGTGTTTCGCTCCACGTTGCACGACATGGTGCAAGTCGTGTACTGAGAAACTCTCACTGTTTTCCGCCCCGAAAGATGGAGAGCGCCTTCGGTTATGGAGGAATAACATATCTCGCAAAGATCGGATGTTGCAGTTCACCGACCACCTCTGCGAAAAGCACTTCGAGCCACATCTGGTGACCGAAGCATGGGAGGCTTTCTACTTCGATCAGGGGCATAGCCAAGGGGGGGGGGGGTTCAACCCCCCCCCCCCGAAATTTTTCAGTTTTGCTTGCGTATATATACACGCACACATACAAACGCACGCACGAAGATACATAAAGTATGGTTGAACCCCCCCCCCCCCCCCAGAAAAAAATTTCTGGCTACGCCTCTGACTTCGATAATGTCTTGGTTGGCACGCCCCAGAGAGCTTTGCTCTCTTAAGATGGAGTGCCTCTTATATTTCCAGACTGCCCAAGCTATCTTTCGAAAGAGAGAGAGAGAGAAAAATTGGCCGCGTATTTGCGCGCTTCGCTGCAAATGTCGTGTAAAGACGATAGAAGAGGCGCTGCGTGAGATATGAACGCCATCTGGCAATACGTCGGGAAACGTGAATGCTGTGTTGCGGGCTGGTGTTCCCGGCGCAGCAGCAGGCAAGACCGGCGGTGACCAACGCGACCGGCGGGGACGCCAGCCAGCCCGAACACGCGGTTTGGCGCGAAGCGCCGAAGCAGAAGAAACGTCCGCACTCAACGAGTACTCTCCACACACTCTTTTATATTCACGTCGCCTGGGTAAAGCAGGAATGCCAGAGCGACACCCCATGGCACTCGTACAGTGCAATACTGAACTGAAACCGAAACACAACAATGAGCTCGCGCAGAGGGCACGGTGGAAGCCAAGTTTCGGCGCAGTCGCATTTTCAGCGCAGCTTAAGAAACTAGGGTCTCTAGAATTACGTATCTATGTATTTTCTATTAAAGGAACACACCACCTAATACTTATCTAGTGATGTTGCGCCTCAGATATGCGTAATGTTTGCTTTTTGATCAACCATGTAGACAAGTATGAACCTAGTGAGCCGTTCACGATGGCTGGCCCTTGTGCAAGGGGTTCAACTTTGGCCGAGTGGCTGAATCGAGGGACGTGCCGACAAACAGAAAGACAGACAGACCAAAATTTCTGCGTTTAAGTTCCCCAAGAAAGACTATCGTCTTTAAAAATCGAAACAGGACAGCTGAGAGGCACGGTCACGCCGCGCCTTTCAAGAAGCAGCGCATGAAGAGCCCAGAATGCTGTGACGCGTTTTTCGGTATAGATTGTGCAAATGCGCTTAGTGGTTGGCGGCCTCCATTCGCGTAGCGCCACCTATGAGCACGTACGTCAACCCGAACAAAATTTGGCCAGGGTTGCTCGCGGCGTTGAGTCACCTCTTCTTTCTACACCATGGTTACAAGTAATAGCGGGGAGGCAGCGTGAATTATATATATATATATATATATATATATATATATATATATATATATATATATATTGTGTGTGTGTGTGTGTGTGTGTGTGTGTGTGTGCGCGCGCGCGCGTGCGAAATATTTGCGATCCACTTGGCGTTTGCTCACCAATCATATTACTATGCATGCATGCCTAATAAGACCTTCGAAGCAGTGATACGTTTCCTGTATGGGCCGTTTTAGTGCCCGTTTTAAAGTTGCAAATACGGCTGTTGGGATGAAAAATGCTAACATATCGTGAGCTGCTGAAGGAGATGTTTATAGTTCTTGAACAATCAGTCAATAAGAGACCCCGTGCATCGCGCAGACAACTACGGGGTGTCTTATGTGCAAAATAGAAATGGATTAAGAGTCTCAGGCAACCGGAGACAACGTTTCGAAATGCAGAAAGGTACAAAAAATGACAAGGGACACGTAAGGTCGCTTTATTTATCACATGATCCAACCTCATGCATTAGTTGAAAAAAAAAAGAGTTTGGCCGCATGGACGAATCAGGGAATGTGACAGCAACAAGCGAGAATGTTATAAGGCTAGCAGTTAACTTCTTAGCATCCAACCTGGCGTAACTCAACGTGTTAAAATGACTGATTGGGCGAGTTGGTGATTCATGATACTTAGACATACGAGCGCGTAAATTATACAGGGACTTCGGAAGACAAGGACAAGCGCATACTACCAACTGAACGTTTACTTCGACAGTATTGACATATATATACCGACAGATAGAAGTGTTGGAAGAACAGGCGATGAGAGAACACAGCGATGAAAATAAACCGACAAAAAACAAAAGATATCACTGCCACACCTGACCGTAGCCTGCATTGCCTTGCAGATAATAGTTAAGCTCTGCGGCATGTGCCGCTTTCCAAAAACACGCGTTCCCTATCTGACAGGGCGATTCAGGGTTTGCTGACACGAAGGTGATCACCCACTCTGCTTCCAGCTTCAATAATTGTTCTTGCGCGGTCATCTTTATGTTTATCAATCAAGGTTGCGTTGCGAATTTGTACTTTGCACCCACACCTGCTGACATGTTGCGCGAAAAAAACCACCGTTCGCGTTACGTACGTTGCACGCGTGCTCACGCAATCTGTCATTTAGACATCTCCCGGGTTTGACCGATGTAATAACCGCCGCATGAATGTGGGGTTTTGTAGACAACGCTAATGGCACCGTTAACAAACTGAGTTCTGTGCTTCGTTTTGCACAGTCGTTTTTTGTGTCTTGCAGCGCACGTCAATTTTGACAGCTGAGAAAGCTTACGCGTATGTGGAGCCGAAGAAACTACACGCGCCCCCATGCGCTGCTCAACCTTTTTTAAGCGGTGGGTGACCTGAGGCATGTATGGAACGACAGCGTTTTTTTCACGGCTGCTGTTTTTCCTCCTTCCAGCACCGTTGCTTACACGGTCTTTGGCCTTCCGTTTTCTACGGACGCCTTCAGCCACGGAGACAAAGACTGGCTCCGGATACCCAGCTGACTTAAGCCTAGCGATCTGATTGTCGAAGCTGGCTGCCATTGTATGAACACAAGATCGGTCAATTGCATTAGTGAAACAGGTGTTCACAATGCCTCTTTTCAAAAGTTTGCTAGGAGCTGACGTGTACGGCAACCGAGGTTTTTCCGCGCGTTGCTCCTACGCCCAGTAGGTATGTTCCGCGTGAAACGTTAACATAAGGTCTAGAAACCCAACTGATGAATATTTTGGCATTTCATGAGCCAAGATGAGCGGGTTGAGGCATCTTATGAAAAGGGACAGCACCGGAGGTTTCTAGACATTAGCTTAACGTTTCACGCGGGAAATATCTGCTGGGCGTACGAGCCACGCGCGGGAAATATCTAAATGACAGATTGCGTGAGCATGCGTCCAACGTACGTAACAGGAACGATGGTTTTTTGGCGTGACATGTCAGCAGGTGTGGGTGCAAAGTATAATTTGGTAACACAGCCGTGATTGATAAACATAAAGATGAACGCGCAAGAATAATTATTGAAGCTGCAAGCATAGCGCGTGATCACCTTTGTGTCAGCAAACCCTCAATCGCCCTGTCAGATAGAGAACTCGTGTTTTTGGAAAGCGGCACTTGCCGCAGAGGTAAACTATTTTCTGCAAGACAATCCAGGCTATGGTCCGGTATGGCAGTGATATCTGTTATTTTTTTAACGTTTGTATTGTCTTTGCTGTGTTCTCTTATCGGCTGTTCTTGCGATACTTCTATATGTCGGTATACGTATGTCAATGCTGTCGAAATAAACGTTCAGTTGGTAGTATGCGCTTGTCCTTGTCTTCCTAAGTCCCTGTATAAGTTACGTGCTCGTATTTCTAAGTTTCGTAACTCAACAAAAAGCCGGCGTAAGGAAAAGCGGCCACTGCAGTTAGCTAAAAGACCTCCGCGCTATCATTTCATCTGAAACCAAGTGATGAGACAACACGTACAAAGGTATGAGCCGTTTACTGAAGCCTGCCAGTATATAGCGCAAACAACGTGGAGTTTCAGCCAGAGCCACGCTGCTCCCCCTCCGCCCCTTCCCACCAGTATGGGTGGGAAGGAGCGGAGGGGTGTACTTTCACTCGAGCGTAGAATATACGACGCTAGACGATATCAATTGGGACTTTGCACGGAACCTCACGTGGGCGCCGACGCAAAAATCCGCCAGAAAGGTATATATAATGGCTGTCGTAATAAAAGCAGACACATTTTACGAGTTTCTCCAGTTTTCGTATACACAATGAAGCGTTGTGGATGTTGGCTCGCGTTTTGGACTTCGTCCTTTATGATACACGCACCTGTAAGTGTGCTATCCATGCTGAAAGCGGAACATTTGTGAAATTTCACAAAAGAATGCAGGAGAACAGGTAACAACAGCACGTGCTTTGGGCGCATGCGAGTGCATAGAACAGTTGGCTTAAGGTAAGAGAAGCAGACAAGAAACGACGCTTGAGGAAGAACATTGCACGTTCAGCCCCAAAAAGGAAAGGATGCTGCAGCTTAGCTCTTCGTCCATTTGGTCGAATGCTGGCACCAAATAATATGCTTTAAAGTTTCTCGTAATAATAGTTCGTTATCGTATGACAGTTGAAAACAAGTTTATGCGTGATGATGAATCAGATATCTGCGATCAAGTTCCTGAAGGTCGCGAGGGCACTCAACTGGTCAGGAGTTCGGCATGGCGTGCGTCGGGCGAATGGCAGGTACTTATAATCAAGCTGCTAAAACGTACTAACTCATAGCCTTCGCTGGTTTAGACGAAAGTTTGTTTCGAAAGTTGGGACGCAACATTGAATTCTTAAAGATATATTCTGTTGCGATCATTTCCAAGCTCATCGAAGCGCCATTCCTTTATACACGCTGCCCGTAACGTTACTGCCACAAACATTTTCAGGTGTGAGCTCTAAGCTTTCTTCCATGCGAAATACGTCATTGCAAGCACTTGTACTTGTTAAATTTCAAGGACTAATATCTTCTGCCATTTAGGACGCGTAACATCTGCTGTAGTTCGCTATACAACGCCTTTACACCCCCTACTTGATGTCGAAAGAGCTGGGCTTCATCTCATGGTCACGTCGGCATCGGGCCTCATGAAACACCAGGCAGGGCTTTACAAATCCGCCTTCAAAACTGTTTAAAGCCTGCTATACGGAAGCTCTGTACCGAAGCGTGAGTCAGTTCGACAGCTCGTACAGATTGTTGTGTCCCGTGCGGGTGAAAGGAACCGAAGCATTGTTTCCCTACGACATCTGCCCACGCAGTGAAGCAGGATGAGAACGCGTTTTTTTTTTTTTTTTGCGCGCCTGCTGGGCCTTGGCGTCGGCTGCAAGCCGTGGCTGCCTGGAATGAAGAAGTCACCCGCCTGCTGGAGAAGACAGCGCACGCTTGATTCTAAAATGACGTATAATTCTCTTTCGCGTGGCATTCGGAGGCGTCGTCTGCTGCCTTGTTGAAGGTCATAGTTCTTTTCAGGGGATTTTAGACTCCTACGTATGTGACAATACCTGGGAAGGCTGTGCGCTCATTGACGAAGAACACATGCCCGCTGAGCCAGATGCAGAGCATTTATAGCTTTGCGAGCATAGAGCATTAGAGTTGTTTTTCAAGGTCCTAATGCTGCAGTGCTTGTACTTCGCGAGAACTAATCTTACTCTTATAATATAGTAAGCAAGAAGTGACACACACGGGGCTGACTGTGTCACGTGTTGCGTTGTCCAGAGTGTTAAGCGATGTTTTATATTTAGCACGAAAACCTACCAACATGCCTAATCTGCCGGTCTTTATTGTGCTCGTTCAGCGTACCTCGTATAATATGCAGAACGAGTGATACACCGATATTCATGATGGGCGGCCCTCGAACAGTACATGCGTACAGTGCTGTTCGCCGTCTTTCTCACTAACGTGCGCATTTGACGATTTGAGCTTTAGTAAACAAACAGCATCAAAACTGTGCGCAAAAGGTGCAGTGTCAGTAATATTAGCCTGCGCCGGAATGTACTATTTCCACAACACATTGGCGAAAGCCAAATTGAAAAAAAATAAAATAAACCACACTGTTGTGCCAGATTTCCCTGCATGTACGCAATGCGTTCTCGCAATGCGACTCAATCAGACTCAAACTCACCAACATATTACCCAACCTGACTCACTCAGTCTCAGACTCACGGCTTCACCTGAGTCTGTCTGAGTGAGCCTGAGTGAGTCGACTCATGAGTCCGTTGGCGCAAAATGAGCTTTTTTCTATCCTGGTGTCAATCCTCTTTACCGCCAATATCTTACACAATCAGTGCTCTACGGTACACCTTTTGATTTTTTACCTTAAAATACGAGTTATCATATATCAGATGTCCTCATTATCACATATCGATCGAGTAAGGACGTTTTTATAAGATACGCAACTCACACGAGATGTTTTTCTCAAGAACATCCCATGAAAGAGTGTGCGGGGAGAGGTCATGGCACCGATTCTCCTAACTCACGCCTCTGATCAATAGATACTGAGGTGGAACATGAATACTAGTGCGCTGAGTTAGGTATGAGTAGACTTGAGTATAACTGTAAGCCGATATAAGGCTAATGGTTGCGCTAAAGATGAGTAGATAGGACGATAAGACAGCAACAAAAGGTGGAGCTCACTTGGACTCGCTCGAGAAATAAATTTTGCGCTTAGGTCTCACTGGGACTCAGACTCACCTATAATTTCCTCAACTGGACTCACTCGGAATCACTCACTCAACTTTTCTTCAGTTGGTGTCACGGAAATATTACTCACCCGGACTCAATTACACTCAGACTCACGGCCTGATGTAATTCTGAGTGAGTCGACTCATGAGTGAGTTTGCCGTCCTATGCATGTGATAGAGGATGCCTGCGCGTGTTCTTAACAGCGCTCACTTGTAAAAACAAGTGATGTACCAGTGGACAGCAGTGCACATAACGTGTGCGCATACAAATGGGATATTTGGGACAGCAGTACACTAGACAGCTAGGAAGTGCTGGATATCATCGTAGCAATTTTTGAAAAATAGGAAGTGATTAATACTTTTTGGCAAATCTGTATAGCTGGCTTTTGCAAAATTGAAAAAAAAAGAAAAATAAATCAGTCAGCAATTTATGATGCGGACGCTGCATAGTCAAAGACGCTGTTCAAACGATGGACGAATGCAGAAGCTGAATTTGTATTTTCATCCTCCACTGTGTCCTAACTCTCTGCCTAACTTTTAGCATAGGTGTCAGATAACACTAGCTTTTTTTTTGGCTACATTGCTCCAGAGCAATATCAAGGAAATAGCAGTTAGTAGACATTCAAATATTTAACATGCACAACCACTGGCCAGTAAAGCATAAACATATAAAACTCCACGTCAGGCTTCAGGTCTGTTATCTAGAAGAAATAATAATTGTCTGTGGTTCAAATTGACATACAAGACAAATTACTTGCAAAATGCAACGGTGCTACCTTCTTTCTGGACAGTGTCAATTCACATATCATCCCATTAATGTATTGGCAAAGCTGATTGTATAGAGCTAAAAAAATTTCAAATACTTTACAATTCCATAGCCTACAATATAGGCAAAGTGCACCGGGTAGAAGGCGCGCTCTCCCTTCGCAAAAACGGTCACTTTTTCCTCTCCGTGTTCAAGTGTCTCCCTCTCTCCGAACCGTTTTTTCGTCTTCGTGTGCAATGATTATCCTCTGCCTGTGCAAGTTTCTTGCGTCATCTAGCGGACCAATGAAACAAGACAGTATGTTTATTGAGATAAAGATGATCATTTTCATGAGATGTGCTCTTTTTCAGCGGCGACGTAAATCTCCATAGCCTGGGTCACTATAAAATGGAAATCTCTAGAATGGAGACGAAGCCGACAGCGTACGCGGCCTGAAATCGTCTTTTTACACCATGACAAAAGTTTATTTGTGTTCCAATAGACTGCAATACCAAACTATTCCGCATCGACGACGGTACGTAGAGGACATTGCATGTGTATAGCTTTTTGAAGGGGACTTTCGTAAAGTCCGTTTCTTTGTAGAGTGCTGGTATTCCTACGCAGGTATTTATGTTTCTCTATTTCACGATCACTAGAGATGAACCTGTGTAAGTGATTATACATTGCAGCAGCTACCGTAGTTATTGTTGTATAAAATTTTGCTCACGAAAGCACACTGTAGTCGTAGCCTATCTCTATTCCTGCCCAGCCCCAGCGCGGACCCGTTTTGTTGAGATGCAAAAGGACCGTGACTTGGTCGTCTCACAGTCGAGGCTAGCGAAAAACATTTGCACTAGCGTTGTCGACATTTGCTTGTTCTTGGATATTGCTCTAACATATCCTGCATCTAACTTCTATCGCACTATTGTGAGAGTGTATTTTTCATTACAGAAGCATAATTTAGAAATATTTGTGATGTCGAATTTGCAGTTAGAGCAACGCTAAGATGCAACTCAGCGGAAATTCACGGTATTCGAAGTTCAAGCTAGTTTTATGTCACCGTTGAATAGAGGTCTTGCATACAAATTCTGTGACGTGATACGCTCTCCCACAGAAGTCACTTATTCGGCAGTCGCAACATGTATAAATGAAGAAACATTTGTGAAAGGTCGTGTCTCAGGTTGAGTTTTCAATCCTAACACAATCTATTGTGTTATTTTGATCAGAACCTAACACAATCTAATAAAAAACTGAGAAGTTTACTTACTCACTCACCTACGACGACTGGAAGATGAAAGCCATCCTATTTTTCTTCTCAGTCGATGTATTTATCCTGCTCCGCCACCCTCCAAAAGCTTTCTGCACCTAACGTAGTTTGGCACTGCCACGAGGATCGAAGGCAGCTCACCTAATTTTGCACTGCTTCCGTGATCGGCCCCCTTTGACCAAGCTATGATGTCAAGTGATGATGTCAGCATATGATGTCACGTCACGTGAAGTCACTGTGACTTGATGGCATCATAATGATGTCCGAAATCTTGGTGATCTGTGACTTCATAATGACGCCTTATGGTGGCATCAGGACGTGATGATGAATCTTGCATCACTCATGTTGGCACCGTCGACTGGGGACGCCGACGAGGGATGACGGTGAATTTTCGTGATTGATGAGGCATCGAAGGCTTTTGCCTTAAATCTTTTTGGTCCCACCTAAGGGAGCAAGAATTTCAGGCCCCACTACGTGCGTCCTCTGTCAAACAGCTTTGCTATTCTCATCGTGTGCTTGTATATTAGGCAGCTGCCATTGCACAAACGTTTCACCAGATTCTTTGTTTCGTAATACCTTTAAATAAAATTTATACTATGTTTGACATGTCTAAAAAAATAAAATCATAATAATGAAAATATAGTTTGCGTTACTGGCACTGTAGTTTGTCACTAAGTTAGCATGTCAATGTCTTCCAAAAGACATCCATACACCAGATGAGTCAGCGCATTATGTTCCTGAAAACACGTAGATTGACGGCAGGACACGGAAGCTTGGTGTTTCCAATCCTTAGTGAGACATTGCTTTCGTCTCACATATCTGTTAGGAAAATGTCAAGTTGGTGAGGTAATTGGTGAGTAACTGAGGTAATTCCGGATATAAGTCAATCGGACAGACACTTTTTTTAACACTTAGGCAGAAATGAAAAAATATAGCTTGCGCACGTGAACACTTACTTTCAACGTTGCTTTTGATTTTACATGACCCACGTCACATAAGCTGATTGTGGAACAGTGCTTTCTGGTAACGCACAAATTGTTTCTTTATTTGTCATGGTCGTATTTCTCAGACACGTTAGGTATTATTGATATGTTGCCTGAAGCACTGACTGGAGAAATGCGTAGAATGTGAATGTATTGTTTCCAGGATCTTTTATCTGGTAAACATTCCCTACAATAATCGCTCCTTCTTCCTTCTCGTACGTCAGAGGCATAACAGACGCGCCTCAAGAGGAACGTGTTTTGTAAGCGCACGCATCGCTCACCATGGGACTCCGTCATCGCTTAGCACGAGGACAGATGCTATATAAGTCTGCCGACACGCGTTACTCTTACACGTAGGTATAGAAGAATGCGGAGCGCCCATAGACCTTCACGCGCAACATTATGGAACTGGCTCTCATACGGAATCGTCTACGAGTGGACAGAGTGCTTGCTGTGTTTTTTTTTGTACTTCTGTTCATGTTGCTCCGGACTGCACTGTTTGTCATCAGGTCCACTGGCTCAAATGCAGATGCAATCGC
Source organism: Rhipicephalus sanguineus (assembly GCF_013339695.2). Taxonomy (NCBI): domain Eukaryota; kingdom Metazoa; phylum Arthropoda; class Arachnida; order Ixodida; family Ixodidae; genus Rhipicephalus; species Rhipicephalus sanguineus. Next base: position 114,654,659 of record NC_051179.1, read on the forward strand.
ACACCAGCCGGGTGGCTCCGTGGTATTACAACTGGGCACTTACATGTGTAGCGAAACGGTGGTGATTAATTGTAGTTTTATGTGCTTTTCTGTTTATTCAGCTGCAACAGCAGTTTAAGCGACAGTGGCGTCGCACGCTGCTGGAAAATCCGAAGGTGTGAACGTTTTCTCAAGGTGCCGACTACGCAAGCTTTTATCATTGAACTTTACCACGGCAACACGAAAATTTGTAGTCGCTATTAACTGTCGCTCAAGGGACGCTGCGCCGCTAGACGTGTTTTAGTAGGACATGCGCTAAAAATGAAAGTTCAGACAATGTTATGGGTTGCAATGCGTTTTTATGTAATCATAATGTCATCGTGGGAAGGGTAAACATTTTGCCTGCACACTTAGTCGCCGGGGCTCCAGGAGCTCGGAAAACTAAAAGTTGTTGTAAAGCGTAGTTGTTGTTGAAATCAAAACGTACGGAAGTGCAGCGCGAGAGGGAGGTCGGTTACCTTTTCCACGGTCTCACCTGCACGGTTCCAAACATGCCGAGGTCATTTGAGCTCATGCGCACACCTAAACACTTATGGCTACAGCCATAATCACTTTTCTGTGAAGTTCAAATACCAGGGCTTTTACTAATTCGTCACGGTGGCATCTGGTGTTGAATTTGAAATGTACGCCCAGTAAATATGAAGTCAAGGTTTATAATATGGTACCTCAGCATACATTCCTTACCGCATACTCATGCAGACCTCAAAAGTATAATAATAAATAAAAGACTTGTATGCTATGATTCATGCGGGGCGTTGCGATCTTCATATGACGAAGCTATATCTGAAGTTCTCAGCTATATAATACATCTGTCATAGGCACAGTCACGCTTTAGGAGTTTGTTCGTTTTTATATCTCACAAATGTGAGCTATGCGCCACAAATTAATAATCTCAGCAAAAACGTACTATTCCAACTAATCACCCTAACTATGCCCCGCCACGGTGGTCTAGTGGTGATGGCGCTCGACTGCTGACCCGAAGGTCGCGGGATCGAATCCCGGCCGCGGCGGCTGCATTTTCGATGGAGGCGAAAATGTTTGAGGCCCGTGTACTTAGATTTAGGTGCACGTTAAAGAACGCCAGGTGGTCGAAATTTCCGGAGCCCTCCACTACGGTGTCTCTCATAATCAAATCGTGGTTTTGGGACGTTAAACCCCAGACATTATTATTAATCACCCTAACTATTTACACTTTAAAAAATAAACAATTGTAGTTGTGAAGTGGGAGAATGAAATGACGGCTTCGAGGCAGTAACCCCACAAAAAATGTTCATTATCAGTTTCGAACCAAGCCCACTATTTTTTACGCGCCCTCCAGCCGACTACAAAGGACGAGATTTGTGAGATCATTCCATGGATGTCCGGGAATGTCTGGTTTTATTACCGAATCTAAATATCAGTCCCCAAGCGAAGCTCTATATTAGTTTGTGCACGAATATTTAGACTCGGGAAATATATTCGCTCCTGGACTGACTAGGACAAGAACGACTGCCACAGTATGAAGGGTACAATATGATTCAAGTCAGTGTCGCCATCAAGTGGTACCGCATTTAGAGTGTGCTGGAGTAGTACTGCTTTCCGATTAATATTTTAGTTGATAACTGAGGGGCCGCCATAGAATACAAATGAAGTAGCATGCACTTGTATTTGAATTCGAGATGGTGCGTATATATTTCACTGACTCTTAGTAGGTTATCACTAAAGTTAGCGCAACGAAAGGACACAAGGTAGATGAGTTTTAGGATGAAGTGATTTTAATTGCATAGAAAAAGCATAATTGAGAAGCTTTGCGTTTTATATCTAGGGACACTGCATGCCTTATAGCCTTTCCTCATGCCGTCCGGCCGCCGCAGTGATTGGAATGCTTACTTCAGAAACTTGAGGAAAGATATTTGCAAGGCTCTCCTGGAGTTCCTGCACGATTCAGGTTTACATGAATGATCACGTTTCGTTTTCCCTTAATGCTATGAGGAGAAGCCACTAGCCACATAACAATTAACCCACAACAAAGGGGTGCAAATGTTTCTTCAACGATTTCATGCTACTCTGAGAATGTAGCACATTCTGATTTTAATCGAGAAATCTCAAAAATACTGTTCATCGCTGAAAAGTGCCTGAAACTGCAAGTAGTCACGCTCTTGCGTACCAATGCTTAAATCAGGGTATTTTGTATAGGCTTCATATTAATGGCACTTTTGTATGGTGCTATAAGCCATGAGATAAGACAGCCATCCTTTCACTGAACTCAGTATATCAAAAACTAATAAGACGGTGTTTATAATTCCGTGCGCCAAGAACAGCTCGGAAAATCAATGTACCCACCTTGTGAACTCTAGCTTATTCGAACAATGCACTCGACTCTCAGAAGCAGTCTACCAGAGACAGCCGCTGATTTTTCTAGCCAAAAAGCTTCTTAATAGCATAAAAGTTATCCGTAAAGTTATACATTCAGCCGCACAAAAAATAAACGCGTCACTTCCTTTCGTTCAACAAGGTATTCCAGCGTTCTGGAGAAATTTATAGACGCAAGTGTAGCGACCCCCCCCCCCCCTCGGCCCCTCCCTTAAATAAGCAACATTACATGAAGCATCTTGTATGTAATGAAGGTATAGATAACCGCATACCACTGCCATGTCAAAGCTTCGACGTAGGGTATTCAGGCCAATGCATATAAGGCAAGCCGCGCGAGCATGCGAACAATCTTGAAAGTACGACGGGAGACAGGTTACAAAAGAAAGGGATCATATGTAAAAGCAGGACAAACGAAACGAAACACAAGGAATACACGGGACAGAGTGCTGTTGGTGATGCATAGGTCGTAGGTAAAAGATCACAGCATATCCACGGGGTGAATGATGATGATTAGGGCGAAGCTCCGGAGGGAATCATCGGTAAACCGTGAAACTCTTCCGTGAAATTCGCCCATTACATCATATAAAGAGTGTGAAACACCGTGTATATATTAAACATCAAACTTTTATTGTACTGTTGGTTTACGTGGTTCCTTCATTATCACCGCTTTGTCATCTGTGAAATGCAGGGAAAGTGTCCGCTCTCTAGCGAAAGACAAAGCGCGCCAAGAGCGAACGCCTTGTCTGCCTCCATCCGGCGACTCCGAGCGAAAGAGAAAGCGCGCCAAGAGCGAGCGCCTTTTACGATCGCAGGCATCCAATGACATGCGCCATTCGCATTATGCAAGCGCCATCTGTCATCTTTAAACAGAAACTCTAAGAAATACATGAAACGCCACCTAGTGAGAAATTCATTAAACTAGAGCTCTAAGAACTACATGAAACGCCATCTAGTGAGCAACTACTTAAATTAGAGCTGGCTACATACATACATACTACAGAGGAGGGAACGACCCACACCCTAAGGAGCTTCACCCCTAAAACAGCACAAACGAAACGAAACACAATGAAGATACTTGACAGAGTGCTGCATATCACTCTGTCCACCCTGTCCCGTGTCTTTCTTGCGTTTCGTTTCGCTTGTGCTGTTTTTAACTATGAACTGTGCATCACCAACTAGACTGACAGGAAATGTTATGAAAGAAAGGGAACTGTCTGAGGGGCTAATATTCTGTATTATACGCCACTATTAAAACCGACAGACAGTTAAGCCAATGGGAGCAGAGGGGAGAGCATATGCTCTCCTTGGCTTAATTTGCTGTCGGTTTCAATATAGTTGGGAGACAGGTTAGACATTCACTGCGGAGATTTTGGATGGCAACCTAAACAGGAGTGGTGTACCATAGTTGCCAAATGAACCCAAAAGGTAGTTGATATGAAAGTACAAGAATAATCTGTTGAACAATTCGGCGAAAATTTTATTAGTTAGCATTTTTTCATGGAGCTTTCTGGGAGGATATTGTAAGATTCACTGAAACTTTTTGATAAATTCGTCGAAGAAGAAACAACATTCTTCTGTGTATTCAGATGACAATAACTTTTAGCACGCAGCCAAATCAGCAACTTCAAGCTTGCCTTGGCACTCATTTTAAATTCAGTAATGTTTTTAATGAAAAGTATACTGGTGCCATGAACATTGTTACTGCAAGCGACGAGTGCAAAAGCCAGCACTGTAGTCTAGCTGAAGTTTCTTAAACTGTGCGTCAAGATCTTTTTCCTCGACGTAAATAATGAAAGCGCGCCGGCCATTAAGTACCTCGAGTTGTCCTGCGAAGTTGCTCATTTAGATTGACACTGGGAGCGACTGCGAGCATCTATTTGGAGAAACCTACCTTGGCTAGAAGTGGGAGTGCCTGAAAATGGATTTGCAGCAGCCCCTTCGGAAGAACCGCGCAGAGACTGTGTTCGAATTAAAAAGAAAAAACGGGTAGTCCATATGTAAAGCGCTTTACAATTTACTAAATATCAATAAATTTGCGTTGGTCAGGCGCAGATGGCTGAGTAAATTCACCGCTTCTATCAGACGCCGCTCATTAACTGACGAATACAGCATGAAGGAGTATATAATCGGAAATATTTGCGATCCAGTGGGCGTTTGCTCAGCAAGAATGCTACTGTGTATGCATGCCTGACAAAACCTTCGAAGCAGTGCTACAGTTCCTTCATGGGGGATTTTAGCACCTATTACAAATAGTGATTTTCGGATGGAAAATACTACTACCGTCTAGTAAGCTGCTCAAGGAGATTTACTTTAAATGCCCTCGAACGATCAGCCATTAAGAGACGCCGCGCATCACGCAGTCAACTGCGGGATGGTTTATTTTGAATAATAGAAACGGACTAAATGCCAGGCGACTGGAGGCAACGTATCATAATGCAGAAAGACATCCAAAATAACAAGAGACGCGTACGGCTGCTTTTTCTTTATCACTTGCTCTAAACTGACGGCTTAGTTAAAAAAAGACAGTTTCGTCGCATGGACGAATACATCATTGTGACTGCAAAAAACTAGAATGTTAACGGAAGTAACGCTAGCATTTAACTTCTTAGCATCCAACCAGGCGTAATTTAACGAAACGCCAGCATAAGGAAAAGCGGCCACTGCAGTTAGCGAAAAGACCTCCGCGCTATCACTTCATCTGAAACCAAGTGATGAGACAGCACGTACAAAGGTATGAGCCGTTTACTGAAGCCTGGCGAGATATATTGCGCACACCGTGAAGTTGCAGCCGGAACCTCGCTGCTCCCCCTCCGCCCCTTCCCACCAGTATGGGTGGGAAGGGACGGAGGGGTGTACTTTCACTCGAGCGTAGAACATACGAGGCTAAGAGATATCAATTGGGACTTTACACGGAACCTCGCGTGGGCGTCGACGCAAAAATCTACCAGAAACGTCTATAGAATCGTTGTCGCAATACAAACCGACACCTTTTACGAGTTTCTCGATTTTGCGTAGACACAATGAAACGTTGTGGATGTTGACTCGCGCTTTGGATTCCGTTTTTTATGATACACGCACCTGTTCGTGTGCTCTCCATGCTGAAAGCGGAGCATTCGTGAAATGTCACAAAGGATGCAAGAGAACAGGTAACAACAGCACGTGCTCTGGGCGCAAGTCGGCATAAGGCAAGAGAAGCAGACAAGAAACGACGCTTGAGGAAAAACGTTGCACGTTCAGCCCCAAAAAGCAAAGGATACTGCAGCTTAGCTCTTCTTCCATTTGGGCGCATGTTAGCAGCAGATAATATGCTTTTAATGTTTCTCGTAATGATATTTCGCTTTTGTCCGACAGTTGCGAACAAGTTTATGCGTGATGATGAATCAGATATCCGCGATCAAGTTCCTGAAGGTCGCGAGGGCAGTCAAACGGGTCCATATGGCGTGCTGCGTCCGAGTGGCGGATACTTATAATCAAGCTGCTAAAACGCACTAACTAATAACCTTCGCTGGTTTAGACGGATGTTCGTTTGGAAACTTGGGACACAACGTTGAATCCTTATTTATATATGGTGTTGCAGTCATTTGCAAGTTCATCGAAGCACCATTCCTCTATACACGCTGCCCGTAATGCTACTGCCACTGACATTTTCAGGTGTGAACTTCAAGCTTTCTTCTATGCGAAATACGCCAGTGCAAGCGCTCGTACTTTTTAAACTTCAAGTACTATTATAATAACAGAAAGCTGAGCTAGTTGGTAAGTTAGTTGGATTCGCAAAAGCAGGGCGAGCTATGATGGCAACCACTACGGACATCGATATGCATGAGTGTATCTTGTACAACCTTATTCATTTTTCGCCGCTATTATCCAAAGCTTCTGATACTCGGGAAACACGTTAAACTTGTACAAGCAAGAGTAGTTTAGCATGTTTAGGTTTATTTTTGTCTCTAGAGGACGAAAGTCAGCAAGAGCAAGCCACCAGAAAGAGCGAAGACACCTTGATTGAACAAGTGCATTTAATTGGCATACAGGCGCAAGAAACCAAACAAGCACACTGTTGGCGACCTTGAACAATGCCACGTGACTTCCTGTCCTAATCAAAACCGCATCCTTTTTTTAACACGAAAGTATTTTATGACTGGGTCCACCAAGACTTTCATGACGTATTACGGCCACGGAAATCCGTCAGGATAATGCACGCGATCCGACGGCAAATAAATAAATAGGAGAAAAAGTTCCGTTGACGGGAGTCGAGCCCATGACCTCTCGGTCCGACACGATGGCGAGCGGGCGCTTAACCCGCTGCGCTACCCCCGAACTCATGAAGGAGGCCACGCGAACGCGCTTTTTATCTCACACTTTCCCCTCGCAATGTTCGTGGTTCGCGGGGTGGTGTCGCCGTTTGAATGCTGCAGAGCGAAGTGATGCGTGGCCTCCGCGATTCGATCCGGCAACGCGTTGTTGCTACGGCCGTCCAATTCGGCGCGTTTCCAGAAGGACAAGTGTACTTGTGTGGTTCTGCTTATTCTCCGTATTCGCTGTGGCCTGCGGGTGCGCATGTTTTTAGTGATCTTTGAAGTAGGAGCAGAACTGCGCCGAAGATGTTGAACGCCGCGTAAAGGCGATAGAGATTATCAAATGACCCCATTCTGTCACGGAAGAAGCCTGTAAGGAATAAAAGGAAACCAGTAAACACAAGTTAAAAAGTAACACTGTTTCGGCTCTGTTTGAAAATGAAATTCACAAAGCTGTGCACCGAGATTTTCAAAAGCGCAGATGTTGATTTGTGCTGCGAGAAATCTACTACAGCGCTCGCAAGCTATTTTATAAAGTTGTGCAAAGTATTTGGTAATAACGATCGGGATTTTTATTGGGCACAAATTATTGAATGTTTTTCCCATAAGCTATGAGGGAGCTATTGGCAAGGGAAAGCTTCCCATGTTCCCGCTTTACTTCTTTACACGGCAACCCCAACATGCACACCGCTGTGGGCATGCACCAGCTTCGCGTCCAAATGCATGCCAGCGGCAAAAAAAAAAAACAAAAAAAAACACTGCAAGTAAATCAAGCACATTTACTTCAACAAAACCTTTCTCCACTGACTGATATCCCCCTAAACTAAAACAAGGTTATCTCAAACACGCGCGTGATCGCACGGGTGCCCGAAGGTCGGCACCACGCGGTTTCGAAAAAGCTGCGTGAGCTGTCAACTCAACAAAAATCGAGAAAAGAAACTAGAAATTCGAGCAAAGACCCAATTACCTTTCGGCTACCAACTTGTCCAATAATTTGAGTAAAATGAAAAATAAAGGAAAGCTCAAAGTCTATAAAAAATGTCGTTATCGTGTAGCGATCAGTGTAGTTGTAAATGCTGCGCTAAATGAAGCTCCGCTGCTGTTAAACCTGAGGAAGCGCGCAGCACAGGCACCCAGCGATTCCCGTTCGTAGAGCTGACACTGCTCCGAGTTTCCATCTCTCTTGCGCGGCGCGGCTGTAAGCCCCATGTTTCCGAAGCGTTTTTAGCGATTTTAAGTTAATTGTTGGGATTACTTCTGGGTCATTTCTCTTAATTATATTATTTGAGACCTTGTTCGTGTATTTTCACCCGGTTTTGAGCATTGATAACCATGGTTTAGGCCGGTATTGACCACACTATTTTGATCGTGATCACGCCACATGAGATCCACGAATGGACGACTAGGCGGGCCCCTAAAGTGCTTGAATCACTTATTTACTGCCATCGCGCTGGGGCCCTCGAACGCACAACCGTCCGCTCGAAGAAGAGAGCCACTGAGCGCGCGGCAAAGCAATGTCGTCTAGAGGAAAGTCTGTGTGGCAAAGTGAAGGAGAAAGAATAAGCGTCGCGGAGTTGTGCGTAAGCCAGGAAGTGACTTTTACCTAATGTTCCAATTTACATTAACCGCCGGCTTCTTGGCCAATCCACCGTTGTGGGTAAGAGGCCAATACAAGGAACAAGCAAGCAAGCAGCAACAGAGCGGATCGGCTGAGTGAACATTCATGTGCCTATTAAATGAAAAATATCTGAGATTTTACGTGCCAGTACCACGGTATGATTATGAGGCACGCCGTAGTGGAGTGCTCTGAAAATTTCGACCATCTGGTGTTTTTCAGCGTGCACTGACATCGCAGAGTACGCGGGCTTCTAGCATGTCGCCTCTATCCTAATGCGACCGCTGTGGCCGGGATCGAGCCCGCGTGTCAGCAGTATACCACCGAAGGAGACACCAAATAAATTAGCTAGGAAGGTGTATGGTCGCACACGGAAGCACGAACACATCTCACTCGATGACGCTCAACATTGCTTCCAAAACGCTGGTCTGACAATTAGCGAGAAAAGAGTTTAGAGCACACGTTGAGTTATTCTGCGCATCTTTGTCATTGTTGGAAAACGGAATTCTTGGAGCAAACAGAGTGTATCGATATCGTCCTTAGGTACAGGAAAGCTGGCGTTTGTGCCTCCCCTCTTGCAAGATCCGAGCGACCCCTTCTCGTTGTGTCCCGATATCACAGTGCACATGCGCGGTCGGTCAGGCCCGATACCAACTGTAAGGAATATATTGTAGCAAAACAGCCATTTGGGCTACTTGGTATTGGTTCATCTTAATACAAAAAAAAAAAAAAAATGGGGCGCACTATCAAACAGGGACAAAGGAAGAAAAAAAGACGACATAGGCGCACACTCGCAACTGCGCCGATTTGTCCAGCGTGGGATGCAGTAGCTCGGATAGGCGAGAGAACGAGTGCAGAGAGGGAGAGAGAAAGGAGAGATAGAAAGGGAAGAAAGGCAAAAAATAGAAAGACAACGAAAGAAATAGAAGAGAAATAGAGAGAGAGAGAGAGAGAGGGAATGACCTAGTAAACGAGAGAGAAAGAAATATGTAAAGAAAGAAATAGAAAGGAACAGAGATCAAATAGAGCTAAAGAGAGATAGAGAGAAAGAGAATGAAAGAGGGGATGAAAGAAAGAGATAAATGAAGAGAAAGAAGGAAGACCGCCCTGCTCTGCTGTAACTTGAGGCTTGGCACCACTAATGCCAAGCTGCCTTAACTCTTTTATGTGTTGCTTCTTCAATAAACTTCCAATTGCGAGTGCGCACCCGTGTCGTTGTTCTCACTTCCTTTGTCTGTGTTTGTTAGTGCGCCCGTTTTTTTTTTTATTAAACTGAGGAATATGACGAAAGGTTTGGCTAGGCGGATGTACAATATTGACCAACTCTGGCAGTTGATAGGACACCCGTTCGCTTGTGTATGGCCCCAGTTTGAGAATCGTACAGGTACTGTAATTTGCTCTTTTCTTTAGTTTCGCGTGTACGCGGTTAACACGTTAAACCTCTCAGAAGACAGTCGAGCTCATCACGATAGCGAAATTCAACGGAGAGGTACACGCAAGTCTTCGTTTGCTTTGGATACGATCCGGTTATAATATTAGAAAGCTTGTTCGGTACTTTTTCGACAGAGTCGAAAATGCGCAGATAATAACCTTAGAATGTATCCGCTATTGGTGACAGTATTCATATACTGGAAACTACTAAGAGGGTATGCAGCACAAAATGGTCAAAGAAATGGTAATTATTTTATCTCTTCAAAAAAAAAAAAAAAGAAAGCTTGGACAGCGATTGAGCTTCACCTTCAAGTATTGAACATTGAACGCGACACTGTAATTGGGCCCCGTTCGCATCGCCTTCTCACTTGCTAGCCTGGTTTCTCTCCTCGGTGGACACCCCAACCACGCCGAAAGGAACGTCTGTGCGGGTAGCATTGGTAGTTTCAAACTATCCTAGATAGCATACTGCAAGTACATTTGCGAAGTTCCCACTACGCCAGAATTCTTCCTCTTTCGAATTGGCGAAGCACCCACTACGCGTCAGTAAGGCAACATACTTTGTTGATGTTGTTGATAAGGACGATTAATTGTGCTTGTGCTCTTTGTATCGGGTGGGTCTTTAAACAAACCACTCTTTGCGCAGTTCACATGTTTTGACCCCTCGCGCGATTCTACGCTTCTGCCACGCAATATTACATGCGTAAAGAAGACTCCTCCCACTACATTGCATTAATATGGTGTTTTTTTTTTCGGAACAGTTTCAAGCACTGCCATGGCTCTGTGGTAGAACACCTGCTTGCCACGCAGAAGTCGTGGTTTCGATACCCACTCGAACCGAAGATTTTAATTATTTATTTATTCGCACCTATCTCGAACTTTCGCTCACGGATAACGTCGATTTTTCGTTCACAGCCAACGACGCTGGCGCCGGAATTTATGCGAAACGAGCTCTTTAACGCGGTCGCGTTAATGGGCGAAGACACAAGACAAATGTTTCCACCCAAAGGCATAGTTTCATGCGCACTAGAATCATACAAGAACGGCGCCAAACACGCCAGCCTCCCTTGGAGTCCGCGTACTCGCTGAGCAATAAATTTAGAAGCTATGCCACTGTGTGAAGGTGGATGACGAGCGAAGCTGTTTAGCGCACGACACAGAGGCGATAAAGAATGTCGAACCATAGCCGATTTCAGAACCTCCAACTCACGCCGCAATTTTTGTCCAGAAACTCCCCTTTGAATTTAGCGCATGCGCCTTTTGATTTGAAGTTTATTTCAGGCAAAAACAAGAAAAAAAGAACAAAAGTACAATTTGCCTATGGGGACCGGCGAAAAGGCATAAAAGCCTGACAAAGCGCCTGCCCCCTGTAAACCCAAAACCCACCAAAATGACACAGTGCTCAGTGTAAAGTAAAGAATCAATAAGAAAATTATGCATAAATGAATTTCTACGCGCAAAGCCTGTGTGTACAGGAAAACATAAATGAGCGAAAATTTGCCCAGACAATGAAATCAATACAGCATATATGTGTCTGACAAATGAAACATACTGTAGGGGACATAAACAAACGCTAATGTAAGTCAAGTAAAATACCTGAAGAAACTTGAAATTTCAATACACAAGGTTTCAAAAATCAAAAGGCAACAAACGTCAATAAGCAATATGTGCGATCAATAAATTAAACACAGTTTAGATAACATAACCAAACGTTAATATGACTTACACGAAGAAAGTACTTCAGGGAATGTGAAACAAAGATGATGAAGGCGATTATGTTTGTGTAGATAGCAAGCGTTTTTTTAAATATGCCATGAGACTCTATTGTCAATTAGAGAAGCTACAATCGGTTGTTCGTTCAGGAAATGCGAAATTTGATACAATAGTTTTTTGTGTGCCGTAATTCGTACGTGGTTTCTCATATGTATACACCCTATGCCGCAGGTTGTGACTGTGATCTCTCGGGAGATGCCTCTGATAAAACCCTGAACGATCAGTTCATACCTGTTTATAAATAAGCATTGCCAATTTTTGTTTCATGACATTGGTTACCGTAAGTATTTTATGTTCCTTAAAGAGAGGCGCGGTATGATGCTTGAATGAAACGCCTGATATTAGTCGTATAGCTTTTTTTTTGAGCAACATGCGCTGGTGTTCGCCGCGACATCCGCCATCTTGTATATTGTGGGGCACATGCGTTGTTGTATGCCGCCAGTATTTTCTCTTCATCATATTCTGTGGACCAGTGGCGAGTTGTGGGGCTTGCCCAATTTATGTGGCACATACAGTTCTGCTCGTTAACAAAGGGAACGCCCTAGCCAGACACAGTTTCGCTATGAAAAGGAACACTTTAACGTGACAGCGTTAAAGAGTTCGTTTCGCAGAAATTCTGGCGTCGGCATCGGCGTCGTTGGTTGTGAGCGAAAAAACGACGTTGTCCGCGAGGGAAATTTCAAGAAAGATGCAAATAAATAAATAGCGAAAAATATTCGGTTCGAGAGGGAATCGAACCCAGGCCTTCTGCGTGACAAGCAGGTGTTCTACCACAGAGTCATGCTATTGTTTTTTTTTTCTTTAATTCATGGAAAGATGACCCGTTATAGCTGTGAACCACACACTACATACTTCGTCACATTAGAATTATCTTAACATGCAGAACACCCATGTTGTTGCCTACAGTGAGAGGCTGTTCAAAAGTATAAATTGGAACTTCATCCGAAAAGAACCATATACGAATCTCATGTAATGCTAGGAGTCTTCTTAACGCATTTAAATGTTGCGTGGCAGAAGCGTAGAAACGCGGCAGACGTCTAGACATGGGAATTGAACAGCGAGTGAGTGGTTTGAAGGCCCACTAATTACAAATCGCTCAGGCATATTTAATCATCATCAGCAGCAAAAGCATCAACAAAGTGGGCAGCCGCGTAGGTTCGCGTGGTACGCCTTACGGACGCGTAGTGGGCACTTCACAACTTTACTTGCAGTAGGCATTATTGGATAGTTCTAAACGGCCAATGTAGCTCGCACAGGCGTTCCTTTCTTTGCGGCCCCGTTGAGGTGTCCACCGAGAACGAAGTCAGGCGAGCAATTGAGAAGGCGATGCGAACGGGGCCCGATTGCGCTATCTCGTTCTGCTGCGGAGGCGAGGCGCGAGCTTCCTGAAAATTTTTGTCTAGGAACGTTGAACTTTTCTAAATCGGCTTTTTTGCGGATTGTTACGGGATTATGATGGAAACTTTACGAGCTAAAAGTACGTTCAAGTGCAACTCACTTTTCATTAATCCCATTTGCATATAATAATTTTTAAAATCTTCAGAGATCAAGTTTTATATGGCTGGTCAGTGTCATTGTTCCTATTTGCTATAGACCAGAACACAGCGAATTCCATGCGCATCGCCATATTTGCATCGCGCGTCGCGCCATCTATCGCACACGCGGCGAAACAACATGCACGGGCTGCCACGCCAGCAGACGCTACACAGAGCAAACGTGAAACTCCCGAAACTCAGCCCGTCGGAGAGCGTGTTTCGCGTCTTTTCTAGCCTGGACATTTTCGCTGATTTTATTGGAACATCAAGAACATCTTGCTCATGCAAGTCCACAATGTATACAGTACGTGCTGAGTGGGCTGCGGAAGCAACCTCATCAGATACGTACGTACGCTGTTACATTTGTAAAAAAACGTTCTCGCAGTAGTACCGTGAATCGTAATTGCAGTGCAGCTCGCGAAATAGTGAAACGTTGTTTTGTGGCCCCATATTACAAGTTGTCCACAAGGTGAAAGCTCATCATTTCAGCATGCATCGCGTAATAATTAGAGTATACGCTTTACGGGTAGTTTCGCGGAACGTAATTTTTGTTTCACGAGCGCTCTTACAATAATGCGTCTTGCTCACAAAAGCGTGCTATCAGAGAGTATAACCTGCAGTATCGTTCAGCGATCCCTTTTGGAAGCTACCTGCGCGATTTTATTCTTGTAACGATGGTGCTTTACATGCGAAACCGTGCTACTCTTAGTTAAGCCGGTTAGCTACGCCTGCGACGTGAAGGACACTGGCGCGAGTACTGTTCACTTACGTGCCAATATATGTATTATGTGCAGCTGGATGCCTCGTGCCCGAATAAATTTGGGGACATCAAACACTGAAATGAAAACACGAAATTCTGGCCAGCTGTTGAGGAGCACCGTGCCATTTATTACCTTTTGAAGACGAAATCTCGAAGGCGTGGATGCCACCAAAAGCACTAAAGTTCAATACTACGTTGAAAGTGGCAAAGCATGCTGATTGCTTGTGCTTGAAAGCACTACCTTGCACTAGATTTTCGTCGAAGGAAACGCTCAAAGGTATGAAGTGCACCCCCACACAAAGCTCGCGTCTGCCTTCAACCCAGTTGCGTGTCACGCAAATTACATTCGCAAAATGAAATAGGTGGGCATCACACTGCAGAATACACGCAGTTAGTGTACTTACTCGCGCATTTTCACTCGGCTCCTAGTTTTTTTGCTTGAATCACAGTTATCCACTCGCGGCGAAACTGAAAACACCGCACCGGCACTATTTCCGTGGCGCGTCGTAATCGTCGCAGACAACGCTAATATTCTCTTGCTGCGCTGCCTGTTTTGACATCCAAAGACGACGCAGTAGTGCCCAGATCAGCTCTTATACGCTGAAGCGGCGTGAACGGGTACTTTGTCGCACTTTAAGGCCTCCGAACTGCAGCTTGCCCTGTTTACTTGGTGCAGCCCGCGCGCGCCTTGGCAGCCCCGGTCAGCCCGGCGTCTGGGTGCGAGAGTATCCGCTCGGCTCGCCAGCAGCCCGGGTGCGAGACAGGCGTGCTCTGGTGTATATAAGAGCACCGAATACATTTCCAACATCGATAAATGTTTTGAGCACTGCACCCATTGCAAAGAATAAAAATGTTTCAAGAAAAAGAAAGAGGAGAAAAATGTACTGCACCGCGGTGTTTCACCGCAAAGGCGACGCAGTCATTGCGATAGCAACAAGTTCGTATTTTATACGAAGTCAGACCAAGGTCGATTCAAATAGGTCGCGAAGCTTCGGGCGAAAAACGGTTCAGAACCTATTGCCAACGACACCAGCAAGGGGAGTTATGGGTGCTGCGATTGAAGCGCGACTATGTTTGGAGGGAACAAACACTAATAGCGAAAAACCAAGTTTTTTTCAAACATAAAGCAATCTTTATGTTTTACAAATTACATTTATTTCTCGAACAATATTATGTAGGTGCAATGTGCCAAGAATGTACGACAGTGTTTAATTCTTACGAAAAGCCTTTTTCTTAGCGCCCCCTGAAGAGAGGCGCACGTCATTGCCATTCAGTGCAGCCCTTGCGGTGCATGGAAATGCGCGCTCGTAAGTTTGTCTGCGGCGACACGCCCCCTCAGGTGTTCTGGTGTTTCGCACTTACATGCGTTCTGTGAATTATTGTGGTGAGAATTTGTTTTTGGTGTGCGCGAAGTTGCGAGGTGCGTTTCATCGTTGGTGAACGTGTTGGCTACGGTGTTCAACGGACAACGGCACGACGGGGCTAACATTTCACGCCGAACGCTTTCCTCGGTACTCGCGGAAACGATTGGTGTTCCAAGGATACAACAGCAATACGCGTACGCCTGGCGAGCCCTCTCTTCTAGATAAGACACCGGGGCGACGGTTCGGAGTAGTGTGCTTGCTGGATTTTCATGGATCAGTATTCCTGCTGCCCGGTTTCCTTTGTGAACACGCGGTGCCTACTATATTTCCTGTCATCGGTGAGCAGATCGCTAAGTTATCTGTCGCGCTACAATCACTATAATTCGCATGTCTTGATACGTTACACGTAAGGTTAATTTATCGGAACAAAAGGCAAAACATAGTGCACGTAGTGTACGCACTTTTTGTACTTGTTATGACATTTGTTACTGATTGTGTACGGTGTGTTAAATTGCGTTATTGTGACCATTGAATAAAACTGAAATATCATTATTTTGGCGTGACCACGCGTCATTTCTTCTCGTTAGAACTGAAGCACACATGCAATGCGCTCTTTAAGTCCCTTGCGCATGTGCGAAGAAAATAAGCAACGCTGCAAACATGAGAGGTACGCTGTTGCCTTTATTCACGCTGTGGAAGATGACACCAACGCAGAATAAAAGGTCGAAGAATAAAGTTTCCTGGTAAAACCAAGGCGAACTGCACGACGGTACACTTAAACACCGCTGTTTAGTCACGGGTCGATATTAGTTTAGCTAGCGTTGGCTTCAAGCACATTCGCCAAGGGCTTGCCGGCTCGCCGTAGCGCGAGTCCTTAGCGATCAGGGGCCTAAGAAAAATATTTCGATGTCAAATTTCGCGCTAGTGCCAACAAAATGACGTCACTTTTGTACCGGATATTGCGTCACATCCGCTTTATTTTTTGTTCCGCCGGAAGTGTTCCCTCCTCACACAGATGGCGCTAAGCCCCATGAGCAGCTGATCAGCAGCCATTTTCTGAACGTATGGGCTTCTATGGAAGCTTCGCTACCATTTACATTTACCTTGGTCAGACTAGCAGCTAACTTCTTTAGCGTCCGATGCGGCGGAACTCAACGAAATAACAGCATAAGGAAGCGCGGCCGCTACAGCAAGTGAAGCGAACTGCGTGCTGTCTATGGCTTCATCGTCGACTTTGCTATAAGAGCACAGCGCGTACCAAGGTGTGGCCGAGCTAAGTACTCAGTTTCTGCCAAACCTACGCAATCCCTCCCCCCCCCCCGTCCCCCCACCTACGGAACGCCTCCATGCGCCTTTCGCACGACGCAGACGGCTGGAGCTTTCCCTCTCTGCTGTAGCCACGACCTTCGGCAGACCTCGCGCGCTTTCACCAGCACATAGAGTTTACGACGCGCGCAGCGATGTTATCCATTTTGAGTTTATACACCGAACCTCACGGCGACGCCGACGGCAAAAGTGTGCATGTAGTGGTTATGAGATTGCTTTCGGAGGAAAAAATATTTTTTTGATATTTCAAAGGCAATTCTGCATTTTTGTACCCAATTCAAGATGCTGTTAACAGGAGCCACTTACAAACAGCCTGCGAAAGTTGAACTTATCCGTTACGAAAATGACGAAGTTAAAAGTAAAAAACGGCATGCAGGAAGGGGAAGGTGGAAGCTCGCGATGAAACAATCCGTAAACAGGTGGTGGCTGCTCGAGCCGAAGTTTTGACGAGTGGACTTGTCTTCTTCAAGTTCCAGCCTTAAAGAAGACAAGTCCACTTGTCGAAACGTCGGCTCGAGCACCCACCACCTGTTTACGAAGTTAAAAGTAGTAGGAGCTAAACCATAATCCCTGGCAGTCCGTAGCGCGGCCTCTCAGCAGAGGTCGCTATGCGGTAGCTGTTAGAGCACTGCACGGGCCCGGGCCAGCCCGAAAGCCCGGGCCCGGCCCGGTCCACGGGGCGGGCCAGGCCGTCCGAAGCGTTTTCCGGCGGGCCCGGGCTGGGCTCGGGCTTGAAAGTGTAAGCCCGGGCCGGGCCCGGGCTTGAAGCCGCGGGCCTGGGCCGGGCCCGGGCTTGAGGCTGCGGGCCGGGCCGGACTCGGACCCGCTCATTAAAACGCGTAAGTCGGGCCTTCGAGCACACGCGAATGTTATGCATTCCATGGTCCAAGGTATACTGTGCCAAGCTGAAGTGACACGTATATATATATATATATATATATATATATATATATATATATATATATATATATATATATATATATATATATATATATATATATATATTAACAACACTAACAATGGTCCAGATCACGGTTGTTCCCATGGGAGGCATAAAGATTTCGGTCTTTTATTCGAGGTTGACACATACGATATATTTCATTTATATTCCTTGGTAGTACGTGCCAAAACCACAATATGATTACGATGATCAATTTCGACCACCTCGAGTTCTCTAACGTGCACCTAAAGATAAGTATATCCACGGTCGTTCTTGCACTTCGCCCCCACCAAATTGCGGCCGCCGTGGCCGCGGGAATCCCACCCGCGTCCTTGGACATAACAGCGAAACAGCTTAACCGCTGAGCTACCACCGTGGGCAAAGCAACATTTCGATGCATGTACACAGCGGATTTTCCGTCCGATCGCCCGCTACAAAGCGCACGGCATCATTAATAATCATCATCAACTAATATCCTCTAGCGGGCCCGGGTCGGGCCTGGTCATGAAACGCGCCCTGAATTAGTTTAAAAATGAACGCCCGGGCCCGGGCCGGGCCCGGGCTTGGAACGACGGGCCCGGGCCGGGCTCGGGCTGGGTTCGGTCATGTACGCCCGGGCCCGGGCCGGGCCCGCGCTTGGAACCACGGGCCCGGGCTGGGCTCGGGCTTCATAAAGCGGGCCCGGGCCGGGCCCGGGCCGTAAAATCCGGCCCGTGCAGTGCTCTAGTAGCTGTATCAAAGAAGCAACTGTCTCGCGGCCTTTGGGTTCAGATGTCATGAGGAGGTAATTATGCTCATTATATGTTTTCACTTTCTGACATCACGATTACCTGTCATTCATTCAAGACCCAGAGATCAACGTGTCAATGCCATTTTTATGTCATATATATCTTTTACGCTTCGATATAGCGCATAAATTTAGGGCCTGATTACAGTCATACTAAATCCCATCATGAAAAGCATTGGTCAACGCTAGCACCACATCAAAAGACATGGCGCTGTTTGGCCGACCGTGGAGCTTGCGCCACAAAAGCCCACTAATCATCATCATCATCATATGAACGTTTTTTTATCCCCCTCCTTAAAAAACTGGGTGACTTTCTCCTCAACAGCAGTAAAAATATTTAAAATGATTAAATTCACCTGTAAGAACGGGGTTGGCCAAGATGAACGGAAGGACGCAGGCTCCCGTCACGATCCACCCTGTGCCAGACATGTCTGTTCCCAGGAAATGGGCAGCCATCCCCGGTTTCATTGCCAAAAGGAATCCGGAAGGCAGGCTTGCAGCAACGACGATACAAATCACTGCAGTCTGAGACTTCAGAAAGGAAAACGCTACTAGTGACGCAGAGAAAGCTACCAAGCATAACGCGTACGCAGTCCCTTGTCGAAGGTGGAGGCAGCTTAATAAGCGGGTCAGTACGAGCCGCCCAAAAAGAGAACCGATGGCATCACACATAATAAGGTACTCGGCGCTAGTCCGAGAAATCCCCTTATCAACAACGTAGGCCACCATCGTTGCTCTGAAGCCAAAATTGGTATAATCGACTACAACGTATATTAAGGCCAGAGTGTAAAACGTCCGTAACTTGAAGATACTAACAGAGTTCTGTGGTAAGTACTTGTTAGAGCCTCGTCGCGCGGGCAGTGTTTCTGCTATGAGCCGTTGAGAACGGTCTTCAGCGTCTGTCAAGCGTGACGACACCGTTCCGCTCGCTGGCGTGGACTCATTAAGTTCCAGGTGTGGATCTCGGGAGCTGTGGAAATCTTCGCAGAGCTCTTCACTGGGTTGTACCCTCCTAACGCTCAGCTCCATGCCCGCGGATGTCGAGTAGCCCGTCTGCGAACTCGCATCGAACGGTTCGTTCATGCTGTGCAAAGATCCCAAATGTCTAGGTTCGGAATATTTGATGGGTATTTTCCCGTCAAGTAGGCGACTGGTGACAGTGAGCCTCCGGAATTTTGGTGACGATATTTTGCGAAAACAATCGCAGCCTGCAGCTTCGGGTGTCTTCAGAAAAAGTGTCAGCGGACTGATGTTCATGACCACAACGCCCACGAGTATTAGCGCTCGATTTAGACCGTATCGCTGAACCAGGAACGCCAGAGACAAGGGGCCTAAAACGCCTGCGGCTGAGGAACCAACGTATTTCAGGCTTTCGATGGTTATTCGGTATCTGCTGAAGTGTGTCACAGTGCAGATGGAGACGCACATAAGCACGGCACCCATTCCGGCTCCTGTAATGACAAGAAGCATTGCAGATGGAAATTCACAATTACTTTTCAGGTAATAATGCAGTAGTGCGAAACACTCAGGATCCCTAAATGTGGCTCATATCTACAAATGTGCAAGGGAATGTCTTTCTCTCTTTTCTCGGAAAACCGGCGTAAAATCTGTTTGGTCTTCAGATGTTCATTACATTCAGCGCCATCCTCAGTAGCCATGCGTTAGTGGTACTGAGCACGAGACTGCAGCCCTTACCGTAACAACCGTAATACTTTTGGTAGAAATTGCGGAATAGGCAAAGTATTTCTTAGGGAACATAAAGTGGTCCAAATTACACGTGATATCCTCCAATATGGTGCAGCTCATAATCAGTTTGTAGTTTCGGCACGTAAAACACTCGAATTTA
This sequence comes from Rhipicephalus sanguineus, assembly GCF_013339695.2. Taxonomy (NCBI): domain Eukaryota; kingdom Metazoa; phylum Arthropoda; class Arachnida; order Ixodida; family Ixodidae; genus Rhipicephalus; species Rhipicephalus sanguineus. The sequence continues at coordinate 114,674,719 of NC_051179.1, forward strand.
GGTGTTAAAGGAACCGGTTGAGGGGGAGGAAGGGTGGCTGTGCTGAGCAGCAAACAATTGACTCACGAAGGACTTGCCTAGCGCATGGCATTATACTCGTTCCTGGGATAATGCAGCACCTGATGTTACAACCGAGAGATTTGGCAAAAGAAGTTCCCTTTGTCACCCATGCTTGCTCGCCATATGTACGCTGTGAGCTATTGACATAAATCACATGTCAAAAAGTAGTGTCACTGGCAAAAAAAAAGAAGAAAAAAGGTCACGAGAACCTTTCTATGGAATCAACATTAGTCCATTAAGTGTTACAAATGGGGCACCTACTCCTGTTATTTCAGCCTCACCGGCGTTCAAGGAAATGTAAACACAAGTTTGCTAGTGTTCAGGTACACTTGGAGCCTTTCGAACATTACTTGACATGCTGACTGCGCTGATTCTTGGAGCGCTGCACTAACTATTGCCTCCAGAGGCTCCAAATTTGTGCAGTAAAGCGCATGATCATAATATGTTAAGCGTAGATATGCGGATTGTCGCCTGCCTGCGACAAATGGTGTGACACATTGGGAAGAGAATTTTTAATGTTCTCGGCAGAAGAACCGCGCTGCCGCCGTCAGTGGACATTCTGGACCGAACAAGCCCTTGCCTGAATGCAACAATGAGCGAGTCCCGCAATTTAATACAGGCAATTTTATATGGTCTGTACGTAGTCCTGACCTGAGATGCGATAACGTGGCAATAAAATTTTGTGGCCTCTCCACAGGTGGCATGGCAAACATTGGCATGGCAAATATGCTCCGGAGTGGTCGAATAAAAGGCTCACTTTTTTAACGCGATAGCGTTAAAGAGCTCGTATCGCAGAAATTCCGCCGTCGGCGTCGGCACCGTTGGTTGTGAGCGAAAAATCATCATCTTGTCCGTGACCGAAAAATCGAAAAAGCTGCAAATAAAATAAATAATAAAGATATTGGGTCCGGGTGAGAATCGAACCCAGGCCGTCTGCGTGGCGAGCAGGTGTTCTACCACACAGCCACGCCTCTTTTTTTTTTCTTTATTACTACGCCTCTGCTTGGAGCTGCACTGAAAGTAACTTTGATGATTCCGAAAAATACGCGTCTTGTATACAAGTGTCACACTACGAGATGTAATATCGCAGTAATATTGCGTGGTACAAGCGTACATTGCCGTCGCGCGTCACACCATGTCATTATCATAACGACTGGTTTAAAGACAGCCACCCATTACAGAAGGCACATTACTGCGCGCATTCCTTTAGACCACGTAGTGGGTGCATCGCAACTTCGAAAAAATCACAGCATATCCACGGACTGAATGATGATGAGTGGGCGAAGCTGCGGAGGTTCATCGGTAAACCGTGAATCTTCCGTGAATTCTGCCCAGTACATCATCATCGACGTGAGATCGGGCGCGTTTATACTAAAGGTTCGATGAGTTATGACGACTTACAGCTCACTTTAATTTTGCATGTACGCTGTGAATTTTCATTGTTTAGAAAACCATTGCTTTAGAAAACATCTGGCGTCTTTCGTTAAGCAGCTGGCGTCTTTTAGTTTTGCTTTAGAAACATCTGGCGTTCTTTCGTTTTGCTTTTACAAAGCATCTGGCGTCTTTCGTTGGTTTATTTCACCAATCAACGGCGTTTTGAACAAAATTTTTATTGTTTAATCACGCACAGGAGAAATCTCACCAGGCACTACCTTGGAGGTAAAGAATGGCTGCTAATGGGAATGAGAGACAGAAGAAGTCGGCTTTTAGCTAACGCTGCGAATTTTTTATTGTTCAACAGCGCACAGGAAAAATCTCCCACCGGCACCACCTTGGAGGTCAAAGCGTAAGACTGGTTACGCACTACGACTACGACTACGAGGGACGAACGGGTGCCGCCTTAAGGAGCTTCGCCCCTAAAAGTTTCTCGCGCATAATTGCCCCTGGTTTAAAGCATGCTACCCATTACATAAGGCACACACCTTAGTGCGCGCATTCTGTTAAACACTCATAGTGTTCGAAGTGCGCACTAGGGGCAGGATATCCCTATCGCGTTCAACTCTTAAAGGCGAAGCTTAAGCGTCCCCTTAATTTTTTCACAGTTGGCGTGGACATCCTTCGGCACGGCCCTATTTTCTCGCCGGTTTCATCGCTCAGAAATAGGTACGCTTGTAAAGAGCTGCACGTGGAAGAATAATTCAGCAGCTTCGACGAAGAGTATTTTGCTCCATTAGGGTGCCATGGGATCACGCATTTATTTATTTATTTATTTATCCAATTATTTGTTAATAACTACACTGTTTTGCCCAAAGGCTTACGCGTAAGCAGCGGCTTGCAGCTCAAAAAAAAAGAAACAGGTCTTCGTTGGTGCAGCACAAGTGTGCACAAGACAATAAATTCCACTCTACTACAGTCTGCAAGAAATAGCATAAAGGTTCTTTCTAGTCCGGTATTCTTAAAGCTTAAAGTCATGATCGGATTATGACATAGTGGGCATCTCACAACTGCAGTTTGGACCCGCCACGGTGGTATAGTGGTTATGGTGCTCGACTGCTGACCCGCAGGTCGCGGGATGGAATCCCGGCCGCGGCGGCCGCATTTTCGATGGAGGCGAAAATGCTAGAGACCCGTGTGCTTAGATTTATGTGCACGTTACAGGACCCCAGGTAGTCGAAATTTCTGGAGCCGTCCACTACGGCGTCTCTCATAATAATATTGTGGTTTTGGGACGTTCAAGCCCCGCAATTATTAATCACTAATGCAATTTCAGTAGTCGCTCTGAGATAATTTACACCAGATTTGTGAAGGCTGCTCCTCCACCTTGCGCTGGGACCATGCTGCGCGTTCTGTGCCGGCCTGGCGTGTTAGGGGCGAAGCTCCTTATAGCGGCACCCGTTCGTCCCTCGTAGCGTAGTATGTAACCAGTCTTACGCTTTGACCTGCAAGGTGGTGCCGGTGGGAGATTTTCCTGTGCGTTGTTGAACAATACAAAATTCGCAGCGTTAGCTAAAAGCCTACTTCTTCTGTCTCTCATTCCCATTAGCAGCCATTCTTTACCTCCAAGGTAGTGCCTGGTGAGATTTCTCCTGTGCGTGATTAAACAATAAAAATTTTGTTCAAAACGCCGTTGATTGATGAAATAAACTGACAAAAGACGCCAGATGTTTTGTAAAAGCAAAATGAAAGAACGCCAGATGTTTCTAAAGCAAAACGAAAAGACGCCAGCTGCTTAACGAAAGACGCCAGATGTTTTCTAAGCAATGGTTTTCTAAACGATGAAAATTCACAGCGTGCATGTAAAATTAAAGTGCGCTGCAAGTCGTCATAACTCATCGAACCTTTAGTATAAACGCGCCCGATCTCACGTCGGTGATGATGTACTGGGCAGAATTCACGGAAGATTCACGGTTTACCGATGAACTTCCGGAGCTTCGCCCACTCATCATCATCCACTCCGTGGATATGCTGTGATTTTTTTTTCCTGTTTAGAAATGCCATTCGTGACGAAAATTTGAATGGCTCGGCTTTAAGGAGCGAAGCGTGCAGATCTTCATGCCATGAGGGAGGTTTTCTTCTATGCTACCAATTGCTCATCCCAATTGCAAAACTGTGAAGTTGTCAACGCCATCGCATAAATTGATACATACGTACGCTGCTTGTCATATTAAGAACACTCACTAATCAGGAACAACTGACACTGTACCGCACTCAGCTACTGTCCCAGGGTAGCACCGTTCAGCGCATGTCTAGTTATGACATCTAGCGCGACACAAGGTTGCGACAGTGTAATGTCGATGAGCAATTGACGTCTCCATTCATATAGGACACCGTTCTATCGCACATGTTCTTATTTATTACGCGTATTTCACTGTCTAACAATGTATGAAAATCTCTCCAATCAGAGGGGCGATGTATTATGCCACGCTTGGAAAGTACGCATACTATTCACTGCTGTAACGTTACAAGTCCGGGCGTGTTTTGGGGCCATAGGCGTGCTCACGAGGGGACAGAGTATATAGGCACGCCTATGACGTGCTACCGATATGCCCTACCGATGTTCATTTCTCCTTCTTTATTTCGACTAAGATGTCCTTATAACTTAATTATTTATTTTTATTTTCTTTGCTTCTATTTTTTTGAAAATCTGGATTGTACCAGTGAATTTATTTTTAAACCATCCATTCCTAAACATATTCGGATTGTAAAACAATTTTATTTCTAAAATAAGGTACCACCCGTTTCATGGCCGATCCCCCGCGGTGGGTTGCGCCAAGTAGCTGAAGATCAACCAACCAACATGTTTTTGTTCCCTGACCTACGCTGCTCTCATATTGTCCTTTAGGGTTACATCTATCATTTTCCTTTCCTTGACTCGCTGCGACCTCCTCACTTCAAGTTTAACCTGGAACTTGTTACTGGGTAAGTTGGTGCCTAGGTTTCCTAAACATTTTATTCCTGGCGCAATACTTCAACATGAAGAAAATACAGAGAAGAGACAGATGAGCGACATCACCAAATGTTTATTGACGGTCAAAGGTGGAAAACGAAGTAAACGTCAGAGCATGCGCAGTGGCGTGAAAGCGTGACGTCAGACATGTCATCACTGAAGGTGAACTCTTTTCGTAAGCCTCCAGGTTTCCTGCCCATAGGTAAGTACCGGTAAGGTGCAGCTGTTATATGCCGTTATCTTGACGGATAATGGTAAACTATCATTCATGATCTGAGGATGCCTGCCAAATTGCTCTGCATCCTATTTGTATTCTTCTACCTACCCCAGGTATCTACCTACCCTAAGTAGACATCTTCCTCTACCGCCTCCAGTGCCTTGCTGCCTATGCTGCCTATCGCAAAGCGATTCTTTCTGCCGAGAATATGGAACATCACTGTAGTTCTCTACATATTAATTTGCAGACTTACCGTTCTGCTTTCCCTGTCCAATTCAGTAATCATGCTTTGCAGTTTGTCCCCTGAGTTGCTCAGTAAATATTCTCCTGTAAATGCTTTGGCTGACTAGCCGCTACCGGGAAGTTTGTATTCATATCTACAAGTCAGTTTCTCAAGCCCGTTGAGAGGACAACGTGTTGAGGTACCAACGCAGTTTTCAATTGCACGAAGCTATTTTGAGGGAAGTCATGGAATATTAGCGCCAACACCGACGAATTCTCTTTTGTTTACTTGGTCGTCGATCGGTTGGAGTGTATCGCGCTGTTATTTATACAGTTACACAGCGAATGTCGTGACGTCGTAGAGATTTTAGTTAAGGGGGAGAGATTTTGTTTGCACTGCACAGTCGGTATATGACGTCGTATTTACGGCATTCCTCCAGTTGCGCTCCATGCTTTGAAAAATAATGGCCTTGGAAATGAATGTCGCTCTCCTACGATACCAGCACGCAGAAACAGGTGCCGTAATGCGTCAAATAACAGCTGTTAAAACGTAGTCCGCAATGACGTCCAGTGCGCATGCAAGCCACACCGCAAAAGATCCGACGCTTGGAAATAGCCAAGAATCGTTGGTTATCGCTACAAAAAGACTTATCTCAGCATGCGGCCGAACAAATGGAAAGTCACGACTTTCAAGCGTTCGAGAAACTGAGAAAGGAATGCGACCGAATCTTCATAATAGTAATTACTGGGGTTTTACATGACGAAACAACGATCTTATAGGAACTACAGATTAATTGTAACCGCTTGGCATTGTGTAAAGAGCACCTAGTAGACGGGTGTTCTTGCATATCGCCCCCATAGAAATGGGGCCGCCGTGGCTCAGAATCTAATTCGCGTCCTAAAGATCAGTAGCGTGAGGCCTTCCCTGCTGAGCCATCGCGGCGTGTTAACATAGAAACCGCTAGCCGATTGTCACGATTTCGCCACGTACCATGAAGTCGAGCGGGGCCCTCAGGTGAAAACATATTTATACTTAGACATCCTGTGTGCTTGTCGGGCAAACGCCTTTGAACGTATCGTCATTTCTGACTTCCTAAAAAAAAACGCATTTCCAATGGTGCTCCCAAGGAGTGTGAATGCTTCAAAAACATGCATTCAGGTGCGTAACTTGAGAACATCATCTTTGCAATAATGAATGTTCCGCAGGCTGTAATGTCTTCTTCATGTGTAAGTTTGTTTAGCCCAATCACATGGAAGTATAATTACATTCTGTAGTGCTAAAAGTGCCGCTTTGTTTATATTGACTGAGTCCACAAATATCACCTGGGGTAGTGAAATGGTGTCACGGTAATTTTGAATGTTCCTAGCTCGCCTACACACCTTTCCAATTACAAATGAAACAATTTTCATTTAGCGAAACAAACACATGCTATAAAAGGTTAAGCTACGTCATACCAATCGTTTACCTCTCCATTCATCTTCCGGTTAACGCAGTTATCAACCAGGGCTACATACTACCGGAAACTTGTTTCATTGGCACCACACTTGCAAGGAGTAACACATGCAAGCATCTTTTTCACCATACTACAGCCAAATAAATTGCATATTAGAACCCGAATGCAAACCTCGCATTCATATGCTTGTGCTTCTTAATACAAATTCAGGGGTACGGTCAGGTCTATTTCTAGTGAATGGGGAATTTGTCCTCTTCCCTTTTTGCACAACGTGTGCACCTTATTGAAATAAAACGAAATAAAGAATCCAGCACTAAGTTCGGAATCCCCTTGGACACGCCACCTGACAGCACATCCCCGTCTTATGAAGTTTTCTTAAACGTAACACTGCGTATCTTACATCAAAAAGAAAGTTCATTCTGTTATATACCATGCAAGGCGCCGAGTGAGACGGTTACCCATGTAATACTGGGTGCGAAGCCCGACAGTACCAGTCCAATCCAGGCCAGCACACTGCCTGCCAAGGCGACGCCGTGGATAGGCACCCATTCTTGAATCCAGTAAACCAAAGGTCCTGAAAAGGCAACAACAGCAATCTGTGAGGCAACACTGAACTCAGCAAGGAAGAAAAATTGCGGTCAAACAACATTCGGTAGCATCTGCACCAAATATTGCGCTAAATCACCAGAGCTGTCTGCTTAGCGCCAGTGCAATTTGGGGCAATTTACAATTTTTGAAACGTTCGCGGATATTGCTAATAAAATTGAGATAGTGCAAATGGCGCAAGATTAATTTCATGAGCTAACAATGGCGCAATAAATTCTCGCAGGCGAAGCACCTGGAGTGGATGCATGAACTGACTTTAGCCGCAGAAGTCGAGCACGCCTGATGATGCTTGAAACGAGATGCAGAACAAGAGATGTGCTTTAGGCAGTGCTGGGCAGTATCGAAGATACATGTATCTTAGATACTATCTCAGATACTCTTTGGGTACCTTGTATCTGTATCGCGATACGTCTCGCAAAACGAGTATCTGTATCTGTATTTCCGATACATTCAGCAATGTATCGTGTATCTTAAGATACAAGATACTACTATAAAAGCACCCCCGTGCGAAACAATAAACGTCGACCAGAATTTCGGTTCTCAAGCTGATATTGCTGCCACTAAGCCACCTCAATAAAACTAACGACAGTTACATTCTTGTATATTTCCGCCAGAGCGCTCCAGCGAGCACAGGTGATGAGGTTTAGGCGCCCCTATTGGTGGAGCAGAGTCACGTGATGACGCTTGAGCCATCTCGACAAAAACAAGCGTGCGAACGTCTACGCGCAGCCTACCCTTTATTTCCTAGATGTTTTCTTTCTTTTTAGTTGTGGTGATGTCATGACACTTGTTCATAGCCACTGCACTCCGCTGCGTACTCCAATGCGTGCGGCGTCTTTCGCACAAATTCTGATGCCGCTATACTGTTGCTATCGAAGTTTGTCTTGCGTGGTGCTTCGTTGCAAAGTCTCAAGAATGCAAGAATGGGGCTGCTTTGCGTCTCGCGCCTTTCACACATCAGCGATTTTAAAGATCTCGTGGATGTAAGCTTGACCTGCATAATTACGATGAGATTGACTTACATGCAAAGGATATTCTAACAACCTTCCCTCTATCGGTGCCGACGTTAGATGCAATAGAACGAGCATTTACGTAAGAGGGAATATTTTGACGTACTGTGTCTTTGTTCTCCTTGTTAAATTGTTAGAGAAGTTCTTTTAATAATAATTTGATTGTTAGCACAAGTGCTTTCTTTGCTGTCCTCCATTCGCATCCCATACATTACCTAGTCCTCTGCATAGTTTTAACAGCGAAGCTGTTTAGCAAATCCTCCCTTCTCCGATGAACCAAAAGACTATCATCATCATAAACGGGTATGTGCCACAGAAATTGAGTAAATTCCCCTACTCACCACTGGTCCCCTAAAAATGAAGAAGGCAACATGTCCCAACAAATGGCTGCGAAGCGACGGCGGCGAGCCGAAGACCCCGAGTACGTACAACGAGAGAATACTATAGGTAACGGGAAAGGCAACGGCGGCTTCGAGAAGACCCCGAAGCGATGGAAGGCCTACGCCAACGACGATGGAAGCTTGCACCCGATGCCGTCTGCTAGTCTACTCGAAAGACGAAGACTGGTCCTAGCCATAAGCTGATCAGTCTCATGCGCCGTAACAGCAAAGTTCATCCCCGCTACAGCCAAGTTCGAGCAACAGTTCAAGCCAAGATAAAGCAAAAGTTCAGCAAGGTTACAGCCAAGTTCAAGACAAGTTCAACCTCGCTAAAGCTATAGTTCAAGTCAAGTTCAAGCCTCGCTACTGCCAAGTTCTGCCTATAGATACAGAATAAATATGCATGAGGCCGATCAGCTTCGCTGTGTATCGAGCTTTGCGCCGCTTAGTGCAAGCTTTGAGCCATCTATTTCTCCCGTCTGTTTATTGTTATATGTCTTTTGTAAAAAACGTTCTCTGCTTTATTCTTATTTTTTAACTGTCTGCGAACGTAGTTTCATTTCATATTTCGCGGGCTTTCTTTAAAAGCCCGAAAATATTCACCACGCAGCATGTACGCTGTAAAAAAAAAAATAAATGGATCGGTCGTTTTTAAATGCGCTCTGCGATGTGTCGAAGCGCAGTTGGCCCTAAAGTGGATATTAAAAATGTCGCATAATTGACTTTATTTAATTAACCAGTTAAGCTTATGACAAAACATGCCATAACGAGCACCACATGACGGTACACCAAATACCTTTGATTTCATTCAGCGGCAGTTAACCGCTTGTTTTTTTTTTCATATTTCGTTCAACTTACGTGAAACACCCTGTTTACTTATTCACTTTGATTGTTTAATATGGAACCACCTTGCTATTTGACTTAAATATACTGATTTTCCTTTGTTTAGGTCACCTTAAAGTATTCTTATTCTTACAGATCTGGAGGTAAGCAGAGCGAGAAGTGGCAATAGTGTGAATAGCAGTGATAACCTGTGGCGCTTTGTGCCTCTAGAACACGTCTGAGACGTTTCCTGGCGGCTCAGGTTCTCTCGAAGAAGAAATGGTAAAAGATTGCACGTTAGTGAATATATTGCCAGCGAACGCTTTAAGCCAGCAGATAAGTAAAATATGAAAAATCACAGCAGTTTTATGTCCTCAATCAATTGTGCGATTATATAGTTCATCGTCTTCACACGATGCGTCACAAACAATATCGCTACCAGCGTTGTTGCTGCTCTACACCTGTTGGTGGATGCGGTATTACAAAAGCAAAAATACGCTTGCGGACAAGGTAAGACTGCACAGCGGTATTTGCGCCATCGTGCGGAGGCATCCTAATAAGGTTCTTGCAAGTAGATGGTGACCTGCTAGCTGGTCGACAAGTAGAGCCGCGACAACCATAAGTTACAGAAGTGTGAAGCAAAAACCACTAATAGCGCAGCGGTTAAAGAGCTGTCATGTTAAGCAGCCAAACAAATCCCAATAAGTTGTTTAGGAATGAAACTAATATACCTTGAGCAAGACAATTAGTATTTTTTTTAAACAAACAGGTATTTTATTAAAATTAAGCAAAGTTGGTCGCAGTTGAGAAATTTTCAAGTAAACACATTTCTACATAGGCCTTTGCTGCTTCATTATATAGATCTATAATAGCAAATTTGCAAATGTATCGAAGTATCTTAAGATACAATTGGGAAGTATCCTATCGGATACAATTATTCCGGAAGTATCTTGTATCTGTATCTCAAATACTTCTTGCCCGAGTATCTTGTATCGTATCGCGATACAATTTCAAAGTATCTTTGTCCAGCCCTGGCTTTAGGGAAAGCGATGTAACACACATAAACCATTACGGAGGCGCAATGGTTTTCCTTCAATTGTGCAAAAATACCGGCCGTATAGGGCTTTGATTCGTTTGTGAACTTATCGATAACGCTGGAGGCGAAAGTTGCTACTGGTTCACAATCCGAAAGGGCTACGCTCGGTCTCACTTCAGTGAGCTTCAGTGATATTTGCATATCTAGGACGTTTGTAAGGGCAATGTTTTCATTACCGACAAAATTATATAAATGGTTTAACAGGTACTTTACGAGCTCTCAGCATCGCGTACGAGATATAATAACAATATTTCTGGAAAAAATACCAATCACATCTAACTTCGCATGTAAACAGATGGATAAATGAAGAATGCGTATTTTCTTCAGAAGTCAAGGAAACTCGGGAACCTTGCTCTTGCGGCCTTTACGTGCCTTTATTTTACATGCAGTTTTTACACTTACTATAAAAGTAGCGAATTATTAATTCACCAAAGGCGCATTCGCACTTGGGAAGAGAAGCGCGAGCGAAAACGTCCACATTTGTTCTGCCCCTCGTCCATGCCGCCGCTGCCTTTTCCACTTGTGCAGGTCAATACATTTCGCCCGTGTCCTGAGCTTTTAATGTGGTACCGAGTTCAAGTTGCTCAGGCAAAACACCGAAAAGAAATAGTTTCACCTTTCGAAGCCGCTGTTTTAGCAGACACACCAGCAGCAACCATATATGCGGACACGCCGGCAGCAGCGGCGGCGGATTGGCTCAGACCGAGATATGTTGGGCCACGCCGACTCGCAGCTGCGGCACCTTCTTCTCGTTTCAATATATTCTCGGCAGTCTTAGTCGAAACGGGGCTCTCGAGGAACGCATCCTTGCAGAGGCTGTGAGGTTAGTCGTGCTGTACGAATATATAGTTTCCGATTGCGCCGATTCAACTCTCCGCCGACTCCTTTGCCGCCATTGTGAAATTGCGGCCGGATGTTTACATCACGCGGTTTATATGCTAGTGCAACCAAAGTACGGCTTCCCGTGAAGCGGAAAGGCGTTCCGCTATCGTGTGACGGAAAAATTGGTCTCGGACCGTTTTTTTTTTTCCATTGCGCTCGCCGTGTGGTTTTCCGGCCGCTTGGGTAGCCTGTTGGGCGCCTTGGTAAATTATTTTGGAAACAAATAGCGCGAAAAAAACGTGGGACTAGTCCTGTGGTTAGGTAGCGAAGAAAGCGGATTTGTGGTGAGCTTTGCCGTTTCACTCCCTTCGAGGTCAAGTGTGAATGCGCCTTTAAAGCGGGGCATGCGCATGCCTGCAACGTTATGAGGAGTGTTTGGCGAATTAATAAGAAGAAACCTCTAACATTTAAGGCAAGAAACTTGGCAACGACAATTTGGCAGAGCAGGGTCGCGAGGTTGCACATTGCCCGGTAGGTCGGCAGGGACCGTCGTGCTCGGCGCCTATGGTGTCATCCGGCAACTTGTATGCAGAAGTATACGTTTTTGCAGTGCGGACGTTATATTGTTCTTGCTCGTGTAAGCCCGCAAGCTCAGAACGTCATCCCGTTCGTCCACAGAAGCCTTGCTGTCTTCGATTAGAAGCCGCTAGGATTTGCATACATTTATTACTGGTCTGCTTTGGTATTTATCTCTAGTGGTTATGGCACTCGACTGCTGACCCGAAGGTCACGGGATCGAATCCCGGTCGCGGCGGCTCCATTTTCGATGAAGGCGAAAATGTTTGAGGCCCGTGTACTTAGTTTAGGTGCACGTTAAAGAACCCCGGGTGGTCGAAATTTCCGGAGCCCTCCACTACGGTGTCTCTCATAATCATATCGTGGTTTTGGGATGTTAAACCCCAGATATTATTATTATTATTTGGTATTTATCGTAAGGTATTCTGGTCTTCTACTGACTACTATACCTATTGGTGATCACAGACTCATTCCCTTTGTGCGTCCGCAAGGAAACCCCTTGTTTTAGGCAGAACAATACTATATTCGATCTAACACCTGCAAAATCCTGCCCACCGCGCGCGCTTGAAAATGTCGTTGTACAGACCGACGGCTCGAGAGAAGATCCACATAACCGTCAGAGGCCATAGGGCGGTTCCGTAGTCCACGTCGTACGTTTCCTTTAGACGCACGTAGAAGAAGGCCGAGTTTGCGAGCACCAGAGTTGAGAGAAATGAGCTGAACAACACCACCACTCCGAGGCCCCAGTACCGGTCGATGCATTCATGATCCCTGTTCTTGTCTTCCTTGTGCGACTCCAGGATTGGTTCCGGCATCTGTCTGAAATTGTAACTGCACTGAGAACACAACCAAAACAGTTTTGCACCGCGAGAAAATCACCTTTGATCGAGCGTAGCGACTCTGAAATATATTTCGTGACATACAATGACACTCAGGTTTTCGTGCCTCTCAGTCTAAACTCTACGTTTTCGTGCCTTCTTTCTTTTCCGCCGTTGTGCATCAATTCAGTTGTTAGTCGGCGTTTGTGGTGTCCTGACTTCTTTCCTGTGTCCGTGTTTGCACTTCCTGTCTTTTTAGAATGAATACTTACCAACTACCTCAGCTCTCTGTTATTCTAAGCTTCACTCTAGGGGAGCAAGAGAAGTAAAAAAGAGACGGAGATAACAATCTTTAATGAAATTGCCGGAGATGTTATTCTGGTTTATCGCCTGGCTTGCTACTCCAGGTGTCGGGTGGTGACTATGATATATACAGTGATCACATATACACAAAATAATGCGTACACTCACAAACACGTGTATATGCAAAATAGTCATTCGTGAAGTTTCGTTAAGTCCAATGGTTGGGAGAAGAAGAAGAAGAAGTGGCTCTGTTCGGTCGCTGTTTTTGTGCAGTGTTCGATTTTTGCTGTTTTCTTGGTCTATTACGCTGACATCCATTTCTTCCTCGGCGTGCCAACAAGACGTCGGGTGAAGACTTCGAGGGCTCGGCGCCTTACAGGTACGAGGTTCCTTTATCAAAGACTTGGCTAGTACGCGACCACTACGGTGGTTGGTAACCATCGCCACGAGCCTTATGCTCGTCCAAGTGCGTCAACCCTCATGAGTGACACTGCAGGGCACAATGAAAAGCCTGGGGGCTTACAGGCGCGCCAAAACGTCATAAAGCCGGCACGTTTGCACATTCACAACCGCGAAATGGCTTCAGCGAGCCCAGCAGCAATGGACGACGATGAAGCTGAGCGCAAGAAGCTTCGCTTAGAAGAGAATCTTTTCGACGATAAAACGTCAACTTATAACCTAAGTGATGAAGAAGACATGGGCGAAGATGAACCATTTACGTTGGTTGCGTATAAGAAGAAGCGAGCAGAGGGCATCCCAGTCGTCTTTCGTCCAACAGCTGAAGGTGCTAGTTTCTGGAAAGTGAACCCCAATCGAGTGTCAGCCGAAGTAGTTTCCGCTGCTAAAGAAAAAGTGCAGTCATTCAGAACGACCAGAGATGGAAGCTTCAGTGTCAGCGTTGCTTCCTTAGCTTCAGCCAAGCGCCTTCTAATGCTTTCGAATGTAGGCGGCCTGGAAGTTAAGCCTTTCATCCCAGAGTCATACACTCGGAACGTTGGGAAATTAAAGCATGTGCCTCTGCAGTATTCAGACGAACAACTCCTAGAGTACTTGAGAGATGCAGGGGTTATATCGGCGCGGCGGCAAATGAAATATTACCGCCAGGAAGATGGAGCAGTAACGTCGCGTCCACTTCACACAGTGATTCTGACTTTTCGAGATGACCGCCCGATTCCAGGAAGAATCTACTTAGGATTCACCAGTCACCCAGTGGAACAATATCTTGGTCCAGCACTCCGGTGCTATAACTGCCAGCGATTCGGACACATGGCAAAAAGTTGCCGTAACACACGCCGGTGTAAGATCTGCTCAGAAGAACACCACCATAAGGAGTGCAAGTCAGTTCTTCAACCTAAGTGTGCAAACTGTGCAGGTAATCACGCTGCCTCATATTCAGGCTGCCCGCAAAGTAAAGCTGCTGCGAAAATGCGTCGGCATGAGCTCATTCATGGAAGAAAACCGCGCCCCAATGAACCCTCTCCAAACCTTGAGATTGTTCATCCTGTACGTGATCTACCTCAGCGCACACCGCAACAACAACAGCCGACAAACACACCAAGAGAACCGCCAAGAGCACACCCGAGAGACCACTCACGAGAAGTACATTTAAGTACCCCAACCTACGCGTCAAAGCTGCGAACGCCCACGCGACCTCAGCCGGAAAGTAGCAGAACCGACAGCGCCAGTGTTCGCCCAAGCTACAACATCGAAACATCACGTCGTTCTCAACAGGCCTCAGAAACTGAACCATTCAAGGGGGACCATGCCTCTGCATCAGTCATGCAATTGATTCTACCAATGCTTTTCGCAGCACTTAAGGCAATCCTGTCTGCTCTACCGGAAGCAAACAACCTGCCAGAAGTAAAAGCCCTGCTGCCTCTGGAAGCACTATTGTATCAACAATCCGGGTCAGACCTGCGACAAGTAACATATGGATAAGCGCTATAAAATGTCTCCGTACTCCAGTGGAATGCCAACAGTCTTCGAAGGAAGTGTGCTGACTTCCGTAAACTCCTTTTGCAATATAACTTTCCAATACTTTGCATCCAAGAGGCAGGAATGAATGACGATTTCCGCCTCTCTAACTACGTGATATATAAGTCATCTCGTCGAAGTGGTCCTAGCAGAGTGCATCTGTGCGTCAGAAAGGACCTACCTTCTCACCAAGTTCACTCAAGTGATTCGGACTTCCCGGAATTCGTCGCTTGTAAGGTATCCTTTGGTGAGCAGTGCATAACAGTGATTAATTTTTACCTACAACCTTCAAGCCGCATTTCGGTGGAAGAGCTCACAAATATCTTCAATATTTCAAATTCATATACATTTGTATGTGGAGACTTTAATGCACACAACATAATCTGGGGCAGTGATCGATGTGATGCACGTGGGAACGTTGTTGAGTGTGCCGCAGACAAATGCAATTTGACAATTTTAAATGACGGCTCCCCAACGTTTCTCCGTGGACATAATTACTCGAGTTGCATAGATGTTACCATGTGTTCCCAAGATCTAGTGAATGGTGTGGGATGGACAACGGATGTAGAAACACGTGGGAGTGACCATTTTCCCATCCTTATAAGTCACCCCTACTTGCGAAATGACGACATCAGGCGCTACAGCAAACTGACGAACTGGAAAGCTTTTCGGTACCGCCTAACAAACCAAAATAGTGAACTTACGACAGTTGAAAGCTTTACTGAATTTTTGCAAGATAATGCGAATAAATGTACAAAAAAAGTCCCGATTCCAAAAGACTATGCTGCAGTCGACGGAGAGTATGAACAACTAAGAGCCATCAGACGACGTTCCGAAAGGGCATATCGACGCAGCGGAAGTTTAGAAGCATACAAAAATGCACAGAAAATCCACAGTGTAATGCGCCGACGACTAGAAAATTTAGGTAAACGACGCTGGCGTAATTTTTGTGGAACGCTCTCTCCCCACACACCTGTTCCAAGAATTTGGCTGGTAATTCGAGCATTTAGTGGCCCTGTATCACAGAGCTTCCCATTTCGTGCGCTTGCTGTAGCCTTGGACAAACGGGAAGTTGTGGTAGCAGATGAATTTTGTCAACTTATCAGTAGGCCCGCCGCATCACACTGTGCCTTATTTGATAATTCTGTCGCGTTAGCCAGCCAGAAAATTAATGCTTGCTATTGGGCCCAGCATCCTCAACTAGACCCTCTATTTACGTTAAGTGAGCTGCAATGTGCTATAGCATCATGTCGTCAAAATCGGCCTCTGGACCGGACGGCATTACGTACACTATGCTAAAGAACCTTGGGCCGACAGGCACAACCATTCTATTAGATATTTACAATAATCTATGGATGCAAGAAACTGTACCCGACTCTTGGAAGTTTGCTCGCATCATTCCGATCTTAAAACCGGCTAAGACGCCCTTGAGCCTTGAATCCTTCCGCCCAATTAGTCTGACAAGTTGTTTATGTAAAGTAATGGAAAAAATGATTGATGCAAGACTTCAGTGGTGGTGCAACAGAACCGGTGTATTCTCCAACTACCTAACAGGTTTTAGGAAACAGAGATGCACAATGGATGCAATACTGGACATAGTAACGTATGTGGAGCATGAACACGCCTGTGGTAGTTTGACAGTCGCAGTGTTCTTAGACATCAAAAGGGCATTTGACACAGTCAGTCACACTCATGTTCTGCTGAGTATGTTGGAACTCGGACTGTCCGGCAGGTCTTTGCGGTGGATATCTAAATTTTTATCAGGTCGCAAAATATTCATTCAGACGAGCGAAGGAAAGAGTGCAGAACACGACGTGAGACAGGGAGTGCCACAAGGAAGCGTACTCAGCCCTTTTCTTTTCAACTGTGTTATGGTTGATTTAGCTAAAAGACTGCCTTCTAGGTTGAAATACTCTTTATATGCAGATGATGTGTGCATTTGGGCATCTGGCACGGATGTACGGTTGATTCAGATTGCATTGCAAGACGGCATAAATATTATTAACAACTTTTTAAAAGAAAGAGGAATGGTTCTGTCGCACGCAAAGACAGCTGTATTGCCCTTCACCCGTAAGAAGTTAAAAAACTTCAATCTCAATTTAGAAGGCGAACCACTAATGACTGTGACACAGCATCGGTTTCTCGGAGTAATACTTGATAGGCAGCTATCATGGGCACCTCACATAAAGAAACTCGAAAACGAGGTGAATATGCTAGTGAATATACTCCGCAGAATTGCTGGGACATCATGGGGCGGATCTGTATCATCCATGCTCGCTGTTCACAATGCGTTAATACGACAAAAAGTTCCATATTCTGCAGCAGTCTTACATGGCCTTTCCCGCACTTCAGAGGAGCGACTTCAAAGACTATTAGCTAGGGGACTACGCGTCTGCCTAGGTGTTCCGCGAGCGACTTCCAGCAGCCTTGTCATAGCTGAGACTCGACAAGCACCCTTTCCAGTCATGAGAACAATCGAAACATGCCGCCATTTTTTTCGCTTACAGACGCAACACAAGAACCACCCATTGGCACTGGAGATTTTACGAAGCGTTAAAAGCAATGCTCATGCAGAAATACAGAGTAATGTACATATATTACCAAGAAATGAAATTTGGAGCTCTGAAATGGACTATCCTCCATGGCTACTTGCAATACCGAGCATTGAATTCTCAGTAGATGGCATTATCAGAAAGAGAGACATGTTCATCCAAGCTGCTCAACAACTAGCGCTTTATCAGATACACATGCGGTATCCAGGGTACATACAGGTTTACACAGATGGCTCAAGTATCACAACGTCTTCAACATCGGCATTTATCATACCACAGCTCAATATTCAGGAATCATTTAAATTATGTCGTACAACGTCATCTACTACAGCAGAGCTTTTCGCTATTCTGTATGCTATAAAGTTTATAAACTCGGCAGCAGACGCGAGAAAATGGGTACTTTTCAGCGACTCACAGGCCGCATTAAGATCACTCTCGAGTACAAACACGACAGTAATTAGTGATAGCATGACATACGAAACGCTGAAAGAGCTCACCAAAGCAAGCAAGGCACAACATGAAATCAAATTCCAATGGATACCTGGTCATTGCAACATTCCTGGAAACACAGCTGCCGATGAAGCGGCACGACAAGCACATCGTAAAGATGTTACTATTTCTTTACCAATTTCGAAAAATGAATTGCGTGGTCTTATAAAGGCTACAACTTTCAGGATGAGCAAAACTGCTTGGTTTGACCAAAGTACAAAGAGCTGTGATTTATATCACATCGATCCATTCATTGAATTCAAAATTACGATAGCATTAGATAGAAGTATGGAAACTCTTATTCACCGATTGAGGCTAGGCACCGCATACACAAAACATTTTTTGCACAGAATTGGTAGAACTGAAACTCCCGAATGCGAATGTGGATTTATAGATGAAGACGTATGTCACCTTCTCATAGACTGTCCACATCATGACACGCCACGACGCCGTCTTAAATCGGAACTGTTGGCATTAGACCGCAGACCGTTTAGCTTGAGGAAACTTCTGGGCCCGTGGCCAACTAGAGTTTTACAGACGCAAGCTTTAAAAGCGTTAACACGTTTCTTACAAGACAGCGGCATTGCTGACAAGTACTAAGAGATACCGAACTTTCATTTGTATAACACATGTCGTACTTAATATGCGCAGTCTCATATGACACCCATCATATGTGTGTGCTGAAGTGAATAACGTATCGACTGTTATGTACACACGAGCGAATACATCTTCTTAAAGACCAGACGTGTGCTCTGCTGTTTTGTGCTGGTCGGACCAAATATTAACGACGGACATTATCAGAGACTTCATTCGCTGTCTTTGGTACATTTCTTTATCATTTTGTTGTGATATGTGCCTATAAGTGTGTTTTTGCATATGTGTGCCCGAGTGTTCTACTTTACATGAACTGCCTTGTATGTTTTACTTTAAGATATGTGTTCAAGTTTCACTCAAGGGCTAAGGAGTAGCCGGCGCCATAATTGTGCGCCAACATCTCCTTATATATCATATCAATAAAAAAAAAAGTCCAATGGTTCTCCAAAACACGCTTTAGTGTTGCGCATCGCACAAGCACTGTCTTGGCACGGGCCGGGAAGGTGCCGCAGTTCCAAGTTCAAGCCGCGTTGGAAATGCATTGGTGCCTTTAGAATCTGTCGTTCTGCGTCGTGTGTTAAACAAATGTGTGTTAACCAGGTACGACTGTCCATTTACTTTCCTACAATGGAAGCGGGGTACGTAATAAGGGATACGGAGAGAGAACGGTAAAAAGCATACACCATGAAGGGGAGCCCATCCACGCTTAAAAAAGAATATTAGGTTGCAGTAGCTCGGAGCGCGTAATAAGCAAGCAAATACTACGAAAAACTCTATGCAGAATCTCCTTTACGAGATGTCTTAAGCGAAGTTATTGATAGCAGGAAATTATATGGCGCGAGTAAATGTAACACGAAACAGCGACGGGTATGAGCCGTCGTTGCATTCTGTCCACCGATAATAACAGGTGACGTGGATGCGTCTGTCCAATAATGGTTCAGCGGGTAGACGGAGTAACAGATCCGGCGTGGCCTTTGTGCCACACCGCATTGTGTCGTCGCATATGTGCGCATACCTTAATCGTAACGAGGAGCGGCTAATTTGACGTGACCAGAAAATGTGAAGCGACCGTGGAGACAATAGAGTATAATATACTGCACGTTAGTTGTCAGCAACCAACCAATCAGATGGACCAAAGAACAAGGACCGAGCAAGCAGCCGGACAGGGAGTTTACTCCATTAACTGTATTGTGCTCTTCATCTCATGTTTTTTGTTGTTGTTGTTGCAATAAGGATATGTAGCTATATTGTACCGTTTAACTGCGTGCAGAGAACAGTCGGTATCCAAAGCACGCCTACGAAGATAGTCTATACGGGGCTCTATATGCGTTGATTTGAGGCGTCCATTTATTGTTTGTTTGTTTTTTCTTGAAAATGAGAATTTGCAAAGGCATCGGGAGACCTGACCAATTGTCGAGAGGCCGTGTCTGGAGGTTCCCGAAGACTACTTCACATCAATAACGTTGCGTGACAGTGCACCTACGAGCTGCATTACGAAGGAATCCGAAACATAACTTCACAATCTTAAAGGCACTCTAATGATATAATCCTGTAATTATTGAAAAAAAACGTAACTTGGAATTAGTAACGTTATATTAGTGTGCATACACGGGAAATATGTCGCCGAATATTTTTACGAGTACCCTATTTCGAAACTAGCGAAGGTGGAAATATGAAATAAACCTTGACTAGGCTTAAACAGATGTGACGTTATTCTAGGTGATGCTTTATCACTTTAAAATAAAGTAATAGGTCACAACTGCACTTTGGGAAGTGAAAAAAAAAAGCTGGCATTGGCCCCATAAATGTTTTTAAGTGTGATGAACACGAAACGGAAATGTCGAGCGCTTCCCTGGGGACCAAAAAAAAAAATATTGCGTTCACCTCTGTGAAGAACAGCACCCGCAGAGGTTGATATATCTGTCCCAAATGGCCGGAAGCGGCTGTGCGTTGGTCTGCGCAGTAGTATATCACTCGAACAGGTCTCTGTGTGCTCGACACATAAATTACAGTGGGGCTTGCCAGACGCTTGCGAGCCTATTTGCCACGTAGAACTGACACAGAAGGCTGACGAAGTTGTAGAACCTTGAAAAGTGTTTAAATTTTAAAAATGCTACGGCAAATGTTACTAAGGTGAACTATCATATCTTGATAAGAAGGCTGTAGAAAGCGACCGAGGGGTAGCAGTATCCATTTTTCCTCGTAATAACTTTTTCTAGCGCAGACTGGCACACGGACAAAGAGAGGGAACAACACCAGCGCAATCTGCGCTATAAAAAGTTATTACGATCTATCTGTGCCAATTAGCTCGCCTTTCAGTATTACAGCCATTTTTACTGTTTTACTCCGTTGTTATATAAGCGATTAGACAACATTAGTGAACCCTAACCAACACTTGCCAGCATTGCTTGTATCGCTTATTATTCCACACATGTGTAGACGCTGTTCAGTTCTTGGGCTTCACATTTTTAATAGAGTTTTTATTCATAAATTATTTATGTTGGTTAGTTGGTTGGTTGCAAAACTTTATTGAGGTCCCACAAGGCGCGCGTCAGCGCGAAGCGGGCGACTCCCACGTCGGTAGTCGCCCGCTGCTGTATATTGGTACATTAGTACATGCTTGTGTCCAAGGTTGCATCATGTGTTTTTTTTTTTAATATTAGCTGGAAAAATGTTTTTAGTTTAGCCAAATGCGCCTCATATAACTCCGTTTGTGTGTTTCATTCTGTTGTTTAATGTCTCAAGGCGACTATCTGTAATGAGTCCTTCTGTAACTGTAACTCTGTCCTTCAACACAGTGAGCGACTTCTCACTGTGTTGAAGGACAGAGTGTCGTTAAAATAGGACATACTTCTGATGCTCACTTCGATTGTCAACTGATTGTGCGATTTAACAGAGATCTCTGAGATTTGAAAGACAGTGTACGTGCAGTAAATGATGTGTACACGAGTTAACGCAATATTATTAGGGGCGAAGCTCCTTAAGGCGGCACCCGTTCGTCCCTCGTAGTCGTCGGGATCGTAGTAGTGAGTAACAAGTCTTACGCTTTGACCTCCAAGGTGGTGCCGGTGGGAGATTTCTCCTGTGCGTTGTTGAACAATAAAAAATTCGCAGCGTGCGCGTTAACTAAAAGCCGATTCTTCTGTCTCTCATTCCCCATTAGCAGCCATTGGCATGTTCCAGTAGGAAACGTTAGTAGAAGTAGAAGTGTAAGTGTTAGCTAAAAGCCGACTTCTGTCTCTCATTGCCATCAGCAGCCATTGTTTACCTCCAAGGTAGTGCCTGGTGAGATTTCTCCTGTGCGTGATTAAACAATAAAAATTTTGTTCAAAACGCCGTTGATTGATGAAATAAACCAACGAAAGACGCCAGATGTTTTGTAAAAGCAGAACGAAAGAACGCCAGATGTTTTTCTTAAAGTGTAGTAGTAGTAGTTGTATTTAGCCACATCGCCCGATCGTCAACGGGCGAGGTGGACCGGCAACGGCGCGAGGACCCTGCCGTACGAGAGTTAAATCACACTAAAAGACATACTTTGCGGGCGATACACTCTAGTGAGCTTTCAACTTTTCGTCTTAATGTACATGATAAAGAAATTATTTCTACGAAAAACGCAAGGCACACCTTGAGCAATATGTTTGGTTTTGGGACGCTAAATGGAACCATGAGGCGATGCGAAGCCGGAGCACTTGCACGATCGCGTTCCGTTGGTTTCGTTGGGTATGCTACCGACCTCGCGTCGTGGAACGCGCGTCCTGTCTTCCCTCTAGCCTTGCCTTTGATTCGCACAGGGCGAGCGGGGAATGCGGTCGCTCTTGGCGCTCTTTCGCTCGGGAGCGGACTTCTTCCTTGCATTTCACCGATCACAAGTGATAGTGAAGGGACCACGTAAACCAACAGTACAATAAAAGTTTGATGTTTAATATACACACGATGTTTCACACTCTTTATATTATGTACTGGGCGCATTTCACGGAAGAGTTTCACGGTTTACAGATGATTCCCTCCGTAGCTTCGCCCCACTCATCATCATTCACCCCGTGGATATGCTGTGATTTTTTTACTGCTGTCCAGCTGTAATTTGTAGTGTAAGATAATTATATTCGCAAGACCTTTATAAAGAAAAATGCTTATTGACATTATATACTTTTTAGGAGTAATATTGCTATCTCTGCAGACGGACAGTTTCTTTGCTATCTACCCTTGCTACCTCTGCAGGCAGACAGTTCTGGGGTGCCAGTAGTGGGGTACTCCGGATCATTTCGAGCACGTGGTGTTGATTAACAAGCATCACACGCATAGTACACGGGACTGTAGGATTTGGCCTTACCTAAATGTGACCAGCGCACTCGGTATCGAACCAGTTTCTTCCTGTTCAGCTACCACACACCATAACCACTAAGCCACCAAGGCGGGTTCAAAGAAACGTCTTTGTGTGTGTGTGTGTGTGTGTGTGTGTGTGTGTGTGTGTGTGTGTTTGTGTGTGTGTGTGTGTGTGTGTGTGTGTGTGTGTGTGTGTGTGTGTGTGTGTGTGTGTGTGTGTGTGTGTGTGTGTGTGTGTGTGTGTGTGTGTGTGTGTGTGTGTGTGTGTGTGTGTGTGTGTGTGGCACTTCAAGTATACGCGTGCGGTGAATTGAGCGTTATCGTGACAGTTTTATACAAGCACAGCAAAAGACACCGATTCGCATCTTACTAATCTCCTAATCTCCTTACTACTCCTGTCGTTCTGAGACTCTTCGTTTCGCTAAAGATAAAAAAACGCGCACTGTTTTTCACGTGACCAATTTCTTGAAACTCCAACGGTCCCTTCTTTTGCCTAATTCTTGCTCTCTCTCTTCCTCTTTGCATCGGTAAAGACAAACTGTCGCGTTGAATGTTACGTGATGCGTGACTCCCCTTTCAAGCTGTGGTCGTGCTGAGCAGACCTCGTTCATGTCCCAAACACAGAAATTTAACCAGGAGGAAGTGGTAAAACAATCGTTGCTTGTGTTGCGCATAAAAAAAGGCTGATTCCTCCATCATATGAATCGGTACAACACGAAAGTGAAACGTGTCTTCACGGAAGTAGTGCTTATTGTGTAGTGACACAACCTTTATGCGTAAAGTTCCGAGACTGATTTATTTTCTTCTCTAGAAATGATTCCCCAATACAAATCTTGGTGCGTACGTGTAGTACCATCTTTTCGGGCTAACCTGAGCTATTTATGTTAACTGTTGTTGCAGCCGCCAGATGGCGCTACATGTAGAAAAAGACGACGTCACTAGTCGGCGCATTCTACTGTGAGTGAATGGGAAGAGATAGACGCCCACTTCGAAAAGCGTGGAAACATAAATTCTGTGTTAAGCTTGGCGAGACAGCCACACAGACGTATAAGCTCCTTCGTGACGCTTTCGGCAACGAGACATTATTGCGGGCGCGAGTTATTGAGTGTCACAAGAGGTTCGTTTTGGGGAGAGTATCTGTGGAAGATGACACAAGGCAGGGGCGCTCTGCAACCACATGGAATGAAAAGAACGTGGCTCGGATCAGGGAGATCGTACAGCAAGACCGCACCATTACAGTCCGCATGCTATCGGATGCTGTCGACATTTGTAAGACAACAGGCCACCAAATTTTGCGTGTGAACTTGGGGAAACGAAAGCTGAATGCCAGACTTGCGCCGCACTCCCTCACACAGGACCGTTAGGACACGCGGGCATCAGTGAGCGCTGATTTGCTCTCCAAGGCAGAGAACGATGCTGCATTCGTCCACAGCAGCATTGCTGAAGACGAAAGAGGCTGCTTTCAATACGATCCTCAAGCAAAGAGGCAGAGCGTCGAATGGGCCTCTGGACATCTGGACAATGGGCCTCTGGACAATGAAGCCTTCTTCACGATAACGCAAGGCCGCACACCGCTCTCAGCGGCACATATTTCCTCGCCAAGCACAGCATTACTGTACTTCCCCATCCGCCATACTCGCCTGACCTCTCCCCATGCAATTTTTTCCTATTTCTTCATGTGGAGGGAGCCCTAAAAGGTTGCTGCATGGGGAGCGTGGCGGCCATTCAAAACGCCGCGACAAAGGAGCTGACTCAAAAGAAGCGTTTTCCAACTGTTTCCAAGACCTCAAGAAGCGTTGGAAGGTGTGTATAGATTGCAAGGGAAACTATTTCGAGGGGTGCTGCACAAATGATGTCAATGTTAAGCGCATTTTCGTATTACACTCAGGGTTGGAACTTTACCGAAAAAGGTTGTATATGAGAGCTTGTCCGCGCTTTGGACGGGGACGAAAGGAATAGGAATTCTTTTCGTTCCCGTCCAGAGTGCGCTACTTAACCATATATGTATGATGATCTGCCCCATACACTGAATTAATAGGGAGGAGGGGCGCCGCGATGAACCTTCGCCCCAAAGATATGCGCAGGGAACCCTGCGCACACCTTTCACAATATCATTGATATTTGGAAGCTATACCACAGTTATACGTGGATGCATTCACGTTGACGGCTAGCGGCACATATCCATCGCGACGCCTAACGCCCATGATCATGATTTAGCCGTCGTGGTACCTCAAGATTTTAACATATACCTGGACGCAGCATATCGTGAATCACGCGCAAAGATCACATCAACAGGCGCATAATAAACACCGGTGCTCCATATGCACTTCAAGAGTCGTCAGTTAAGGAGAGAAACGAGACGGTGTGTGATCCCAAGTAATAGGGTAACCTACGCCTGTGCTCATGCGTACACTACCATACTGAGCTTCAGCAACACCGGAGGCAAAGGTTTGTAGCTTGAGCCGCGAACGCGTGCAGGCGGTCCACGTCCCGCTGGTCTCTGCCTCGCTCCACGAAAGCAAGGCATGCGATCGTCGACATCGTTGCCCGGTCATTCCACGCCAACTGAGTGTCCCAGTCTGGGCGCTCGACAAAAATCAATTTCTCTAAAAAAATCTAAGAAAATTACGCACATATAGACATTAGTTCTACACTATTTTCTCAAAATATTTATAGCGGCAAAAATTTTTCGGGCACGTGAGCGCCATTTGAACTTCTCGATATGGTGCAAAACAAGGTACGAAAGAAAAACTCGCTATAAATGGACCGTTTCACGCATTCATTCGAAACTTGCTTTTTTGAGTTTTTAAAGCATCGAGCTTTTATTATAGGACAATTGCTTAGAGAAGCTTTATATTTTTCATTCCTTAGTGCGTAGGTAAATTTGAGTAAATTGCAGCGTTTTCGGGAATTTTTTTACGAAAGACGATTGCAGACCAAATACATCAATTATTTTTATAGAAGTTTCCATAAAATGTACTATCTTTTAAAGTTTTTGTTCTGCCTGTGTGCGGCGCACTGGCTCTCAAATAAAATGCTGAACTTGGAAAAAACGCTACATTGGCCTATGTTCAGACGTCTGTAGCACCCTAAGGTGGTCCAAGAAAAAATAAGCATAAAAGTGCATACGATTGAGAATTATAAGAACTTAGTCCACAAAAAGTGTAATCGAAGTAGTTTTTGTTTTAGTCGGGAAAAAAATTTTTGAAGTTTAGTCCCACCATTGCATTATTTTGCTATGGGGGCAATACAAACCGATTGAATTTACTGCATCAAAAAAGGTAGTGTATTCGTAGCACATGATTTTCAATTCCTTTTGTTAGTACTTTATGATGTATAATACATGTCAAGGAGATGATAAACAGAGGTCAAAATATAGCAATGCCATAGACTTATATGCCGAAATTCACCCATCTGAAAGATAGAAACGAAAAAACGGAGAGAGCTCTATTTTCCAGCAGTAAGCAAAACAAGGCGACATAGTCGCAGCTTATGGCTTGGCTGCGCAGCCATAGAAGGCGTGACCTGTGGTTGTACTTAGCGCCTTTGATTTCTGGTTGCTCACATTTATATCAAGTGCTCGAATAAGTCGCCTTGCGAAACGATACAGCTCTGACGTCATGTTTGCATATTCGCCCTTGCATTTCTTATGACCGCCTCCGGCACAGTTAAGCAGGCTTCCCTTAATTTATCTTTCAGGTCTTGTAGTGTCGAAGTTGGTGCGCAGTATACCTTGTCTTTTATGTAACCCCACAAAAAGTAGTCCAGAGGTGCCATGTCGGGTGCCCTGCCTGGCCAATTTACAGGCCCTAGCCGTCCTATCCACTTGTGCGGAAAGACAGCGTCGAGCCAGGTACAACAAGCCTTGCCGTTGCTGTGTGCGGGGGCACCATCGTGCCGAAACCATGCATCAGTACCACTGTCGAGCGGCAGAAGCGAAAGGAAGTTGTCAACGGGTCCTTTAAGGATGTCATTGACATAGCGCTCTGCTATCAGCGTCTGGTCAAAAAAGCAGGTCCGATCAAAGCCCCGTCGAGAATTCCACACCAAACACTGAACGACCATTGGTACTGGTGCTGCGTCTCCCAAACCCAGTGGGGATTTGACTCACTCCGGTAGTGGGCATTGTGTATGTTTACACGTGCATTTCGCAAAAAAAAATCGTCTCGTGAGTCCACACAACTTTGGAGAGAAAATCTGGGTCGTCTTTTATCTGTATGAGAATGGAATTGGGAATGTCAGTCCTGCTTTGGAAATCCCGTTGCACCAGATTTTGGTGCAGCTGCACATGGTACGGGCGCAGGTCGTGCTTCCGGAGAATCCTCCATACTGATGATTCGTAAACTCCTGAATCCTGGCTCACGCTACGGACGCTTGCTTGGGGATCCAAAGAGAAGAGCTACAAAATGTTCGTCTCGACGTCCTCACCCAGAACAGGTGCTCTTTGTCGTGTCTGCGTAAAACTGCTCGTTTGTCGCAGGGTCTCGTAAGTGTTCAGGATCGTCATTGAGTTTCGCCGCCTTCTAGGGTGCCATTGTAGCACAAGGTCTGCAGCGCGCCTTCTGTTCCCACGATGTGCTCAGAGAGCGAGAACCATGTGTGCTTTTTCTTCGTTCGTAAACGGCATGTCTGCTAAGCTACAGCCCACTTCACCGAAGCTTCACTCTCAACTCTCGCAAGTTACTGACATCGTGCCCGACCACTTCTAGCTCACAAATTTGTTTTTACTAATAGACAACAGTGCCATCAACACCACCCGCCAGCACAAATTATGCATTCTAGTTTTCTTTTGCCTCTTAGTGACAAAGCTACATTGACATTTGATGACCTTAACAGATTAGCACTATATCGCCATTCGAAAAGCGCGGCGCGCTCGCTACAACTTGCACCGTCAACCGCGCCCACTGGCTGGCAACGGGCCAAGAAACAACCATCAACTTATCGGCCTACCATTGCAACGGAGCCGGCGAGTCGCGGCCGCAGCTAATTTCAATCGCTCAAACCACGGCTGAGAAAACCACCTTCGCTGCGCGCGAATGCGCTAGTCACGTCTCCTTTTTTTCTTTTTTTTTTACTTTGCGGGTTTTCCTTGCAGCTTTGAAAAAATGCTTTACGTGACACTTTCTTTATCGCAAAAAAACACTATGGAGGTTTCTGAAGTCGCTCTCGAACTTTGCAAGTCGCATTTCTTGTTTAAGGTCAATACTTAGCAAGTTAGTTAAATAATTCTAATTTACAAATTAAGTACTTACAAAACAAAAAGTGTCTGTAGTGCGCAAGGTGGCTGTAAGCACTTTGCAACTAATTTCACTCGCCTGCCTCTAATATTGTATTTTTAACCCTTGGCTAAAGATAGCTGGGGCACCCGTATAAGGCGCGTTTGTGGAGGGGCGCGCACCATTCTCAGTGCCTTTGTCGGTAGAGCGCCGGGCGCTTATCGTCGCGGCCAACCAGGCGTAAGTTCGATTCCTTCCTTCTTTCTTCTTTCTCATATGTTTCATATAGCTTCTTTCTCATATGTTAGCGGCCATTTTATCAACGTCATATCCGTGACGGAAATACGTCACTAAAATCTTGGTGAACCCCGACATAAAACACTTTCGTGCTAAAAAATGCAGATACACTCGCTTTAGCCTCTTTTATAAGAACAAATTTGTGGGCCGCTTCCTACCAGGCACCGTCATGCTCCTACCCTTTCGCCTCGGCCTACGCTGAAATCGCAAGCAGAGCCCTGGTTTGGGTCATCACGTACCAAATGTCGCGGGCGCCTGTACTTGGGGAGCAGTCACCTTTCCGCCGTCCTACATCATTGCCTAGAAACACTCTACAAACTGCGAATAACAACATATGAGCTCGTTCTAGTGTGTTGTTGCTGGAGTCAAAACTTTCATACACGTGACCGCGAGCGAAGTGAGGGCTATCTTGGTACTGAGCCTACGATTCTCACTTCTCACTAAGCTATATACAGATAAATGAAGCCCTCTGATAGTGTCAACTTTTCTCTTATGACGGATTTGATAACGTTCCCGTAGCTATACAGGTTAAGTGTCCAAAGGAAGACCATGGCGTTGTGCCTAGGGGGAAATGCCTCAGTTACGCTGAGGAAGGTGGCATCGAACCCGTATACTTAATTGCTTTCGCGCTGATTGCTTCAATAAAGAATTAATTTTGAATGATTTTAGTATAATTTATGTCTCGTTTTGTGGGGTTTAGCATATTCTGTCACCTTTAATTAGCTCATTTACACATGCTTTCGTGTAGTAACATATTGGAAAAGAAGGCAACGCCTTTGCGCTCTGGAAACATGATCGCAACAGTAATGGTCTTGTAGAAAATGTAGGAAATGGCATTCGAATTCTTGAAGTTACGAATTACTTACCAACCTTATGAAGTGAAGGATAGCATAGGTGACGTTATTTGCCTTTTTAATAGAAACGTACCAATGGCATAAAAGGAAAATGAAATAATATTGACGAAGCCTAAATAGTCGACGGTGGGGATCGAGCCCACAGCCTTCGTGTTAGCCCTGCAGTGCTTTGCCAGCTGAGGTACGCTAGCAGACGGGCTCCCGCTTGCACTATTGGTTACATGCCTATGTGTAATCTAGATGGTCCGGCCCCCAACCTTGGCTTGTTGCGAAGGTTGCGATTTCGCTCTCCACCGGCGGCGAGTTATTTCTTCGTTCAGTGTTTTTACATTCTGTTTATGTCAAAATTAGGAGAGTATATTAGAAATAGCGAATAACACCCCCTGTGTTCTCCTTGGCTTCGTTATCTCTTCACTTCGTTTGGTTGCGGCGAACAACTAGTGCTCCCCTCGATCCATTCTTTTTCTTTTGTTTATGTACCAAGTAATGCGCGAAAATCTTGTAACAAGTCCATAAGGCCACGATGCTCGTATGAATAGGCAATTACAGAAAACAAATCTTGGTCCTATAGATAGATTTTAGAACCTAGATTCCTTTGCTATTCAATATTGTCCAGTAAAAATGTCATAAAGCTGAGAACGGCGATCTCTGGGCCTCGCCAAACGACGTTACCAACATCGCTGTCTTAATAGGCGCGAAAAATTGTCCCTTTAAAGATTCGAGTCTTTACACCCACAAATCCAAAAGGGGGCTCTTTAGCACAGGGTGTTTGTGCTATAATGCAGTTTCCAATGAAATCCTCGTTCAAAAGCTTGCCGTACGTTACCTGGCATGGCTTTGACCCACGAAAGGTATATCGAGCTACATTTAGTGTTAAAAGGCAGGTAATTGTATCAAACTGGTGAAAACATTACTACTTTGTATGTGCGATATCATTTACTGCAAATACACTGTAATAATATCAGTCGGTGGCCGGATGTTCTTTATCGCTACATACTTTAAAGGGAGCACTTCTGCCATATTCCACTGTGGAAGGTCTTTGTCACCGCTTACTAATGTTCAGAACATATATTTGCGGATGGAGTGACAAAGTTTCACTATTTCCTTCTAGTTGGTGGCAGCGCTTGTTGCATTCGGGTCAGCCCCATGCAGCCAGCCCGGAATAGTTAGTACAGAAAATACATGCGTCAAGTGCAAGAACTTGAGCATCGAATATCACACAAAGCCTCACACCGCAGCACCAGGCTTTAGGAAGAGTCATAAGTTAGCATAAAAAGGCACGGGCACAACAGAGTTGACAAACAAGCGGTACCCAATGCTCCAAGAGAGGTTAGGAAACTTGACGCTGCATTGGCAGTACAAAATACTTACGAAACGCATGAGAGGACACAACACGACCGGGTGGACGCAAACTATCAACTGTTTCTTCTTTCGTGAGGCGCCACTTGAGCTGCAGTCAGAAAATGAGGAGGAAGGCACAGGAAAGTGTGAAAGCACGAACAGAGAGAGCAATATAGCAAAACTGAAAGATAAGGCCGCCTAATAACCTTGTCCAGCATTCCTCAGCGCACTCGCTTGCACAAGAGCCGGAACGTGCCTTTCAAAAATACACTTTCAATCTCATTTAGCGATAAGGCTGTCGCGCTTAGGCATGGTTCGAGTCCTCCTGATAACATGCTGTAG
Organism: Rhipicephalus sanguineus; assembly: GCF_013339695.2. Taxonomy (NCBI): domain Eukaryota; kingdom Metazoa; phylum Arthropoda; class Arachnida; order Ixodida; family Ixodidae; genus Rhipicephalus; species Rhipicephalus sanguineus. The sequence goes on from NC_051179.1 coordinate 114,705,474, forward strand.
GTTTCAACTGTAGCTCTTTTTTGTTGTTTTGGGGAGCAAAGCAAGAGTGTTACGGTTGGAACTGTAAGATGTGAAACCTGTTATGGTGTATTGAAGTTTTTGTAGCTGTAGTTTTCAGTAATCTCAGGTAGGGTGATGTCTGCTCATACAGTGCCTGACATCCGAACTTTTCGAAGTGCGCAGCCAAATTACCGGCCCCGCTAATCTGCACGCATAGCGGTGCTCTCTGAGTCAGACGTTAAGGCATCCGCCTGTCTGTCCTGTGCAGCTGTTACTCAGTCAAGTGGACGAGTGGGCGAGTTGATGTCACTCAGTGCAGGTGAAGGAGTGCGAAGAGCGAGTACAAATAAAGAAATACAACAGCATCTGTGGTGTTCTGTGTTCCTTTGTTTGTCGTTTCCCACAGAGCTGGTTCACCTAAACGGAATGAGGAGCAGCTGTTGCCTCAGATAATAGAAATGTGGTATACGACGCCTACGGAGCCCCATTGCTCCGCAGGCGTAGTTACCACCTTTTACGCGTGGCCTTTGCCACGCATTAAAGAAAAGACGAAAATGTGATTGATATCGACCTTGTTTTCGTGTAGTCTTCAAGTGCAACTGAAATTATGAATAGTCTCACAATGTAAAACAGGGTATTTCTCTTTACGTTCTGGTGGAACTCAGTGTCTGCGGACTGCCAGGCTGCCCTGCATAAAAAAAAAAAAGATCGCACGTTGCAAGCGCACACTGGTCTTTAAGAACAGCGAGAGAAAGCTTCATATGGAAACTGATGATGATGAGTCATCATCCACAGTCATCATGGCAGTCATCATTGATGACTTTATAGGCGAATAGAAAAATGTTCAAAAATATATGGTTACCAATTTCTTGCAGGTGTTGCTTACAAGCAGGCGTTAACAGTGAAATGTTTTATAGGATAATTTGCCTGAATCTTTCCTGAACAAAGTGAAGGACTTGCACAACATCTCTTTATACTGCGGGAACGTATCTAACGCTATGCTTCTTCGCATCTTCATATTTTACCGCGCGCTGGGATACGCGCGACGCGCCCTGTTTCCTTGGGCCTCTTCCGTGCAGTTTCTGTATTTGCGCATGATCTCCACGATGTCCACAATCATATCCGAGCGAAATCGATTCAAATACCTCAACCAGAAGAGGAGTGCAGACCATGAGGAAGTACAGACCGAGCACTGAAACTAAGCGTGCCCTTCAGAGACCGGAAGGGGACTTAAGAATCCGAAAATAGTAACCAAGACTGCGTACTCCGATAATACTTGGTCGAGTGCAGGCGACATAAAGGAAGCTAGTTATCGACGCGCTAAGTCATCTGCATTAAAAAAAATGGAGGCGACCTTGATCCGTGACCTCGGTATCCGGCAGTAGCATTCGCAAGTCAGCGTTCGCCTTCGGTGCATTACTTGGGTTAAAATTGTGATCGCGGGCTACCGAAGCGAGTGTCTGAGTCCGCGCAGAAAGAAGGTTAATTTCTGTTCCACCAAGGGCTGCAACTGTCCCAGCTGTTCGCACTCTGGGTCCCAATCTAGACCCTTGTCGAGCTTGGCTCCTCTGTTTCCGCTCCTTCGAGATAGAGATAGAGAGATAATCTATCTCTGTCTAGAGGTACATTTGAGTATCTGCATTTCTGCATCGAGACACATTTGAAAAATGTATTCGTATCTCAGTATTGACATTTTTTTACGCTGTATGGATTATATCGCGATAGTGTGCGGGACACGGATATCTCGTTACTCTTTTGTCGGAAATTGAAATGACGTGTTTCCTAGGGGGAAAGAAAGACTTTGTACTCTGCTAACCAAAACGAAGGCGCACAGACGAGCTCCCTGCACGCACAGAATTGCCCATTTTGTAAAGCGCACGCCACCGCGGACGGTGGAATCGCGTAGGTAGGATTGTCGGCCATTAGGGCTGCACTTATTCGTTATAACAAGAACTTGTACGCGTCTGCAACAGCAGAGAGACTTTTCACGTCGCGAGTCTTGTTTTGAGACCTAACCGACGCTCTCTAGAAGACAGCATATTTTAGAAGCTTCTGTTGCTTGAGTGCAATCAACGCAACAAGCTTCTCAGCGAAACACGTGCCGCGCTCTAATCAAGCATACTTTTTTCTTTATTCACCGGCGTTCGTTAGTGATTCGAGCGATGCGCCATGTTTCAATGTGCTGCAACACTATTCTCAATATTATGCTGCACTTAATAGATGTCTTTGTGGAATATCAGCATCCCGAGATAATAACATATTTCAGTAGCTGTATTCTTGTATCTGTATTCCAGTATCTGTGTTCCGGGATACTTTCTTTCTTTTTCTTTATTTTGTCAACGTATCTTCGAGTTATGCCGGTGCGTGAAAGACAAATGTATTTCGGTATTTGGATTCGAGCACATGTATTTGGTTGATTCAACTCTAATATCCTAATAATTCTGTTAGCAATTACTTTTGTAAAAAAGCTTTTACACAATGGACAGTAAGCTGAATGGCCTGTAATTTTTCAGGTCCTTCTCATCCCCTTTCTTATGGATCAAGATGATGTTGGCATTCTTCCAAGATTCTGGTATCCTCCCCGTCGAGAGACACTTCGTATACAGGTTGGCCAGTTTTTCTAACATAATATCTCCACCGTCTTTCAACAGGTCTGTTGTCATCTGATCCTCACCAGCGGCTTTGCCTCTTTGCATTCCCTTTAGGGCTTTCTTTACTTCGGTCAATACTGGTGGGATGTCAGATTTCTCTGGGCTATTACTGCTTCTTACGTTATCATCATGACTGTCTTGGCTGCTGTATAAATCTCTGTAGAACTCTTCCGCTACCTCAACTATTCTATCCCTATTGGTTGTGACCTTGCCTTCCTTGTCCCTTAATGCATACATTTGATTTTTGCCTGTGCACAGTTTTGTCTTCATAGCTTTGAGGCTTCTTCCGTTCTTTAGAGCATGCTCAATTCTCTCCATATTATACTTTCTTATGTCGGCTACTTTACGCCTATTGATTAACTTCGAAAGCTCCGCCAGCTCTATTTTGTCTGTTGCATTTGAGGCCTTCATGGCTTGACGTTTCTTAATGTGGTTTTTCGTCTCTTGGGATAGCTTACCAGCGTCCAGTCTGACGACTGTACCACCGACTTCTACTGCACACTCCTTAATGATACTAGTCAGATTATCATTCATTGCGTCAATGCTAAGGTCGGTTTCCTCGGTTAAAGCCGCGTATCTATTCTGAAGTGAAACTCTGAATTCCTTTACTTTCCCTCTCAGAGCTTGTTCATTATTCGGCTTCTTGCGTATCAGTTTCTGCCGTTCCTTCCTCAAGTCTAGTTAGCCTTCATAGATTACTAGAAGGCATTTGATTCGGTGGAGACATCAGCAGTCATGTAGGTACTGCGCAATCAGGACATCGGCGAAGCCTATACAAACATAATAGAAGAAATCTACAGCGGATCCACAGCCACTATAGTGCTCCATAAAGAAAGCCACAAAATCCCAATAAAGAAGGGCGTACAGCAGAGAGACACGATCTCTCCAATGCTATTCAACGCGTGTTTACAGGAGGTTTTCAGGGCCCTTGAATGGGAAGAATTAGGGATAAGAGTTCATGGAGAGTATCTCAGTAACCTGCGATTCGCTGATGACATTGCCTTGATGAGTAACGCGGGAGACGAATTACAGCTCGTGATTACTGAGCTGGATACGGAAAGTAGAAGAATAGGTCTGAAAATTAATATGCATAAAACTAAAGTAATGTGGAACCATCTTGGCAGAGAACAGCGCTTTGCGATAGGTGGCGAGACACTGGAAGTTGTAAAGGAGTACGTCTACTTAGGACACGTAGTAACCGCGGAGCCAAACCATGAGAGTGAAATAGAGGAATAAGGATGGGATGGGGCTCACTCGGCAAGCATTATCAAATCATGAATGGTAGTCTACCACTATTCCTCAAGAGGAAGGTATATAACAGCTGCATCTTACCGGTACTTATACCTTCGGAGCAGAAACCTGGAGACTTACAAAGAGGGTTCAACTTAAATTGAGGACGACGCAGCGAGTGATGGAAAGGAAAATGGTAGGTTTAACCTTACAGAGACAGGAAGCGAGCAGAGTGGGTCAGGGAACAAACGGGAGTTAAGGATATCACAGTTGAAATCAAGAAGAAATGAATATGGGCCGGGCCAGCGCCTCCTCTATTTTTCTGTGCCTGGGCGAAGGAGCGGAGCGCAATGGGAACCGACCGTCGGCGTTAGTGCGGCGTTTAGCCGCCGGGCGCCGCCACCGTAGTAGACCTGGCGTCGCGTCGTCGCTCGCGGAAACGAATGCCGTGGCGGCATTCGAAGCTGCTATATGGTTCAGTTTTCGGCTGTATTCGCGCTGTTTAAAGTATAATGAAACTTGTAAGCTGGAATTATGAAGCACTTGTCGTTCTGGGCAACCAGCCCATTTTGAAGGCGCGTGTCTTTCGCGGCTATTTGATCGAGACGCTCGCGCGTCGTCTGCTAGCCCAATACCAGAGAGTGCATGCCAGTGATGCGCGGAAAACTGTTTTGTCACCGTTACGTTCGCTTGACTGAGAGTCGGTTGTCTGAAAGTCGATTTTCGAAAGCAGCATTTGCCAAGAGCTAATACTGAAAGCTTGGGCGCTTAAAGTCCCCCATGTGTGCTACCGTCTACTGGTGTAGCACACTTACGCAAGCGTGGAGTTGATAGCATGAAATGTCACTAGACTGCTTCCAGGGATATACGCGATCGCCCGCTCCCTTCGTGAAGCCTTTGAGAATTACATTTGTTGCCACCGGGAGAAAGTAACAGCTGGTGCCAGAAAAAGAGGAACCATGCCAAGTGATTCCACCATTTCAGAGCTTAAACCAGTTAAATCGTGGTGGTACGAAAAAAAAAATTCAGCTGCATATGCCGCGCGCTTCCTGCAACGCTGGCCGATGTGTGTGAACCGTCGCTGTCGTTCAAGTATAAAGTCGTAGTGCCGACTCTCAACTTGAGCCAATGTGAAAGGCGTGAAAAATGGCGCGGCCTGTTGTCAGTTGCTTGAGCTCATCTTTGTATTTGTCGACGGATTGTTGTAGCCTCAATATCTGGCTCCTCAGGTATCTTTCTTTTCTCTTCCATTTGCCCTTTTTGGTAGTGAGCAAAGTATAGAGGCCGAATTAATGGCTGTCGACCTGGATGCTTTTGTCGCATGGGGCAGCATGCTCAGCCTTGTGCACTCATTTATTGTGACACTGTACATAATAATTGTCGGTTGTTTCGCCGGTAGTAAATGTGGTGTCCATGGTTTCCGATTCTTCAGCTTCGGGACCTAATGTCAGCGCTGCATGCACATAGCTGTGATCGCGAGGCAGCGTTGCTACTGGTACTACATGCATTGGTTGACTATTAGGCCGCAACACGGTCACGTTTAGGGATACTTGCCCTGCTTGGTTCAGTTGTTACCTTGGGTTGCACACGTGAACGGTAGTGTGCTAAGAGTGACGCTACTACATCCTTCTTAAGCCGCCGCTTCTTATATTCTACGAACGCGTCGTAAACGACGGCTGCATATTCTAGTGTAGTTTGAAGATGTATTAGGAGACCAATTATACCGCCCAATTACTGCAAGCCACCTCTACCAAACACCAGCGGCAGCTGGAATTTCATGCAACGACAGCCGAACAGTGTATTAAGGCGAAAGCCTTAGATGCCTCATCAAACGCGAAAATTGACCGTCGGCGGCGTCAGCACGAGTGACGCAAAAAATAATTACGTGATGACGTCATCATATGACGTCACAGATAATAAAATTTTGTGACATCATCGTGACGTCACATCACGTAACGTCGTCATATTACATCTTCGCTTGGTCAAAATGGGCCGATCACGGAGGCAGTGCATGCCTCCGCTCATGTGCAGAAAGCTTGCACTGCATCCGATCCTTGAGGCTGTAAGAAAACCACGTTATCTCGAAGGGAGGCAGGAAATGTTCAATACGTTGACTGGAAGAAAAAGAAGAAGATGCCTTTCGCCTTTCAGTCGTCTTAGATGAATGCATAAGGGACCCTGTGAGATTTTTTTTTTCTTTATCAATAAAGGGAAATAAAAAAAAAAGACAATCGTGATCGATTTCTTTCAGTTCCATTTGCAGAGTGGAACAAAACAGTATGACATACTAAGGCATTGGGGCGGTTGCAATAGCATGAAATAGAAAATAAAACGCGAATACTATCAAACTCGAGTGCAAGTATCGAACCGGCAGCACGGCCTGACAGACTGCCTGCGGAATACTTACAGCGGGGATGGAAAGACACGCGAACATGCGGCATCTGCATTCTTTGCTGTTTCGCATTTATTTTCAAGTGGTTATAGCATAGATGATTGATGAAACGACGAAGTCATCCATGACAGAATAAAAGACCATCTAGCATCTTTTTATTGTCACCACGGTTAGAGCGTGATGAAAACGGCGCGCCACTAGGTTCGCGTTTCTTTCCATCCTCCTGTACCTGTGAAAGACTGCAATAAGCACAAATGCAATCAAACTCGGATGCAAACACGAATTCGCGAGCTTCGTGATACGCGCGGCCGTTCAGCGCCAGCATCCCGTAGTCTACTTGCACAGCGCCACCACGCGGCAGCGGCGAGCGGACGCGGAGCGCGCGCTCGACGGCCCGAGGAGAGCGTTCGCCCAGGCACTGAAAAATAGAGGAGGCGCTGGCCGGGCACGTAGCACGTCGGCAGGATAACCGGTGGTCATTAAGGGTAACTGACTGGATTCCAAGAGATGGGAAACGCGTGAGGGGGAGACAGAAAATTAGGTGGGTAGATGAGATTAAGAAGTTTGTAGGTATAACTTGGCAGCAGAAAGCACACGACCTGGTTGATTGGCGGAACATGGCAGAGGCCTTTGCCTTGCAGTGGGCGTAGACAGGCTGATGATGATGATGATGACATGTATTTCGATGGCAGAGACTGCTGCGCCGCGCGGTGCACGAGCCGCTCCCACACAGAAACGACTCCTGCACCGCACGGAAGTGACGGCATGCGTTTTCCGGTTAGGCGCGTCGTTTGAATATGCCGTGAATTCGCCGAGTCGGCAAGCGAGTATGCCTCCCCATCGGACTCCCGTCAGCCGGACTTGCTGCTGCTGCGCTGCTGGTGGTCCTGTCTACAGGCCCTTTGATATTGGATGTTTGATGATCAGATGCAGCTGGTTGCATCGGTTTCTCTGGCATCCGCGTCAGGAATGTTGATTTGCACGGCTTATCAAGGCTCGGATGACAGGACGTGGTCTCAGAACTGAGTCACTGGGCGCCTAGATTTCGCGAACGGCTCGTGGTGATGTACTATATCGCGATAGAAAGAAATGCGAACTGCCTAAAGCGTGGCTTTCGGCACAGTCGAACTTCAGCATGCTTTGAATGTCGCTGGGCGAATCTGTGCTTTCGGCCGGCGTAACTGTAGCGCTAGAATATTGCTCCGGCTGGCGCTATCGCATTGCGTGTGTGTCCTGAGTACAAGACATGACTGGTAGATGATAACCATAACAAATAAATACGGACAAGTTTCCTGCAATCATTTTTAGCAGCTAGCAGTCACTGTTTCTCTTCTCCTCTTGTAGCCACGCCGAATATGCAACACGAAATCTTATGTCGCTCAGTGTGCTGTTGGTACCGTCACCGCCTCACGAAGTAATCGGCAGACTAAGTCGCTTCAAAACACTGAAGTGCCGCCGTGATGCTCTAGGCTACCTGTACTCTAGGCGATCAGCACTTGATAAACGATGCCCAATGGCAACAGCCGACTGCGTTAGCCCACCTACCGACAAAACAGTGCCGCACAGTTTGTCTGCCTTGCTGAATACACGGCCGGTGACAGCACAGCATGATTTACCTAGCAACGGATGAACGGCCGCTACGCGTTCGCACTTTGCGAAAAACCTGCAGTGCAGGAGCATTGGCCATCGGAGATCACAGGCTTAGTAAAAACACTTCGCAGCCGCACTGGGATTTCTTGTGCGTCTGGACGTTCACAAGAACTGTGCAACAACTTTTATTTCATCGTCAACCTTACCCTTCGCGACGAGCAAAATGAGGTACTCGGTTGCAAGGATACTTGCACCCTCGACAACACCACGTTTTTACATCGCAAACTAGAAAATGCAGTACTTCCAACAGCAACGCAACAATACGCAGATCATCAAACTCTGCCGCACATCGATTTTCTCGCGGCTGCTATGTTTGCCTGCTGTTACCTTTCGCAGCGCCCCCTGGATTTAAGGTGGTTGCGATATGTCATTAATTAACAAATGTACATCAAATAAATTGTTAAACACGTTTTGTTTAATATTTTTGTTGGTTTAACACATTATAAAGTAATAATCTGTCCATTTGAGTTGTTTTAAGTGTACTTTAACGAGGTGACGTCACTTCCGTGCGGTGCAGGAGCCAGTTCTGTGTGGGATCGGCTCCTGCACCGCGCGGCACACGAGACGCTGCCTATTTCGATATCTCTATTCCGGAATGCTTTTCTCAATACCTCTGCCCAGCCCTTTATGTACCCAATATAACTGCTAACTTGAACCACGGCCACCAATTTCTATTTTTAGTCGACTGTTCCTGAATATTGGGAAAGCCGGAAGTAAGTGCTCGACCGGAAGTGCTCTGAAGAGAAGCAAGAGGCTCACTCGGTGCCTGTGCTACTAAAATTCAGCCTTATCCCGTTAGAGAGCAGCAGCCAGCAGCAGCAGGTACGGTCATCAAGACCAAAAGCGGTTAGCACGATTAATTCGCTTCAGGAAAGAATGGTCGGGCATGTGGTGCACTGCGAACGCCGCTTTAGGAAAATGAAACGGGGAAGGTGAGGCAAAAAGGGCATTTGAGCCATTCATTCACTCTTTGGTTCATTTGCTTCATCTGCTAACACAGTCTCTGTTTGCTCCAATCGCGTGTCTTAAAAGTGTCGCCAAGAGAGAATTAAAGTTGTACTCACGAGTCAGTAAAGCTGCCACTCGGTCTGGCATGCCACCGTCGAGGACGCTATCAGTCCTCCGGAGCAGATGTGCCTCCAGCTGTGCCCAGAAAACAGGCGGCAGGTGGCGCGCTACGTTCCACGACCACCGGGTGCCTCATCGAGGGCCGTTGACACGGCGTTCGTACGTATAGCTTGTGTTGGTAGCTCACGTCGTAGAGAGGCCAGTATTGTGTGAGCACTGAGTTAGGAAACGAACAATCGACAACAGCAGAAATAAATGGCGACGTCCTACAACTTTTTCGTTTAAACCACTGCCCGCAGGTTGACAGGAAAACGTAAATTCATATAGTTTTGTTGATTTGTCGTCGTAAAGGTTACAATAGCAACGGCAACCTATTTCCACTTCAAACTAGTGTTCGACTGCGGCATCGTCGAGTGCCTTACAGGCATAGAATTTTTATTGAAATCTTTTTTTTTCTAAAAATAAACTAACACCCTGCATATAGCAATAGTATTGGGAACACAATTTGTAGCGGTGTGTACGTATGTCTTTTTGGAAACAGCGAACGATGTCGTAAGTTTCTCTAACATAACCCTCTTGCCCTGCGCACGTGGTGAGTCCAGCAACATGCCCCACCGAGTCTTCATTTTTTTTTCTTTTTATTATTTCCGTTCGCTCAGTATTTATTTATCTGTTCCTGCGAAAATGAAATCTCAGTTGAAAGTGGTGCTGTGTCCTTGTCAGCTTTCTTTTTCTTTCTATGTCCCTGTCAAGCCGTGCTTACTCACTCTATCATTACTAACTCTAACCGACTAGGCCACCAACGTCTTATAAGACAGTTTAGCGGGCTTAGCGGAATAGCGGGATCGAAATGCGCATGCGCAGTACGCTAAACGAACCGTAACGTTTACCGTACGCACGCTATTTTTCAGATTTAGCGTTACCGTGTTTGCGTGGTGAACGTAGTGCACGTAAAACATGGCGGCGATTTTTGACGCCCGCTTCCAACGTTTTTAGATTACTTCATTTGGCAAAGACCGCGGCCTTCCAGTGGCGCAGGGCGGCTCGCCGCAATTGCCACCCAGGGGGGGGGGGGACGCTGCGGTCGCGTTAGGATTGGTCTCGGCGCGTCGTCTGCTACTGTGCTGCTGATTGAAGGGGGCCGACAAGCGACTACCACAGCGGTTAACTCGATGTGGTAGTCGCTCTCATTTCACTTGACTTGAGTGAAATGCGCGTTTTAGTTTTTTTTTTTCGAAAGTCTGCCCTTAGGCGTAATAATTATTGATTCAGAAATACACATACAAAGTTGCTTCGTGTATGAAGTCCAGTAACGAGCGGTGGTGAGTTGAAGATAAGGCAAACACTGTTGAAGTTGAAGATAAGGCAAACACTGCACAGTGCGCTTACCTTCATTCTGTTTGCCGTTGTAACCGGCTTTAATTTTTCGCCTGTATATGCGCAAATCATCTCAGGCTTCCGTAATGCTCAATCATACTCCAACCTCACCTGAACACGTATAACGCCAGCTGCTGAAAACCCTACCAAATCAAAAACCAGCAAAGGAAGCCAGAAAAACACGTCTTGTCATTTTCATTCGATTTCGTGCAACAGAATGCAACACGTACATTATTTGCAGTGACGTATTTACGGGGTGTGTGCGAGTATTCGAAAATTTTGACATTCGAATGGAACAGTGCCTTTTTCGATTCCATCATCGAATCGAACCGTCATTTGTAATGACGGCCACATCACAGAGCTGTGCCATGTCCACTTTTCGTCTTCGTCTGTGTTTTTCGCGCTGTTAGCCACGATGAATCTGCACCAACTCGCCCAGTATTCCATCCTACTTAATGTCATTTGTAACCATGAATATTTTGCGAATATTTCAAAATGTCAATTGCAATAAAGTAAGGCAGAACTTGGCGCAAATGCACGATAATTGTCATTCCTATAGGGCATATTAGAGGCATAAAAGGCGATAGCTCGTGTATAAGGCACGCTACCTCGCTTGGGGAGCACGTCTTTTTTAAGAAGGAGCATTCGCGCTTTTTGAACAATTATGTCGATAGGCCTCTACTTACTCCCTCCAGTTGCTTCCCTTGCTGAACTGCTGCCGTGAAAGGGCTGGTGTGGAAGTTAGTTGGCAGGAGCCGCTGCTCTGTTGACTATGGTCTTGAAGAAGTGCCGCAGTTAAAAAACACCTCCTCTAGGTTCAGCTGGTTAGTTGGGCACGTTGCTACATAATTGAAAAATACTGCAGCAAAAAAAAGATAGGCGTAACAAGAGGACAAGCATGAGTGCTGAACTTCTGAACGGTATTATTGTTCATATATATTATGGGAATACGGCTAGAGGGACGTTGCAGAGAATGGATAGACAACGACGAAGTGCTAGTGTAGTGCGTGCCGTGGACAGTGTTCGGGCTGGACTTACGGGTGGACGCTGCCGGCCATGGCAGGCGCGGTCATCTCCCACAATATATATGCCGTCTAATCGAGGTGGCATCGCCTGCACTTGTGTAAATAAGCAAGCTCTCTATCTGCATATGTGACAGAGGCTATGGTTAGGAATGCTTCAGATTCTACGATTTCTCATGTCGTACAAGTTTTGCTCTTCTTATAGGAGTATTTACATGATTTTGAGGCATCGAAAGGGATATTTTTCATTCTCTCGGCATGTAATGTTAACGCCTGCCACACATCGGAGGCAGGAAACGCGTATAAAATATTTTAGTTTATTTCAAGCGCCTCTAAACCACTCCGAGTTCAAAGAAGAGGGAGTGGTTCTTTTCTTTCCTTCACTTGCCTTCAATTTCTTGCCCTTACTACAGGCGATACCTCCTCCTGGCCACATCTTTCTTTATAAAGCATGCGTACAACGTAAGCACTAGGGGTTGATCTTATAAGGATCTCATGCTTGTCGGTTACACGATGTTATGTCCGCTTGTGCAGTCGGAAATGTAGAAAATTAAGTGAAATCAGTTGATTGCGCACGATAATCATGCAAGGCAAAGGAAGCGTGGATGGGCCACTGAATGGCAAAGCAGGGTAGGAGACAATTCACAACTCATATCTCATATACAGACCAATCGAGAGTATGTACCTTAATGACGCCCTTGTTTTTTCGTGTTTTCTGATACTGTTTAGGGGCCCTTTTGTGTCCCCACAATAGGCGTTAGGATGGCGAGTCGACTCAGTTCGCTGTGCTTGCGAACTCTGCATCCTGCATGCGGACAAAATCACTGTCAGAGTCGATAAACAAATTAACTCGTCGCTGCTTACGTGACACTGATGGCAGATGAGACTGTAGCTGCTGCTCTATTCGGTGACGCCTTTTCTTGGCAGTGCTGCGTATGCTGCCGAACCTAAACGCATGACTGCTAGCACGCCAGGAAATAGTACATAAATTTATTGCTAATTCTCCGTTTAGCCTTGCTCCAAAGACTACTCTTTTATTTATTATGAAGCTAAAAGAGCCATAGGTAAAATTCTTGGTCACTTTACAAAAATTTCTCCTTTTTTTTTCATTTCTTAGAAGCACTACTAATTCTGCGCACCTGTCTTTCAATGTAAAATTGGCATTCCTGACATGTGTTGGTCCTTGTGCAGTCACAAACTCTCTATTTCTCAGAAAAAATATACCCAAAGCATCACACTGAAATATACACTGAGCAATAAAAATGTTTCTCCGATTCACATTTTTCATATATATGTTTTTCTAAAGGCGCTAACGTTGTGAGCAAGCAAAACATAAACCGGAATTTGCCTTCATTTTTCTGTGCTGCCCTCTATTGTTTTGGTAGGGGCTGGAACGGCCGCTATCGCCAGAATGAAAGCCTCAGAGATGAAGGCACTTTTTTCCAGTTTTAGAGGCGAAGCTCCTCAGGGTGTGGGCCTGTCCCTCCTTTGTAGTATGTAGTAGTAGGTAGCCAAGCATAGTGGGATGTATCCACTCCATGTGATAAAGATGACGATGACGACTCATGACCATGAAGAATAAGCGCGTTCCAGTATAGTGGAATGTACCCACTACACGTGAAAACGATGACGATGACGCTGATGTCTATGAAGTAGAAGCGCGTTCCATGACGATGACCACTGATGACCATGAAGAATAAGCGCATTCCAGATCACACATTCTCTTTCTGCTATGGATGAAAACGATCGTGAACGCGCTCTCGCCCTCGAAAGGCAAAACGGCAACGCCGACAAGAAACGTTCCACTGAGCTTGGGTGCGAGGAAACCAGCGAAACTCAAAAACAAGGACGAAGAAGAAGGCACACTCAAGCACACACCATCGCCGGACTTCTGAAGCACTGAGCTTAACGTCATATATGAGGACCCCGCGTTTGTGTGCCAGGTCTTTGTATGATGGTCGAGTGGGCAAAATTTACGGGGATTGACGGTTTACCAGATTACCTGCGGAGCTTCGCCCACTCATCATCATTCACTACGTGGATATGGCGTGATTTGGTGGGTGCATGCATTGTAGCAAAAAGTGAGCGAGGAGTACGCGGGTAACTTCACAAGGGTAGCCCGCGCAAGTGTCCTGGCCATCCTTGGTCACGGCGGACTGCGCGTGGCACACACGACCGCATGCCGGCGCTGCCCGCCCACAATTCTCTGCGGGACCTCATGGGCTGCCGGACGTGGGAACTGCTGACGCACGCAGCGGAGGCAACTCTGCCGCCGCCCGAAGACGGAGGCGCACCGGACTTGCTCAGGTTGACGACCACGGTCGAGAGCATGGCGGAACGCCGATGCTCCTGGTGCAGCAGCGGTCACAGCGAGTGATATGCCGTTGTCGTGTGTCGTTGCGATTGTAGCCCTCCAGACCAATGACGTGCGGGTGACGGCCACTCCTCAAGGTAGGAGTCATTGAACGCAGGTGGCCTCGGCAGCCACGGAAGCGTGACGTCCACGTAGAAGGTCTGATTGCCTTTGTCTCCGGCGTCCACTTCACGGCCCTCGCCGATGTTGGTACCAGGCGTCGTCTCCGACGGGGACGGTCCTTTGCCCGGTGCTAGCACTGGCTTCCCGGATTGCTCATCGGGCTTTTCAGATTTCTCCCCCTTACTCTTCTCGGCTTTTTCGGACTTTTCAGTCTTGTTGTTCGAAGCTTTTTCGACAGCTCTCTCGTCCTCAGCAATCGTGGCACCGTCCACATCCTCCGCGACCTTGGCACTGTCGGCGTCCACGCACTCCATCTCGTGCCAATCGCCGTCTCTAGTCAGGCCTTTATCCTCCTCGTAGTACGCGAATTCGTCCGCGCCCTCTTCGACCTCACTGTCAGCGCCGTGAGCTGCACCTTTCCAGGTATCAGTGTCGTCGTCACCTCCTGCGTTGTCGGCTCTCTCTTCGTCAACGGCCGACGCTTCAACATCCCGGAACTCCTCCATCTGTTTGGCGTCGTGGCAGTCAACGTCCGCTAATCAACGCTCAACTCGTCCACTTCCGCGTATTTTTCGTCGCCTACCTGCTCCGCGGCCTCCACATTGCTGTGACGCCCATAGTGGTCTCTCTTTTTCTTTTTCTTCCTTTTCTTGTTCTCCTACTCAACCTCACCGTTTGCGCCATCGGCTGCTCTTTCCGGTTCCGCAACGCCGTCTCGTCACGCGGCGTCTTCACACACGGCGTCCGCCGCCACGCCGAACACGGCGGCGTCCCGCTCGCCGGTCCGACGCTCTCGGATCTCCTCCTCACCGCCTCTGAAGTCATTGGCTTCGTTCCCAGAGATCTGCACGACCGCCGCCGTAGACTGCGCGGCGTTCACGTTCTCCGGGCCCTCGCCAGCGCACGCGTCGGCGCCGCTTTCGTCGTCGTCCTTCGGTGCCGCCTCGCCGCACGAGCGCGCCACAGCCTCCATGGCCTGCGCGGGCAGCGGGACGCCGAGGTAAGCACCAAGGTGCTCGAGGGCGATGATGGCACGCCGCTGCTCGTCGGAGGTCATTCTCCCGGAAAGGCAGAGGCGCATGAGGGTCTCGACCGGCTGATGTAGGAGGACGAGTTCGTAGACCCCGTAGGCGGCCATATCCATGAACGCTCGCTTCAGCGCCCATAGCTCCTCGAAGGCGATATCGCCGTGCAGGGGGCCGAAGTCAGGAGCTGGTGGGATCCGGCGTACGTTGATCGGGCAAAACATGTCGGGGCGGGGTCCTTCGCGTTGGGCGCCAGATGTAAGGTTTTGCGGCTGCAGCCAGCCCTCAACCCTTTAGGGATGAGGAACCCTTTAGGGACTGGTGCAAGCTTCGGCCGCAACTGCCCGCTGCCAGCGGCTGCCGCGTGACACGAGCGCACATGCGATCGTCGTTGTCTTCTACGCGCTCACAGCCGCCGAGCGCCCCCATAAGCTTCATGGAAAAAAAAGCAGATTGAAATCTACTGGAAGCTGCGTACTACTAGCGTAGTACCATGAATGTGCAGTAGCCTCGCCTCTGTAGCCTTTGCTTCCCTGCCAAGATAAGCTGTCTTCGAGTATTGTGCATCGCGAGTTGCTGTCCCCACATGACCAAGACCTACACCAGACTGTGTTAAAATGTCACTGTGAAACTTTCCCCTCGATATTGAAACATAGATTGAATTTTTAAGGAAGCACTATTCAAAATATACTCAATGCAATTCGAGGCACCACTGTATATTGTCAAGATTCTCGACACCAGTGCTTTTCTTTTTAGAGCACCAATGAAAAAATTTCTAAAATTCGTGTGGCTACTCCTTCCATGACAGAAGTGTTTTCCAAGTTGGTGAGCAGTCCTGCAAGTTCCACGGTGGCGAACCAGAAAACAAAACATTTACGCACATTTTTTATGTTTGCATGGTCATTGAAGCTATCATTGATGCATGTTCCAGTTTGGCCAATGTACACTTTTCCACATCTTAGAGAAGTTTCGTACACTACCCCTCTTGCGCACTCAACAACGGGCTGCCTGTGCTTCACGCCGCCGACACATTGCTTGCTTGCTTGCTGCCAATCAGTCATTCTGCAGACCTAAGATAGCCTGTAGAGTGTATCGACTTTCACATCATACCGCTGTTTTCATTTGTGAACCGCAGGCTGTTAAACGTGAAAGCAAAAAGGTTTTGGTATTGCTCAAAGATGTAATGAGCCTACTTGACCTAGTGCACGAAATCCTAGTCAATGGCCGGGTCAGATATTAAACGCGAAGCATTTCTTAGTCATTTCTATCTGTCCATCTATTTAGCTGCCTACTTCAGTGCTGTTCTGGTCATGTCCCTAATGTGGTACATACGAAAATTGGCATAGGAGGACATAAGTGCCTCATGAACGTGAGAGATCAGGACATGAATAACATGACATGCCTGTCACGTTATGAAACCCTTTCCCCCATCGCGTGTGGCACATAGCCACCAACGCCTTTCGTATGCCGGCATGTGCCACAGGTGAAACCCAAGAACGGCATAATAGATATTGAAACTTTTTATGGCACAGTAATAGTGACTACTGCGGCGTTACGTGCCAAAACTACGATACGATATGAGCCACATCATAGGGAACACTCACGATAAACTTCGACCATCTAGGATTATTTAAGTGCACCTAACCTTTAACGTGCACCCTATCGACATGCGACCGCTGTGCCTGGGAATTGAACCCGCGCCGTCGAGCTTAGCAGCGCGATGCCTCATTTGCCAAGATACCTCGGCAGGTAATTTTCAAGACACTTTGCCTGGGTTAGAGAAAAGAAAGATGCAGCCTTTGTGATCGTTGTTGATTTTAATGTACCAGGCAAGCACGGACAAATGTGCCGCAGCGACTCTTAATGAGCAACCTCACGGTACAGCTTGTACGTAATCGTATTGCATGAGCAGCTATCGTGGTGGTGCTCGTCTTAACGTTACTTGGGGTTGCAGTGTAGGCTTTTCATTCTTATAGCAGTGTAATAAACTTTACATATGTACTTCTATGACTTGACAAGTTATAGTCTAGTGTTCCTCATCCCAGCAAGAATGCGCCAACGAATGCTGTTTGTGATACGCACATGAGCACACCGTAGCGTGCACTTTGTTTTGATGAAACCGATGTCTGTGCTCCATATTTTGGAGCATAAGCTATCCTGTATGTGTCCTGTGGTCGATGTGCCTGGTAGAACCAAAATATGCCCAAACTCACTTTACACAATGCCGATCCACCACGTAAAATTTGGCTCAAACCAAAAATGCGGCCTAGGCAGTCACACGCTGATTGCTTGCGTTTTGGCAGGTTCTTTTTCATTCTTTACTTTTCTGCGGCTGCATGAGCTACATAACTTTGGAGAAGTTAAATGCTTCTCTACATTGATTTTTTATTTCTTTTTTATATCACGGTTTTGTAGAAGAGACTGAAACAGAAAATGTGAAACAGAAAATGTGGAAATGTTCACACGTATACACCAAGGGCTGGAGTTTACGACTGAAATGCTAGATGAAGATAGCCTCCAATTTTCAGACACCAAGTTTACGCTCAGAGCAGCTCACAGTTGGGAGCATAAAACGAGGAGCAAAACAAGCTTTCTCCCATGCTATTCAGGGCATTTAAAAGCATTAAAAAACGCCAGGCCTGCGCTAAAACCGCAGCACAGTCACAGCGAAAGCTGGAAGAGCGGCGTTTCTAGAGCCCGTTAAGCTCTCTTGGGGCTACAATACAAGAACACTAGAAAGGTACCCACTACGCCATAAATCACAATTTTTGTGAAGTTTGGAAGCACCTACTAAGCCATTATTCGTCATTCTGCGGAGAAGCGAGGCACCAGCTACACGTCTGTAAGGCATTATGTGCACTTTGTTCACGCGACGACTGATGACGATGAAGAATTATGGCTCAGCCCTTTGTAATGGGTTGGAATCTTTAAACGGCCCACCAGTTATGTAATTTGCATTGGGTGACGCCCGGTCGCTATTTCCCTCTCGCGTCATGCTGTATAACATACGTTGACGTGGGAAAGAGACGGGGGGGGGAGCGAAGAACTTTACTGAGACCCCGAGGAAATGGATCATACGCTTATGGCATTCCTTGGCAACCAATACAAGTGCCCTTGCGAGGAACCCACTACGCTATAAATCATTCTAATTTTACTGAGACCCAGAGGAAGTGTATCATGCGCTTATGGGCTTCCTTGGCAACCAATCCAAGTGCACTTCCGAGGAACCCACTACGCTATAAATAATTGTAATTTTTGAGAAGTAGGCCAGCAGGCACTCTGCCATTTTTTGTCATTCTACGGAGAGCGTTGGTATCTGCTAAACCCATGTAAGGCATTATGCGCACTTTGTTGATGCTGTGCCTGATGATGAAGAATTATGGCAGGGTCCTTTGTAATGGGTTGGAAGCATTCAACAGCCTGCTCGTTGCGCAATTCGCATTGTGTGACGCCTGGTTACAGAATTCGCGTTGTGCTACGCTTGGTGCTTATTTTACTCTTCTACCACGCTATATTGCATATGCTAATGTGGTTCCTTCCCGACATGAAGCCTGTATAGGACCTTTTAGCAAAGCAGTTTCAAGCACCGGTATGGCTCAGAGGTTGAATACTGGGCTCCCACGCAGAGGACCCAGGTTCGAACCTCGTTCCATCCTGGAATTTTTTTCTTATTAGTTTTTTTTCTTACTTCGAGCGATACTGGTTACGGACACCGGCGGCGGCGGCGGCGGACAACTACGGCGCCAAAAACGGCCGGTGAAATGATCTCATAAAAGCTTTCGCTGTAAAACAATTTCCATCTCAAAAACAACCAAGCCCTCAGAAAGTCTAGTCGCTTTGGGATCTAAAGTAGACTGCAGTGGCAAGTCACGAAGCTTAAGGGCAGTGGTGACACTGTCACTTATAATGCCCATGGCTGAAAAAGTTTCAAGTTTAGGTAACGTAAAAAAGAAAAGCAGTACAGAGGATGGTGAACATAAAACGAAGGTAACTGCAATACGTTATGTGCTTAAAATCTCATATGGCCTCAAAAAAGGTTAATGAAAGGCACGGAGCAAAAGTGGTCCTTGAGTCCTTGAAAGTCCTTGAAAGTTGAAAGGATTATGCAGACAAGTAAAAACGAAGATAAATACACAAGAAAAAGAAATGTGTTATAAAGCATGCAGATAGATACTTGAAATGCGCCTGCAACATTGTCTAGAATACCCTTTTCATGCATAGAAAGTTGCTCTTAGGGCAGGCGGGCCGGTATAATTAATTGTTTGTGACCTTGCGAGGCTTGAACATTTTTTCCAAATGTGGTCTTGAGGACTGACATTTTTTTATTGCTTATTGCAAATCTTTAGGGTGACCAAAATAAAAATTACTCAAATTTTTCTATAGAGTGACCATAAAGGTGGCAATATTTTCCATAGGTACATTGCTTATTCAGGAGTAATAAAATTGAGAAAGAAACATATGCCATAAATGAAAATTAATTTACAGGAATAAATATGTTTCATAGGGTAATAATAATTTGCATTCCAAAAAACTAAAGCGTAGGCCTGGTAGCATTCGTGTGCAACGGCATTGTTTTGTGGTACCATAGTTCACCTTCGGATCTCTGAAATCTCATCCCTCTAAGCACTAAACAAGCTAGGTTAAGTGATTAGGTTACAAGTCGGATTAGACACAGTTTTTGCTAGCGCAACAAACAGAAACTGCCTGCACGACAAAACCAAACTTGTCACTGTGCACATGCACACATGTGCAAGCAATAGCTGATGTGGCGGCCTAACTAGACCTTGGAGTAGAAATGAAAGGTCAACATTGCGACAGCAAAAAAAAAATTCCTTACATCTCCATAGGTTTACAGCACTTGCGTGGCAAAAAGAATATCGAAAAAGTGGCGTGTTTTTCAAGCACACAGACAACACCATGCATGTACGGCAGTGATCATTTGGGACTTGTTCCCACTGCTGTATATTTATGACATTGATTCTTCAAGGGTAAACAGAGCATGCATAAGTGAAAGGAATGCTCCAGTTGCCAGGACGCTTGTTATCACACTCCACATTATGCAGCTGGAAACCTCTCTTCAGCGAAACCAAGGCTTTGCATCGATGCAGGTCTCAAAAAGCATGTGAAATTTCTGGGGTTTATTTAATGCAAAAAGAATGACTTGGGAAACCGCGGCAGCACACCTTCCATGTTATTAGGATATACTACATAAGATTCATAGAGGAGCCTTGCATTAAGCCACAAGTGTCAGTGCGAAAGTCGAGTTTGTATTGATTATTTCATCTCGTTTTCTTCTATCTGCTTATCAGTCTTCCTGTTGTGTATGGACGTGTGCAAGTGAATAATGCAGAGTTGAAAGTTCGTGCACTTGTATGTATTCTGTTGCCCTTTGTGTAAGTGCATAGAGCCATAAGCAATAGCTGCAGGTTTGCTCCTCTGGCTTGCAACACCGTAAGGCATGTTTCCAAATCATGAAGCCCTTGTGTCCATTTGTAAATTAATCAAAAAGCTTGCTTCAACCAACTTCAATTGAAACTTACTGCTGATTATTTTGTACTGTGGAAGATTTTATTCTCACAATGACTGTTGAAGTAGCTGTTCATTTCTTTTTACAATGGACGTTTGGCATTTGCTCTTATTGGTGCAATACGACTTCTGCAGTGATTGTTTTTCATAATCTTGCATGCGTGTTCTACAGCACTGCTTAATACCTATTTTGTGGTCTTTATTTCTATTCTTGTATGCAGTTGTCTGTGAAAAAGGAAAGAATCTACCAGAAGCACAGCGCTTCCATCAAGAGGTGTTGACCTGAATGGAGGCATGCAGAGGCGCTTCACAAATGCATTCATAGCGTAGCAGCCCACTCACTGATTTCAGGACTCTGGCCAGTCCATCATCATTACCTCATCCCCTGCCGCTGCCCGTGAGGTTCCGGCCAGCCAGCAGTCATCAGCACCCTGCCCCTGCAGCCCTGGCCAGCCCTATGCCCATGGAGCCTTGCTGGGCTCCCCTACTTTTGGCTGTATTACTTAACAGCAGTAACTTGAAAAACCGAAAATAAATGCTCTGGCTTGTACTTTTATCAATAAAGTTTTCTCAAATGTATTCTAGTATTCTCATTTATAAATTGCTTGTGTGCAGGATATCTGCATCCAGCAGTTATCTTAGTCAATGTTTTTTTAGCTATTATTTGATGGAACAGCATAGGGGGCACTTGCCAGCAAGACAGGAGGAATGCGCGGTGGAAAACAAGGCAGGTTAACTGGACTTCGTGCAGTTTGATGCCCTGCGTGTAGGAAGGGGAATGGGTAATGCAAGAAAAAAAGGCATAAGTAGACGATTTAGAAGCATGGTGCAGTGCGTTTCGACACTAGGGCATGCAATAGCCTGTCTCCTTCAAGTAAACTGCACTGCAGAGCTCGTACGGGGCTGCTGAGCTGCAAGGCCAAGTTCTTGAGCCGTATTGTAAAGGCTACTGTTAAAAGAATGCCAGTAGAAAAAGGTCCATATTAATAATGGTTGCATATTGGCAAGCCACTAGTAGCCAAAATTCGTCGTGCAGCGAACATCGGCATAATAACGGCATTTTATTGGCTGAAACATGGCCCTAGAACGGCCCGACGCTGGGCGCACACCGTCAACTACGTTGGCGATACGACGGCCCATTGCCGGCATTGCGACAGCGGCCCGAAGATGGCTGCATATCGGCAAATACATCGGCAGGACATCGGCCCAACGTCGGCGCAAACACCGGCCCGACGTCGGAAGAAGTTGCACTTGACCGAAATGCCGACGTCGGCCCAATGTCGGTTCCGATGCTTGCCGACGTTGGAACGAGGTTGGACCAACGCCGGCGTGCTGCCTGGATGGACTCCAAACTCACATTTATGGCACACATCAAGTATTGAAAAAACAAGCGCGTCATTCTATGAATACCCTAAAAGTGTTGTCACGCATTTCATGGGGCAGTGACAACATTTGCCTGATAAATTTTTATGAAAGCCACATTCGAACGCACGAAGGTTACGACGCCGTTGTTCATCAGTCTGCGACATTAAGTGCCTTAAAAATGCTTGACCCTATCCACCATTTGGGCGTTTGTCTTTCTGCGGGTGCTTTTCGGGCGAGCCCCAGTACAAAGCCTCTACGTTGAATCCAACGAGTGGCCGCTCCGCCTGCAGAGAATTCCTACATGTCCTTCACATATTTTCTCGAAGTGAACGGGGGCAAAGAACAGCCCTCACACTCTACGGCCAATGATTTCTCCAGTTCAGCCCTCTTTAACAATCGGCCAGCGGTGAGACAGCCCTACTCACTGCGTGCGGGAGGCCTAGCAGAGGAAATGGATGATAGAATAAAAACAGGACAACGCCCATATGACAGTGTATAGAACTGACCACCGACCTGTGACAGTGTAATATCGGCAAGATAGGAAATTTTGAACAGCGGATCAAACAGCATGTCAATGACGTCAACAAGAAAAAAGTTTATTCGAATGCCTTGGCCGAGCACGCTGAAAACTTTAGCCACCACACTGATTTTGATAACGCCACGATCTTGGAAAAGGAGAAAAAAACTGTCTGCAAGACACCATTTAGAATCCATCGTTATTCAAACGACGGATCATACTTTGAACCGAAATGAGGGAACGTTCCCTCTTATCTACAGCCGCTGCTTACGTCATATTTTAAAACCCTCATAAGCATCGCTTCACTCGTCCTCGCTTTCATTGTGAACATAGCTTCCGTCACAGAAGCCTGAAACGTCTTTTCCGGTATTTTATTTCATGGTCGGGGTCCTGCTTTTATTCTCCCATGTTACTTCCCGACCAGACAGGCTTCCGTCAAAGCCTCGACTTCAGAGGAAATGGATGTTCCACTTTTTGAACACCATGTGACCGCTCCTGCTGCACAGCTCCTGCCATGGAAGTGACAGCTTATACACTGTGATTTGTCTTTTGTAGAAGTCGCGAAGCACGCCCCTGCTGCACATATTCGCATGCACTTCCTTGAGTTACAGCATAAATACACTTATCCTGATTTTTTTACAGATGCTTCAAAGTCTCATGCTGGTGTTTGCTACGCAGCGGTCGATGCGTCATTTTCGGATTCCGGTATTCTGCACTCTAAAACAAGCATCTTCACAGCAGAGGCCCATGCGATATTTGTGGCTGTTAAACACATTAAGGAATTAAAGCTACAACGCGCAGTTATATACACGGATTCTCTGAGCGTCGTAAAAACATTGAAAACTCTGAAAAAAACATAAAAATGTCCTTGTGTCGTTTTACTCGCTTTTATGCACAATCTACACACTCAAACAACATGTTGTAGTGCTGCAATCAAACTTTGCAGCGGGATATGTCGGGGCGCAGACATGCTAGAAGAATTCTTCCAAGTGGGACTTGGTAAAAACGCGACTACCTCCAACTTTTTAACGCAGATATGCCCGCTTGCTGCACTCGTTAAAAAGTTCATTACTCAATCTTTGTTAATTGGGCAGCTAACAGGGATAATTATTATCTCACTTTGTGTCCCCTGGATAAAAAACTTAGCTGCAAAGGTGGTTTTTACGCGACTCTCAGTGCTGAATTTGAACAGAACCAAAAAGCATAACTTGGAACACCTGGTATATAAACCAGATGCCATGACGCATTGGCGAAGCATTAAAATAGCATTATTTTGCTCGCTCACTGCACTCCCAAGGTGCACTCGTTATTCTATAAACGACATGTGGCTTCTCGTGTACGTACTTAAAGGGCGCTCTTTTTTACGCCACTGATCGAATTCAACACGTTTTAAGCATGTCTCTGCTAAGCCTCGGCTTTGCCCCATCAGCAGCAAGAACAATGCTCGTTCGGACCGGATGCGATATGTCACGCCGAGCAAATGTGCCGTTGGGCCTTCCAGCTGTTCTAACATTCGCCGTGAGCTACGGAATGTGCGAAGCATGGCATGAGAAATAAGTTATCACGCGTAGCTGTTGTGAATGCGTTGCCGCCGCTACGTGACACACAGCATCGCTTCAAGTCTATAGACATGCCATAAAATTATTGCAGCGAAACGATTTGGACATTGCGGCTTTCGCTAATCGCTATTGTGTAGGAAAAGCGTTCGAATAACGCTTAGCATCAAGGAAGCATGCAGAGCAAGCGACTATTTAGCACTCATGAAAGGTCCCGCCACGGTGGTCAAGTGGTTATGGCGCTCGACTGCTGACCCGCAGGTCGCATTTTCGATGGTGGCCAAAATGCTTGAGGCCCGTGTACTTAGATTTAGGTGCTCAATAAACAATCCGAGGTGGTCGAAATTTCCGGAGCCCTCCACTATGGCCTCCCTCATAATCATATCGTGGTTTTGGGACGCTAAACGCCAGCACTTTAAATTATGATAACTTGATCCTCCCGAATGATAGCGATAGAAATATTGAGGTCCGCCTAGACAAGCTTCCTGCCAAGGGATATGTGCAGAGTTCTGGATGTTTTTCTATTTTCGTTAAAAAATGACATTACACGATTGATGACACAATTTCTAATGTGCTGGCAGACCTTTCCAAATGCCTGTTACTCCGGTGTTCACACATGAGCTGCTAATAAGATACTTTATCATCGTTTTAGGTTCTGGCCTACAAATCATATGCCGGCGACGTTTGGTGCTCTCGCTGTCCTATCAACAAGCGTACTCAAAACTGACAAAGAGCGCAATTACGCACACTTCAATAGCGAGCCAGTATGGTCATGCGATCATCGGATTGAAACTAACCTTCTCTTTTTGCTGAGCATGCCGCCTCAGAAAGCCAGAGTACCCTTCCGCGCTTCTTGGCGTTGGCAGTAGGAGTCATTCAAAAATGATTTATCAGGAGAAATGCAAGTACGCGGGCCTCAAGCATCTTCGCCTTCACCGGAACTGTGGCTGCCGCGACCAGGATTCAATCCCGCGACCTTCGGGTTGGCAGTCGAGCACCGTAACCACTAGACAACAATGGCGGGTCGAGGATCAGGTTATTAGAAAAATATTATTTTACCTTTTGGAAATGTGCCTCGATTGCATTATACTAAATGTCTTTATTTAAGAAATTCTAAAGTACTTTTCATAAATGAGCTGTATGAATAACGCTTATCTATTGCCAATAAACAAGGCAAAATACTTTTTTTATTACTTTCCGCTTTATCGAAGCCCAGCTTACCTACAGAACCAAACCCGGGAAACCGACAAATGCCTTGTTGGAATATTTAAAGATAAATTTGTAGGTCTCCTTAGCTGAGCTTAAGTGACTTAATGACGCTAACTTGGTTAACTTCCTGTGATGGCAACTCTGTGGGGAAGGTAGTTTCGGTAAACTTTGAGGACCATTTATTTATGCTTATGGGCTGTGTGGACGCGCACATTCCGCTAAGACCTGGTTGTTGGCCGTCGTTCACCTCCATTGTACGCGAACGGAGCGAGCGCAAGCGCGCACATGCCTTACGCCTACGGGATCCGGCCGGGCGACTGTTGAAGTGTCCGCACGAGTGGCTGCAAGCGAGCGCCGGCGCGGGTTCTCTAACAGATTGCCTTTGTTCTCTTTTTTAGTCAGGGCACAGTGCCCTTGACGTCACGTTCGAGTTCACAGTAGACAACCAGCTGCAGTTCCTAAAGTTCGAAATTAGTTCTGGGTTTGAGCACACCTGCTGGATGTGCAAGACACGTAGCGGGAAATCTGTTTTGGCGTATGATTCCAATCATACCAAACTCACAAAAAAAAATGAATTGCGAAATCTTCCATGCTGGCAGCAACTAGAAAAGCGTGCCAGCATAAAACGAGCCAACGCATGAATGCACAGACTGCGTTCCTGTGAAAGAGTGGTTTTCGAAATACGGTTTTGGTGGCAGTGGCGGAGTTCTGCCTGAAGGAAGTAGACTGCCTCGGGAAAGCGCGAGAAAAAAAAGCAAGAATTGGCTGGTTGTGTTGCCGTACAAGCACACAATAGCGCATAGAATAGCAAAGTGGTTCCCAGTGATGATCTGCAGTTGACATTCAAGGCGCCCAAAAAAATGGTAGAGCTGTGTCGAAAAGTCAATTTGCACAGCAATGACGAAGACCCCCGAGATGCAACATGTAACGTCAAACGTAACAAGAGATTTGTTGATTGCAAGATAAGAGTTACATTGGCCGGGCGGGCAGGTACCTCAGCGAAAAGGCTTCAGAAGCACAAAAATTTTGTAATAGATCAGCAGTCGAGGGAAATCTGCCTTAATGCTGGTCTAGCTCTAAGTGTAATCGGAATTTCAATGACACAGCCAGTGTGGCATATAGCAGCGATGATATTAAAAGCACAATTGTAGAAGCGTACAGTATGCTGTCGGGGAAGTTTGGCACATGTCACAGTGCTTTCAGACAGGCAGGTGGTATTCCTAGGTAAACACAGATAATTTTGAGCGCCGCACATGTTTGATCCAGCACCATGATACGATAGTTACGCTTGCTCATCCACTTTTTGCACACAGTTGCCAGCCCATTTTGTGTTCTTCGTTTTCATTAAATTGTTCGCTAGATGCGCTTAGTATGTGACGTTGTTTTTTTCTAAACTTTGCAGCGCAGCTTATTCCACTAAGATGATCCGACTAGCCACAACGCAAGCTCTTCTCTATGCCGTGCTGTGGTTACGACGACGTCAGGTTTGAGTGAATGTGCTCTATGGTGCCCTTGACGTTATTGCAATTAACAAACACGCGCTTTCATCGTCCGTTTGTGGTAAAGTCTCGCATCTTAGTCATAAGTGACATATACAGTAGCTTCAGTAGCGTAGCCAGAAATGTCTTTTCAGGGGGAAGGGGGGCTTCTATTACACTTTATGTGTGTTCTTGCGCGCGTTGCTAAGTGTTATTCTCCCCGCCTCCTGGCTACGTCAATGGGTAGCTTCTATACTGTTTGTTTGTAGATGTGCGCAGCATTTTTGTGACGATTTAAACGAACATAGCGTTGTTTTCAGTGATCGTCATTTTGCGGGCACGCGTTCTTATGTTGTTTGAACTGAACTCCCTATATTTCCCTAGATTTTCAAGTGAAGCTTATATTGTTTCACAAGCGCCGTCGACGTTGTAGTGTGACTAGAAGAAGCCAAGCGCCCGTGAGCGCAAAGAAACGCAGCCCACGAAGGTGCGCTGGTCACTTGCGCAGGGGTGCAACAGCTACGCCAATTTCATACAATTCCTTATTTTTGCTCCAAGCTGAGCCAAAACCGTGGAATTTGTTGAAATTGCGCCACGCTGCGTCAAAATGCCCGACCAGCTTCAAAATTCCCTCAATTGCGCAAATTTTAGCGAGAAATGGAGGCCGCGTTGGTCATCTTCAGTGTGGGTATCATCATTCAATACACACGCACGTACGCTAATCATAAACCCCTAGCGAAAGAAAAGATAAAAGTCACAGTTTCTCCGCAAGGAAGGACGAAGCAATGAATGCGATAGTAACAAATTCTAATGTTACACGAAGTGAGGCTGGCAGCAAACTCTTTTGTATCCGATCTCGCATCTTTTCATGCTCGTACTTCCCCCTCACATCTTTTCATGCTCGTTCAGGACGGGCGGGGCGTTTCCTCTCTCCTTTGACGGCAGGCCTCCCGAGTGGAGTGGTGTTATCGCATGCGCCCTCCGAGCGACGGAGATGGGCCGGCTCGTTTGATCTCTGCTTCAGCCGCGTTCGTTGCACGCACTCGCGCGCTTTTACTAGCGGTAGAACATACCATGCGCGGGACGATGTTATCAATTTGGACTTTATACGGGACACGACGGCAAAAACCCGTCGCGAGTGTCCATATAATTGCTATCGCAATAAAAAAGGATAGTGGTTCTCAAATTTCCTGATGCTTGTTTTATTGCGTCCAGAATGCTTAAACCACTTTTGCCGCATTATCAATGTGTCCTGCGGAAAAGCGTACTGAGATTTAGAAGGGGCTATTAGTACTAACTGTCAGGGATACAGCACATTTTGTTCCTTAATTACTCATTCGTGCGCGCCGTGTAATTACGAGTACTAGTATAATCGCTGACGTCTAAATAATTATTGACAATCATTTGAAGCTGCTGTGTATGGCGTTTCTGCGGCCTTGAGAAACAAATAGACAAAAGCGTACGCTAGTTTTCTTTCTTCTCCACCCCCACTTGCTCTGAGAGACAGTTACTGTGTCACTCCCCCACCTTTCTATTTTCCTTTTTCCATCAAGAACCTCTTCTCTGAATTTCGAGGTTGCCATGTTCACAGGTCCACATTAGCATTCGCAGTGGCTGTCGAATGACTTGCCAGGCCGTGCAAATGCTAATGTGGACTTAGTCATTGTTAGCACTGTGGGGTTGCTCAACACACTACTTTTATTTAAATAGCAGTGTTCCCGTGCACTGTGCACTAGTTAACGGATGTTTAATGGTTTTACGTATTTTTGTTTTCTTTTCTAAAAGTAAGTCTTCCTTGTTATACTACTCCAAATTTGGGATTTCTTGCTAAAAAATTATTCTTTTGTAACCTGCTCCAAATTTGGATTTTTGTGCTCCAAAAGCAACATTTTGCTGCTCGAAAAATTGCTCCAAATTCAATTTCGGCTGTTGCACCGCTGTTTGCGTATTTGTATGCGTCGTTTTCCAATAAATCATGCTCTCTCGACCGTGGCCTTGTCGGCGGTCAGCCGGCTTTGGTACGCCAACCTGATTTTACAGCAGAGCTGTTATGCTCAAGGTTTGCCGTGTGTCGTAGATAGAAAATTATCATCATCTTGAACCGGCACGCACTGCCTTCGTCATCATCTGCTTCGCTCCCAAAACACGTGCACCGCTTTGTCTGGCGTGGAGTGCAATAACTCTGATAGGCCGGAGAACGAGTACAGAGAGTGAAAGAGGGACGGAGAAAGAGAGAAATTGGTCGCGAAAAAGAAAATTTCTTGCCGAGCTGAGATTTGAACCCGCGGGCCCACGATCTGATTGCGAGCGCCGCAACCACTTGGCTATCGAGGTACGCTAGCAGAGCATACAGTGGTGGGAATGCCTTCCAGCATTTTCGAGTAGCGATTGGAGCAGGCAAAATTTGCTTTTGGAGCAGCCACCCCTGTGTTTGGAGCAGGCACGGGCTTTTCATAAAGCACACAGAAATTGAAAATGTAGCTTTGATTTAGTTTAAAGTTCCCTCAGTTTACGTAATCATTTCTACATAGGCATCAAGCCCACAAAATAAGCACAAAAAAAAATTCGGCAGATCCCACGTACCGTAGTAGTCGACGTTATGCGAAGCATGCGGCGGGTAGGTGACTCTGGCGTAACTTTATTTACTAAGCGACACGTTACAAAATGACGCTAAAGATTTTTATAAATTTTATACGCACAGATATAAATGTTCAAGGTACGCATATGTGTTATAAAACCAGTTGTTTACGGTTGGGTAACGCTGCCAATGGCAACGTGGGTATTACCACCACCAGAAGCGGTAAGCTGATATATAGTGCTTATACATGTCCCGAGAACGCACGCACGTTTCACGAACCCGTGTGCATGTGTGCAAGAAGTTCTTGACAGTTCTTGAACAAGGGCATCATCACCGTGATCAGTGAGCACCAGCGGCTGGTCATGACTTGTTATAGGATCCGGTCGTGATCGTGGTGACGAGGGGTTCATGTCTAGGGAAGTATGTGGTATAGTAGAGCTGTTCGAATTCGTGGATGCCTCGGTCATTTCGTCGACAAATTATCTGTCGACAGAGCCGGCGAAATGCCGGAACCTGAAGCCAAACTTCGCGTTGGTGAGGTATAGGCCGTCGAGGCTGGTAGCCTTGGATAGTGCTACGTAGACCAACATCAGTGGATGATGGTTGTCGTAATCGTAGACTACCTGGGCGTACGTGGCCTACGTAGCCTAGTCTACAAAGCGGCTGTCAATCAATCTGGCGTCATCCTCGGTCAGCATGAGGCCATCGCGCAGCTTCGTAAGAAATGAAGAGGACACTGCGTCGTTCTGGTGGACGAAGTGCACTTTACGGTGCGGTGATCTGGATATCATATGTAACTTTCGTTAATTTATTCCTGCGGCGTCGAACAATGCTTCAATATAGCTTGCTGAATCATAGAAATACAAACGTAATGTTTATTAGACTGCTATAAAAGCGGAGCCATCACTGGAACTACAGATGTTAATCTTATATGACGCCTGTATCGTAGGAGTGTACGTATCGTAGGAGTATCATGTAGTGTTTATTGCTTTCTTGTAAAATTAGATAGCCAGCACCACAACCACAATTGACGTTGCACCGACATTACGCCTGCGTAGGCTGTTTTTGCAAACTAGTTTATAGACCTGGCGTGGCTCAGTGGTAGAATACCTGATTGCCACGCAGAATACTTGGGTTCGATTCCTCCTGGGATCCTAATTTTCATTTTTTCCATTCGTTGAGTCAAGGGTGGTTTTCCTTAACGCTCTAGCATTTAGGTTACCAATGTCTGTTCTCGCCGTTCCTGAGTAGACAAACTGTCAATCACCTGTGGCGCATACCCGTACACCGCGGCCTGTGGTAAACGGGTATGTGCCACACGTGTCCAGTGGAAAGGGTTTGACGACGTACGCGACAGGATTTTAACGTTATTCATGTCCTGACCTGGCACTCATATTCGCCAAATGCTCTTACCCTCCCATGCAAATTTTGGTCTACACCAAGTTAAGGAGGCGATCATGAGAGCACCCAGACGTAGGCGGCTAGATAGATAGATAGATAGATAGATAGATAGATACGTAGATAGAAACGCTCAAAGTGCCAGAGGTTCGCTAAGAAATGCTTCGCATTTAATAAACAAAAGTAGTAAGATGTACAGAAGCGGTGCCACAAAATAGTGAAGGATATTGCACCAACATGCTGGCTGCAGCATGAAAACTGTTCATAGCAACGCAGTAAACGCACAAATATATCGGGTGTCCCAGCTAACTTGTGCCAAGGGGCTAAAAAATGCAATATTAGAGGCAGGCGAGTGGAATCAGTTGTGTACTGTTGACCACCACCTTGTGCACTACAGACAATTTTTGTTTTTGTAATTAATTTGTTAATTCGGATAAATAAACTATAATGCCAAATATTGACTTTAGGCAAGAAATCGTATTTGCAAAGTTCGAGAGCGTCTTCAGAAACTCCCACTGCATTATTTGCGATAAAGAAAGTGTCACGTGTACCATTTTTTCCAAGCTGCAAGAAAAGCCCGCGAAATACAAAAAAACACGTGGCTAATGCATTCACGCGCCGCGATCATGCTGCTCTCAGCAGTGGTTTGAGCGAAGGAAATCAGTTGAGGCTCCGACTGCTTATCGGCCTACCGCATCGACGGAGTTGGAGAGTCCTGCGCTATGCCTTTGCGGGTACGCATTCAGAAAGAACAAATGCGAGGTGATGGCCACCAACGAACGCGCCGGTATGACTTATCGATGACAACATTATCGCCATGAGCATCTTCAGCTGCGTTCTCGGGCACGCGCGTCGCGTAGCGCTACTTCAAGCCTACTGCATGCTTTTAGCCGCCGATCGCTGCTGCCTCGTGCGGGACCGCGTTTAAGCGCGCACCGCTTTGTAGAAACGAAAGCAGCTCGCTGTTGCAGAGCTGAGCGTTGCGGGTCGTGCACCTAGAAACCTTTTAAATGTGAACATATTCGACAGAGATCTGTATGGCTGGATGAAAATTCATACACAAAAATAATAAACTCTCCAGCCACTTATAGTGCAAAGTTGCTAAAGTTAAAATTTTAAAACTATAACCTTGCTGCATTGACGCTATTACTATAAACACACGCACACGGCCCAGCAAGCGTAGTGGTGTTGTAACCATAGTGCACGTTTTTATTAGGCGACAACCCAAACTCACCTCCGTCCATGGCCAGGACATGCTATGCATCGCTTGCAGAAAGCTATCGTTACGGCGTGGTTGCTGCGTTGCCACTGATATTGAATTGGACAGCGTCGGCTGTCACAACAGCTGGGGCGCTAGTGGCACCATTAACAAATGCAGCAGCGCAAATGTACAAGATGGCGACCATGACGTACTTCTGCTCACGAAGCGCGCTGTCCGCGAAACATTATTTTCGGTTCCTAAAACCAGGTTGTGGCGCCGCAATGGCGCAAATTAGGCAAAAAAGACCCTTTTGGAGCAGTGTGGAGCAGCAATTGCCACGTGGCGCAGATTGGTGCAATTGGCGCAGGTTTCCCACCACTGGCAGTGCTGCATAGCGTAGCCTTGTATAGTATCGTATAGCAAGGGGGTGGGTAAGCGAAGGGAGGGTGAGGAGGAAGGAAAGAAGCAGGGGAGAACGAGTACAGAGAGAGACAGAAAGAAAGAGTTAGGCAAAAAGAGAAAGAGTGAAATAGAGACAAAGAGAGGAAAAGATAGAGGGCAAGAGAACAACTACAAAGGTGGAGAGCGAGAGAAAGAAAGAGAGAAAAACATCGAAAGACAGAGAAAGAAATAGACAGAGAGGCAAATGGTTAGAAAGAAAGAGACACAAACAAATTACACCATCTCCCGCTAAAGGGGACTATGAGGCGATGCGAAGCCGGAGCACTTGCACGATCGCGTTCCGTTGCCGTTCGCTGGGCATGCTACCGACCTCGCGTCGAGGAACGCGAAGAGGAACGCTACGCCCGTCGTGTCTTCCCTCTAGCCTGGCCGCTAATTCTCACAGGGCGTGCGGGGAACGCGGTCGACAGGCGCGCGAGAGAGAGGCAGCGTAGGAGAGGAGAGAGAGGGGGAGGGGACGCGCATGCGCTGGCCCTCATGCGCGGTGCTGTGCAGGAGAGAATTTCGGCATGTCGGGCCCGCATTTCAGAGGAGCCAACCGAGACAAGAGCTGGACGGAACGCGCGCAGTGCTCTACCACTTGAAGGAGAGGCGACTAGAGGAGGAGTGTAGCGTATGCGCCGTGAGAGCGAAGCGAGAACGCAGGAGAAGCGCAAGCAGGTGCTGGTAGAGAAGTGGAGAGAGTAACGCGCAGCTGTTGGAGAGAGGGAAGGAGGAGAGTCGCGCATGCGTAGTGTGAGTGCGGACTACTTCGCCGCGTGCGGATTACCACGCCGCGTTACATACCCCCGAGCAAGAGATACGTCGCATCTAAAGTTTGGCACATATGCCCTAGTGGTGAGAAGGCTGAGGAAGCAGCGGAGCTGGTGGCCTTCCACTATACATGGCTATGCTATCCTTCACCATCTCCTCTCCTCCGTTCCCTCCTCCTCACCCTCAGGCATATCCCGCGCACTGTCGGAATCAATGTAATGCGAAGCAGCCATAACAGGGCTGCATACATCGCCTTGTTTTCCTTTTAGGAAAATGAACTCATTCATGTCATTACGTCTCGAGTCCACTGCCCAATGTGCTCGAGAGTCATTGCCATATTCGTCGCCTTGCTTCAAGCCGCCGCGATTGCCGCAAGCTACTATACGCGTATGATAAGCAAGGCTAAGCAGGTTGTTCGGATACTAAAGCTGAAAACCTTTTTTATCGCTTCCAGTTCGGTCAAACTAAAACACTCAACACTTCTTTACACTTATCGACTCACAGCGGCTTGGGTATAGAGCTGAAGTGATTCTATTCCTTTTGTCTGCAAGAAAATAAATGTCCTGAAACAGGAAGAGGTTTCGTCGCTTCATGAAACATTTACTGGTTTCCGCCCATATTTGCG
Organism: Rhipicephalus sanguineus; assembly: GCF_013339695.2. Taxonomy (NCBI): domain Eukaryota; kingdom Metazoa; phylum Arthropoda; class Arachnida; order Ixodida; family Ixodidae; genus Rhipicephalus; species Rhipicephalus sanguineus. The sequence goes on from NC_051179.1 coordinate 114,739,033, forward strand.
TCGCCGAATATTTAAGTTCCAGGCCAGACAGAGCAGAATAAAAGCATGACAGACTGATCTAACGTTACAGATCCCCTGCTCGGCGGTAGCCTGCTCTGCAGTGTTGGAGCACAAGGCGCGAAAGTGTCGCATAAGAGGCTAGCACCGCAGAGAGCCTACAGTGCGTGGTCCTGAGACGCAGAGGACAATCTTCACAGCAGAAGCGTAGGACAAGTTTCATTACACAATTACGTGGTAACTGCGTTAAAGGAAAACATCGCCTCAATTGCTTCTTGGCCAGCGTGCAGCCGACAGTGACAATTATCGAAAGTGGGGGGGGGGGTCTCCGCCCCCCACCTTTTCTCAGTGGGGGCGGGGGCCAGCGCCCCCCCCTCTCGTCCCCTCGGTAGATACGCCTATATTTACCTTCTCCACTCCTCCTTTCCATACTCCTCACTCTCACTTCCCTTTCCTCGCCCTTGTTATCATTAATATACACGGCTATCCTATACATGGTTTCGCCTGCATGACGCCATACATCGCAAGTGAGGGTGAGGAGGATTGAGGTGAGGAGGGGAGAATGTAAAGCATAGCATATCCATCATAGTATAGCATGGTCGTGTGTAGTATAGTATAGCAAGGAGCGGGAAAAGGAACTGAGGATGAGGAGGAGGGAAAGGAGTAGGGGAGAGGGTGAAGCATAGCATAGCCATGTCCTCTGCAGTTTACCAAGGGGTGTGAAAGGGGAGTGAGAATGAGGATTGATGTGAGGTTCAGGAGGAGGAGGGTAAAGCATATCATATCCATGTATATAATATAGTGTAGCAATGATGTGGGAAAGGGAAGTGAGGGGAGGATAAAGCATAGCATAGCCGTGTACAGTGCAGGATAGCAACGGGGTGGAAAACGGAAGTGATGGTGAGGAAAGACGTGAGGGTTATGAGGTGGGAAAGGCGGAGGGGAAGGGTAAAGCATAGCTGAACGTTGCAATAGGGGGAAAGGGAAATTGAGGTGAGGAGACTGCGGCGTAAGCGTGAGGTGGAAGGAAAGAAGGAGGAGAGTGGACGCCTGTGCATCACAGATGAAGTTTTCCCGTCCCGCCGTGGACGCCGAGCAGGCTGTATGCTTACAACGCCAGCGCGCACTTACCAGTGAACACCAGCTTCGCCGAAGGGCAGGCGATTGACTGCTCCGCATTTGCTACAGCTGTCACGTTGTGCGCAACTGCATACATTTTTTGTACTGCTCTATTACTCAAATATTCTGCCGGAATTTGCCGGGCGGGCGAGAAAAGAAGCATTTGACAAGCATACTTTACTCTGAAAGGTCGAATTTCAGTTTAACGAAGTTTCAATGTAACGAAATAATTTGCCGGCTTTCCCGACTTCGTTATGCCTTTGTTTAGCTGTATGTCCATACAAGTACACTTTTCTCGTTCAATTTATTGCTCGTCTTACATGGCGACCCGCCACGGTGGTCTAGTGGTTATGATGCTCGACTGCTGGCCCGAAGGTCGCGGAATCGAATCCCGGCCGCGGCGGCCACATTTTCGATTGAGGCGAAAATGGTTGAGGCTCGTGCACTTGGATTTAGCTGCACGGTAAAGAACCCCAGGTGGTGGAAATTTCCGGAGCCCTTCGCTACGGTGTCTCTCACAATCATGCCGTGGTTTTGGAACGTTAAACGCCAAACATTATTACCTTACATGCTGTGCATGTCTTATGTTCACCGTGTTTCGTGTCGTACATACTTGGTCCCAGTGTACTGAATATAAGTCTGTGGTGCTGACATAGGTCAAGTAATTCTGCGTCATTATCAGTAGGTTTGGAGCGTATTATCGCTCAAAACCTACCGGCCACAGTAAAAAACTCGCAAAGTGTAATTCTCGTTGCGCATTTTGCTCCTGCGTCAGGAAACGGGTACTAAGTAAGCGGGCAACCGGGACACTGGGCAGTGAGTTGGCTGCATTACGAGACGCAGTATGAATCCCTGCTTCACTTTCGCTGTAGGTCGTACCGGTGTTTCAACGTATCCGGTATTGGCCGGCAACTATCTTTCCGCAACGGACGGCTAGGTGGATGCTGTTTTTCGACCGACTCGCTAAATATACTCTATACTTTAAATAACACCCTGAGCTGCACCAACCAGGGTTGCAAATGCTGCAGCCCTTTCTTTATAAAGGGACGCAGATGGAGTGTTGACACGGGTACTGATGTATATGTATCGAGAAAAAAAAACGTGTGCTGATGCATGCAGCATAGTGCAGGACCAAACTGGTGGTTGATTTGGACTTCAGCTCATTTACGTGTTCCCGTAGGCAATGCTTGATAATTCGGTCGTTCGGAGAGATGTATAGAAAGCCGCGAACAAGCGGCACATCAAAGCCAAAGGCTACAAGGGTCCGCTTTTGCAACAACTGCATGCGCGAAATGCGAATAACGAGGCCGAAACATGTATTCAGAAAGGATTTCCTGAATGAACCTGAGGCTTTTCGGGGCTTTACTCGCTTCCAGCATCGCATAAACTTTAAAATAGCTTAGTCGCTGCATTGCGCCAAACACCCAGTGGCATATGTACGCAGTAACCCACGTTGTAATAGAGGTTCATTGAATAGCGTGCTCAATACGGTACTAAACAATTACAATGACACAGGTTTGCATGAAAAAGGCTCATTTCGGAGTGGCGCCTACCCGAAGTGACAAACCCAATGTCCAAGCTTCGAACCTAGTTGAACGTGCACACCAGCGCGATCCCATATATCTATTAGACCACGCACAACCCTTTATTCTTTCATACGTGATAGACCTCATACGCAAATAGCACAATAAGTAAATTCAAAATGGGTATGAATGCATATTCGTCGGCATCGCTACCAAATATGGCGACTCAATTTGGGCACCACTAAAACATCTACGTGCTCTGGGCAGCCAGAGGACATCATCTTTTACGTAGGCCTCAGGCTTACGTAAGCCAAGGAGTAGAATCACATGCGAAGAAATTCAGGTCACCTGGACTTTGCGTGCGGCTTGATTTGTCTTTATTTGGTGTCCTCTAGAAGGTCCTAAAACAACACTTTGTCCCTTACATTTACAAAGTAGTAAGCAGTGGATTCAGGCGAAGGACACAACCGGCAATAAGTAGGATAATGGCTAGCGTAAACGAGACAGAGGACTAGAGGAATGTACACGACACAGGCGCTGTGTAACAATTGAAAATTTGAGAAAAAGCATGACATATTTAAGCTGAAAGGGGGGCAGTGAACAGCTGAACCGTAGCCCCTTGAAACTGTTTTACGTTCCAGAAACCAAGAAAAATATCATTTGTCATAAAAGCTGATAATCACGCACGTTCCAGGAACAATAGTTCAACATCGGTAAGAACAATCGATGGATGGCCCACGCACTTGTCTGTGTTTTTCGATATTTCGTTCGCTTCCGCGATTTCTCGAATGCGCTTGTCCCTATGCCTCATCACCACAACCATTTCGTTTAACTCAGGTGCGCAGCCGCATTCCAGCAGTGAAAGGAAACGTGCGAAGAAGGCGTACCTTTCATGCTCTCTTAAGCGGACGTGCCGCCACATGACAAAGGAATGGAGCACACAACGGCTCTAGCACAGTCGGCGACTCGTGTACGGTGTTTAAAGAACGCTTTTCACCACCAGTAGCTGCCCGCTCTCCCTGCGCCCGTCTGTCAGTGTTTGCTCGGAGACTTCCGGGCTTCTTACCGGTACGAAAGACGTAACTCACGTTGTAATGACCGGCTGTCGTCTTGAAGCGGTGCGAAGAAGAATGCAGATAGGGGATAACGGATACCTTTTGTTCGCCTATCTGAAAAGAAAGCCGCTGCACCCAGCCGCTCATATTGTTCTCACTCCCAAGAGGTGTAAACCAGAAATATTGTACTTCCCTGTGGAGTATAAGCAAGAACGTTGTACAGGGTGTTTCACACTTAGGGGAAAACTCGGAGGGTCACTGCAATGTGCTTCCAGTTTTCCCCCAAGTGTGGAACATTATTCTATTCCTGTTTCTTGTTTGCGCTGGCCATCACGAGTATATTCCAAATAGCCCAATTTGCTGCCTTATGGCAATAAGTCTACAAAGGAAGATAACGATTGTTTAACATTCCTACACTCGAATTATGCAGAAAGCGTAAACAGTGATCTCACGTGTATACGTGAGGAGAGGAAGCATATTAATATGTCTCGAGAGCAAATTGCACACGCGGAGTGTTAATAAGCACGTAAAACACTCAAGCCTCATTGAGAGGTGACAAACTTTTTATTGTGATAACCTTTATGGAGACGCTGAAAGCGAAATTCGCTGCAGCACTGATGTGCTGAATAAAGCCCAAGTGGAGAAGATCCTATCTCGTCCGCGCCCACTACACTGTGATGTGAGTGAGAGGGAAAGGCGGGACGAGCAGTAGCGCTAGTATCATAATGTATGCTTCCGTTTCCGTGGGCGTAGGCAAATGGAGAGGGGCATGGGAGGCTGTGCAGGCCAGCTGCTGTTCAGCTCCTCCTTGGTAGCCTGGTAGCGGCACGCGAATGAGGGCAGGGGCGGCTTGCGCTCCCTATCTTTGTGTCATCTGCATTGGTTGTAAAGGCTTGGTGAGCAGAGATGGCTGGTAGTGTTGCATACCCTGTGTTGGATGTCGCTTCATGGCATAGTTTCCTTGGCGCGTTGAAGTGCGAGGCAACAAGCTCTTTCTGCTCTTTTCACTCTGCGCTGTATTTCATGCTAGAGCACGATGACGGTAGTGTTAGCAGACATCAAATCGAACCTGTCCATGCTTGCATGTCCACGCCTAACACCATAATAGACTGTGAGCGAATGTGCACTGCATGCATATATATGTATATACGACCGACAAGACTGCGAAACTTGCATCGTAGAGTTGGGAGTCCTTCTATGCAAAGTGTCCCAGACGTGCTACGCGGTTGTCACACATATTGCTGATAATATTTGTGGCTTTTTGCTGTACTGCACGTAACACTGTGGCAAGAAATATGAGCTTGAAGGAGTGTTTCACTCCCGTAGTGCACTCGTGAATATCGCTCGCGTTTATTCAACCGTGCAAAATACGTAAATCTATTAAACATTTCGTTTGTAAGTGGAAGCTCGACGCGTGCACCTGTATAGAGGCCCTGTTTAGACGTCTGATTATAAGAACTAAACTTTTGACGTTTTCTTCAACCGATCGCAACATAGTTCATCCTTAGAGAAAGTTACATGTAAAGGCACTACACATGACAGCTCTGACATTGCTGGTGCCGCTTTCAGTAATTACTTTTTTTGCGAAATGTTAGGTCGAAAAGAAAGCAATTGACAGTGTAAGTTACATCGCCGTAATTACTTCTTTCTTCTATAATCCCTGATGATATGTGACATCAATCGAGAATTTTAAAGAGACAAGGCCTGGTGTTGACAGAAGTCCAGTACAGCATTTAAGATTTCTAGTCGATATCATATGTGCACAACTTTCTGTAATTATAAATCTTGCTGAAGTTCGTGTAGAATTTGAAGAGCGTGATACACATTCGGTTTCCAAATATTGTCCTCTCGGTATTTTTTCTTCCCTTAGTAAAGTTATTTAAAATTTATTTATGATGCTCCTAAACACTACCTGGAAAGACTTCATTTACTGAATTCTAGCCACTTTGGATTCCTGGTGGGAAGTTATACTGACCTTACCCTACTTTCAATAGCTGGCTCTATCACAAGCTTTATTGATTCAGAAGGCGTAGCTCGCCATTTTTTTACTGCACGAGTACTTTCGACACCATTATAGCCTCATTTAAAAAAACTCAAGCCGCACGGTATTTCAGGTAGATGACTCAAGGCTTCAAAATGTTACCTGGTCAACAGAATGTCCATACATAGTATACATATCAGGCTGTCTCGCCACTACTAAAACGATTATTCTAGGCTGCCTCTCGGCTAATTGATTGGTTCATTAGTGTCAGTAAACACATTGGCCACTGGGTGTTTTATGTCGAAAATGCTATTCACATTAAAATATAATAAAATGATACACGTATTAATTCTACCGCCAATAGTTCAAATGCCGTTATTTTTAGCTTGTCCAACCGGTGGCACGAAAAGTGTTTACTGATTATTCCAAATAAGTCAACGTTTCCAGGATTTAAAGGGACACTAAAGGCAAATATTAGGTCAACGTTGATTGTTGAAATAGCGGTCCTGATACCTCATAATGCTACTTTTCTGCCAAGGAAGTGCTTATTTTCAAATAAAATCACGTTTTAGTGGTTCGCATCGCGTTAGCGCACTTCAATGCACCCGCCTGAAAGCGGTCTTTCTCACGTCATTGTTGCTGCGCATAATGTTGCCCACCTTTACTGCACGGCGGCGTGCACTGGCGGCGTGCACCATTCGGGCATCCGGCAACATCGCATGCATGCGGCATTTTGACGAACTTTCTGTCAGAGCGATTTTCACGAGTGCACAAAACACACGCGGCAGTATGCGATAGCGAAACTACCACTGAGATGCCACCCCGTGAGTGAGGCAGGGTGCCGGGCGAAGCGCAGTTCGGCGAAAACGGAACCTTTTAACCACGCGCGCCGTTCCCCATGGCAACGCCTTAAGAGGTTCTTTTTTCCATGAATCAAACAGAAACGAACAAGCAGCATTTTATTACGTCTCTTGATGCACGGAAGGTTGTTTTTTTATTGCAGCTAGATTGATTACGAGTGATTAATTGTAGTCGTGCTGTCTTACGTCATCGGATCATGACGATCGATGAGCGATCGTCATCGCTCATAGTGTGATACATTTAGCTTAATTTCTTGGTAAGTGGGGCACTGCTGCTGATAATATTGCCGTTTTAGACGTTGTGATACATTCAGCTTTCACTCTGACATAAATTGTTATTTGCCTTTAGTGTGCCTTTAGAGCACCTCAACGTAAGTTAATGTCGTTATTGCGCATCACAATAAACTCGCCTTTTATTAGTGTCACCGATTCCTTGTCATTTACCTCGTCACTAACCCTACTTTCGCTAGCCATAATGCTCACATTAGATAAAATTGGAGGGTGCTTGAGTTTCGCCTTAAGGAAGGAGTCTCAAACACGCAGCCCGCGGATCTGTCACTAATGGCCCGGCCCGCACATGTCGGTCTTCGTCCCATATGTTAGGAGCCTTCGTCCCGCAATGGACAGGTGTCCGCACCAGACGGGCAACGTAGCCAGACGGGTTTCTCACCGAATGTTTTTGGCTCAGGAGGAGGAGGAAGAGAGGTGGATAAGAGGAAAAGACGCTCTTTCTGCAGCCCTTTTTAAGTGATCTCGTAGTGGCCGAAGGCTTCCTCCTACGATACACGGGATTCTCACTTCATCCCGCTTCAGGAGAAACAAGAGAAAAGGCGGCGGGAAGAAGGGAAAGTGGGCTATCGATATGTGTCTTGATGGCAACGTTAGCTGAAATTTTGTTCCGTGCACTTCTCACTCATTTAGAGCTCAAGTGCAGCCTACCAGAACACGAAATGATCATTCTTATGCATTTCGCTGGACATTAAAGCTTCAAAGCCACAAACCACCACTTTGTAATTCATTTTCACTCACATGGTACCACTCCCGAGGGTATTTGTGTAAAATTATACTCTGTAACCTCGGAAGGACGCGTAATTCTGTTGCCGTGGACGCATTTTCAGCACAGAAACTTTGCATATTGAGCAATGATACGCCAAACGTTACAAAGATTTGCTGCTTCTGAGGCTGTGCGCCCTCACAATACAATTACAGAAAGGGCACTGCGAGCATTTGTCAGCGTAATGAAAATTCGTTATTTCCACCTAATGGAAGCTTTTTGCAGCGTCCTACGGGAATTGTGCATGTGACAGTGTCGGAGGAAGAGTGCAGCGTGTGGCAGCAACGTATGCATTGTACCACAGGGATCAAATAATGAAACCAACTCAATTGTTCACATCAGCAGACTGCATCGTTAGGAGTATCACATCTCCGTAGTTGTCGAGCATCACATATGAAGAACAGAGAGCTAGACTCGCGTACAGGTTCAGCAGAGCGGCTCCTATTAATGTCACGCGGAAGTTTCACTTCTTCGAGTCCATTTCAGGCTGCGATGCTCTCGTAAAAACCACCTCGTATTGAACGAAGAAATCATCGAAGTGTTGAATTAGTTTGCGGTCGCATAAGACTTCTACCTTGATGTCCCAGAACTCACGTGAGCGAGAAGTGCTCAATAACTTTCCTATAAACAATTAATATTCGCCGAAGCAAACTGCAGGTCACGGCGCTCCAACTGTACAGAGGTAATAGAAATAAACGCGAACATCGCGGCGCGTTAGTGCTGTTTGCACTTCTTTTCATCGCGCCCTTACCTTTTATATCGTGGAAGACTCTAGTGTCTTGATATTACCATCCAGGTTACAACCGCTTGACTAGAAATGCGAACAGCGGAGCAGATAGATGCGGCACATTGCGGGTTTCTTTCCACCGCGATGGCACATTTTCCCACATGATGATATTGGAGAACATGCATCTGCTTCCTATGACAAAATATTAAGCAAGCATAGAAATTTTCCTGCGTATACTAGCTGTATAGATGGCCCTGTAACGCAATGTGCCGGCAGTACCGGAAGCTGTTCTCCGGCGTCTGTATTTATAATAGGGTCCGTTAAGCATGCTCAATTTGTAATGAACATTCAGCAGTTTTAACGCGATAGCGTTAAAGAGCTCGTATCGCAGAAATTCCGCCGTCGGCGTCGGCACCGTTGGTTGTGAGCGAAAAATCATCATCTTGTCCGTGACCGAAAAACCGAAAAAGCTGCAAATAAAATAATAAAAATGTTGGGTCCGAGTGAGAATCGAACCCAGGCCGTCTGCGTAGCAAGCAGGTGTTCTACCACACAGCCACGCCTCTGTTTGGAGCTGCACTGAAAGTAACTTTCATGCTTCCCGAAAATACGCGTCCTGTATGCAGGTGTCACAGTACGAGATGTAATATCGCAGTAATATTGCGTGGTACAAGCGTACATTGCCATCGGGCGTCACACCATGTGAATATCATAACGACTTGGTGGTTTAAAGACAGCCACCCATTACAGAAGGCACACACATTACTGCGCGTATTCCCTTAAGACCACGTAGTGGGTGCATCGCAACTTCGAAAAAGTTTTTTGCGCGTCATTGCTCCTGGTTTAAAGCATGCTACCCATTATATAAGGCACACACCTTAGTGCGCGCATTCTGTTAAACACTGGTAGTGGTCGAAGTACGCACTAGGGGTAGGATATCGCTATCGCGTTCAACTCTTAAAGGCGAAGCTTAAGCGTCCACCAATTTTTAACCATGTCATCAAGGCGAGAAGACTTTGGAGTTCTTCCCAGTCGCAGACATTCAGCTGTTAACTTCCCACAGCCGAGTGTCACCTGAAAGAGCGGCTATATGCTGGGAGGCAAAGTCGCATCGAAAAGAAGTGCCGGATGCGTTCTGAGGGCCAACTTCATAATTTTTTCTTAATTATAAGAAAAAGTTATGTAAAGATGCTTGTTTCGATGGTAACAGCGGAGTGCTTTATCAAATGCCCCATGAAGATATTCTCTCTAGTAGTGCATCCATGCAAAAAATATGACTGGTAGATCGGAGAGTAAGGCTAGTTTGTCTGTATTCACCTTTGAATTCTCCTGTACAGCTCAAAATGCAACATGGACGACAGAGAAGCACAAAGTCGGAAAGCTCTGACTCTCCGTTGAGCAGTTACTGCGTACGACGTATGCGCAAACATATGCACGTACGCGCATTAGAAATATATATGTCTAGCGAAAAGGGAAAACACAAAAGGCAGCCCAACTTTTGTGCTGCTAGTGCGTGTTTTTTGAGGAGTTCGATCTCACTACCCTTAAATTTAGACAGAGCAGATAGGGGTGACATGCAAAAAAAAAAGGTACGGAACGGTATGATTTCTCGTATGCGACAGATGCCATATCTTCTTCTCGTTTTTTAGCTTCTTTTCACGAAGCACACTAGAATATTTTGCCAATAACCATTTGCTACAAAATCATGCAAAATTATATCCTGAAAGTCATGCAAATACCAAGATTGGTCAGGCAGACTATGTGTTTAAATAAGATTAGCCAGCTCTGAAGTATGTCGCAGTAAGTGGAGCACGAAAATTTCGAACCTTTTATAACAGGGCGTCCACACAGAACTTCTATAGCAGTGAAAGGGAAGTTCAGAGGTTAACGATACCTACGACGATACCTTCGAAATACATTGCTCCAGTACAGTCGGTTAAATAAAAGCGAGCGATGTTTGAGTGGACACCAGAGGACAAAAAAATATTTTTGTTTTATGAGGATGCTCAATGTGGTGCCGCATAAAGGCACAAATTTCCTCAGCAAGGTCTGCAATGGCTGAGGACAATGTCAGGGGCAGTTGGCATGGAGTGACCCTTCTGCATAACGCGGCTTTCGTTGTGTGTGCTTCGCATTTGGGACAAAACTACGACGTTTGTTGAGAGAACATCAGCGTTGAAAGCGGTTCCTTCGTAGCTGTCACGTAAAGTGTCTCGCTTTGCATTGTTCGAGCAGTATGCGCTACATTCTCGTCGTCTCGGTTTCCTTTTCGGACGCCTTGTTGTCAGCCGTGTCCTTCTTGCAAGACGTGAGTATGGCTAGCGGTGTGTACAGCACGGCAGCCAGGAGGTTGGATGCTCCTAGAAGCCTGTACATGCCATCGTACGAGCCGAGGTCGTCACGAAAGAATCCTGAAAGAGGTAAAAAGAAGGTAGAACAGCGGAGGTTTTTTTAGCATTATGTGTATTTGCAGTACAAAACAGTCTGGATATTATATCGTAAGACGTCTCATATCAGAACGTGCACAGCGACGGCGTATGTCTATTTGTGCATCCGATGGCGCTTCTGCGATGACGTGAACTCGCAAGCGGTATTCACAACTGTTGTGCGCTGTCATCCCGACGGATCGGCCCACATCTTTTGTCTGCCATTGATTATGCGTGCGCGTGAAATGGCAACAGCACCATATTGTCCTTACTTATCTATATTTATTAAAATGGTATGTTTCAATACAAGTAAAGAAAGTCATTTCTGATCTGAAGCATTCTGTGTCTGCTTATACAGAAGTCTCTTAAGCGCCTTTCATGACCTTTTTTGAAATTCTCAAAATACTATCCTTGCGTAACAATGGACGAAAGGTTTTTTGATCAAAGGGAACTACAATGGTATTTGTGCCAGTGCAACGAATATGTAGTCGATATATCTGTGAATTGAACAGTAATTAAAATTTTATTGATATTCAGGTGCGTTTTGGAGGTTTGTCTTCTTGATAATCAGATATGATGTTATGCTCAATTAGGAATTTTATTTGCCTCCTAAATCCTTTTTGTACATAACACTGTGTTTCTAAATTGCTTCGTAAGCATCCTAAGGTCTAAGGGTTGTGGATGTATAGAGGAGTGCGAGACTCTCGTCTCCCACTTTAAGGCATCAGAGAAGAAGCGCTCCGCGAAGTGCAATAGCCCAGGTATGCTTACGCTTGAGGGGCAGGACGAGCTGCCGCGGTCAGAGGGCCAAAAAATGGACACGTTTGGTCGTTCTCTTCTTCGTTCTGTTTCTCGTTTATATTTTGTGAACTCACTAGTTTGTTAAATATAAAACGCTTAACTATTTGCGAATTTTAGCTGACGTAATTGTGCCGTTCCTAAACAACATAGAAGTTGCATAAAAATAGGCCACCCAGGACCTCTGCAATTAAGCGCCAAAAGTCACGTCCCGATGACCTCAAGCATCTTTAGATGAAAACGTGCTCTCAGATAGGCAAAACTGAATTCCGATTGATCACAGCATAGTTTAAAGCCACATGCCGCTCGTGCCATTCATAAGCACGAACACGTCTTATGCTGACTGCTGCAGGTTAATTGTAGACGCATACGGAATCTTTTTATTGCAACTTTGCAGGAACTCAAGAGAAAGTGAGGGACACAGTCAGAAGGCACACATAAAGCATGTCGTAATGATGGCAGGATTTTTATGATAATCAAGTTATGTGCTCTAGAAGAGGACGAAAGCTTAAAATCGCACCAACCAGCCGTTACTATCAGCATTTGTACGATGTATTATGTATAGTAATCATGCAGCACACTTAGGCCGTCTGCTTTATAAGCTGCCTTGATACACTCGTTTTTCACCGGAATTTCACGTTTAGTGTCGGAATGGTTTAATGGTGCCCGTATTCACTGAACTTCTCAACACATGATGCAGTCATCAAAACGCTACATTTTTAGTAAATCACATTGTTTTAGTATCTGGAGATCAACTCTCGGTGAAAAACACAGCAGAAGAAATGTATATAAGACCTGATTGTTCCTTCAAATTCGATATCTATCTATAGAAAACACGTAAAGTTTTTGCAGCTGACCATAAGGTATTATGGCAGCGACAGTGGCACAGCACATGTTCTCATTGGCAAATGTGGATCGCCAATCGATAAACATAATACAGTCTCATGAATATATTATTTTGTGTGAGCTTTAAGCCACGATACTTCCTATTCAGCTAAGAACAGGTGATCCATCTTACAGCCATTGAAGATATTGTCACGAAGTAGTGACGGTGAAGAAGCAGACGCAGCCGGTAAAGATGAAACGCTTTATTGGGCGAACTTATGCCCATAAACGAAATACTCAAGGTACAAGCAACGCTCACTGTGAAATAACTGCGAGAAAGAACGTCGGTTGTCGGCAATCTAATCGTCAGCCGAATAAGTTGTCCTCTACAAATCAGTGATCGAACCTTCCAGAGTTATCGCTGGTGCTCGCGTAAGCTCTAGAATAAAATTGGTTACTCGTGTCCTGCGCGTAATCTTAACGAAAGAGTCTGACACGATCGCGAAGTTTCTAAACATTGCCTGCGACGAGTGATGGTAGCAGTTTTTAACACGAAAGTGTTTTAAAGGCCAACTCCGGCGATTTTTTGGCGTCGATGGATCTCAATGAAATTCGCTGGGTACGTTCATTTGCACATTTCCGTCATTTATGCCAAATTACAGGCTTGAAACATGCGCAGATTATTTGCAAATGAATTTTAAAGATTGTATGCAAACGCCCTTCTGGCTTCCCACAATTATAGGCAGCATTGCGTGTGTGACGTCAGTATTGGGAAGGCGGCGGAAGTGACGCAGCCGAGGGCACCGCTAACTTCGGCCGCTACAGCGAGCGTCTGCACTGCTGGCCGAGACACTGTCAGTATCAGACGCGGCACTGTCAGTCGCAGACATTACAGCTGATGCGCGGCGTGCTGACCTCTCCACTGTGCGCCTGCTCGTCCCGGCTGTCACAGTTTTCATACTCCGCGCCGGCGTGACCGGAATGCCTTGCACGACTTCCGGTTCGTTCGTAACAACGTCTACGTCATACGTAGACAGTACACTCGGTTGGGTTTCGGTGTTGCGCTTTTTTGCTTATTTAAAATTATTCTCCAATTTGCCGAGTATTTCTGCTGTCGGGCCCGTAACAGGAGCGTCTCAGGAACATAAAAGCACCATTACTTTGACATGGCCAAAAAATCGCCGGAGTTGGCCTTTAAGCAGGGGTCTACCAACACTTCCATAACGTCATTTCTGTCACGGAAGTGACGTCAGTAAAATGCACATCAACGGATGTCAAAGAAAAATCAGAAGAAACGTTTCGTTGATTTGGGTGACCTGGAAGTAGGGCTACCAACTGTCCCAGGTTTCGCGGACTGTTCCGACTTTTCATAGAGCGTCGCGAGTCCCTCGCCGTTCCTCTCGGGACACCTATATGTCCCGGATTTGTTCCGGACCGTTGAGTTAGAAAATTTTATCTGATTGAACGCACGCCCAACGACGCGGGTCACGCCACGGAACACAGTACGAACCGCTCGCACAAAGGAATGTTGCGGTTCCTAGCGGCTGCTGCGAGGGGCTTTAGCCACTTTAACTGAAATTCCGCTTGAAGTGCGACAACATTTACGAGCACGTTCTCCAGCAACAAGAATTCTCGCCAGCTGCACGTAGACATTTCAAGTACCACTTCAAGAGGCCGAAACAACAAAGAAAGAATGTATTTCTTAGGAAGATACCGCATAACGAAAACTGGTTTTCCTGGCTCCCTATTAAAGGGGTACTGGCACAAAATTTCGCGGCCGAGATAGCCTGCTGGATCGATTCCCGTGTACGTGCGTATACCATCTGCAAAATATCGACAGCGAATAAAGCTTGGAAGGTATTTTATATGAATTTTGAAGTTCGCGAGCGCGATCCAGCATTACAGGCCGCATCTGGTGCATTGACACCCTCGGGGGTGACCCGAGGTGACCCCCCTACTTCCCCTACGTAACTGTTGCAGCCGGTACAAGTTATGATGACGTCGTAGCCACCATTTCTGTTTTGAAGCGCTTCCCGACGAATCGCTCCTCGCCAGCGGGTCAAACCTGAAGTGATTCGCCACGTCAAAAATTCCTTGCATCTCCGCGGCAAGAAAATCGTCGCCATCACACGACGATGAGCCCGACGACGACAGACCGCGCGAAAATGCGTCACTGTTCTGTTTGCTCACGTGACCGAGCGTTTCACTCGCTAGGTGGTGATAGTCGCACCCGGCGGCTAAAGTCCCTGAAACTTCGTAAAGTAGCGACATACGTGCATGAAAGCGCGCCTCCTCTCTTTTCTCCCTCCTCTGCCCTCTCCGAGGCTGACGCCGTGTCGGCATTGGCCAACTGCCGCCACGTGGGACAGCGCGCAGCGTTCGTTTGTTTACAGTCGCTCGTGACTGCCATCTTTGCTCTCGAAGTGCGGACTCGCTGGTTCTCAGCGCACGTGTTCCATGGATACGCACATTCTATTCCGCGTGCGTTGTGCTCTGAGATACCTTGCACACAATGGTTGCCATGGGCTTCTGCTGCGCTTTCGGATGCCGAAACAAATAAAGCGAACGCAAAAACCGTCCGGGAAGCGCAACGAGTTGCGAAGGAAGTCTTGGTTACACTGAATCGGAAGACAGAACTTTCGGCCGACGTTTTCGACGCTACTATGCGAGGTAAGTCGCTATCCTCTAAATACTCGTCGAGGTTCGCGCAAATCGCTGCGTGCTATAGCGCCGTAGACACGTCTTAGTTAATTGTGCAGTACGTCGCTATTCTTCACACGTTTTATTGCTGCTTCTGCGGGCTTGTGTACTCAGTGTTTTTTTTTTCAGGAATATATGGTTAGGTTTTCTGCTTGACGTGATGCGCCTACTGGTTTGAGTTTGCGGTATTGGTTTGTGCGCCTAGCATGGCACGCCGACTTCGGAGGCACGCCGACTGACGATCGAAAATGTGATTACGAAACTTCAGAGCTTCGGCGGAGTTTTGATGAAACAAAGCTGCAATGTGAAAGCCCACATTAGGAGTGGTACTCTCCTGGTTGCGTGCTTGGTTTTTTTTTTCCTGGAGCAAATAGCGTTTTCTGGCTCTTTTACGTGGAAAGATCCGCCGGTGGACTTGCGATAGAAGGTAGGTAGGCAAAGCGTGCGTGCCCAGCCGAGTCGCAGGGTGCATTCATCGTTTAGGAACCTCACGTACACGTGTTATTTGGCGCGAAGGTTTACGTGCCATTTCGTGTGGAGGTTTACATCTGCGAGTGGCTTTCCGCCGCGGTGGAGCAGAGGTTATGGTGATCGGCTGCTGACCCGAAGGTCGCGACCGACCGCGGCGGTCACATTTCGATGAAAGCGAACAGCTTGAGGCCAGTGTGCCGTGCGATGTCAATGCTCGTTAAAGAACATCAGATGGTCAAAATTTCCCGAGCCCTCCACTACGGCGTCTCTCATAATCATATCGCTGTAGTGGGACGTAAAACCCCAGATGATATTATTATCCGCGAGTGAAGGTCTCGCGAAGGAAACGTTTACGGTGGCAGCTGGCTAGTTTATTCGTTTGCTTGCTCGTTCATTGAGCAGCGAGTATAGTTCGTATGTCAAGTACGTCTACGAGGCGCGCTTGCGCATTATGGTTGTTGCGTCTAATGTCTTAACGAATCAACCAGCGCTGTCTAAATGTATCGACTGGAAATGATGTACGCCTTCTGGCGCATTCTTCTTTCAATGAAGCTCCGAGCTGCTGCTTGCACAGACAGTCATTTTATAAATAAACAATAGTCGCCACTCTTTAACTAGCATAATACCGCCAACACCCATTGCCCATGTGTTTCTTGCACTCTAAAAACTGTTCGTACCCTTTGTGGAGTCTTCTTGCCCCTCACCAATAACCGTCCTCTGACTAGTTTGCGCTTCCTTTCTTGAAAACTCGGCGCTCGCCACTTTCCTATCAAGGTGCTGTTTAATAACACGCACGCCATTCGTGACCTGGAAGTACGGCGCGCTCGGCGATAATGCAAGGAAAGACACGCGAGATTGATGGTTATTGTTTCCGGACAGGAATACGCCTCATAGCACGCAGAGATTTGGTGAAAAAGATAAAAACAAGCGATCCAGATGCTGGATATCGTTTTGTGGGAAAGAGATGCCTCAAATAGGCGCTTTTGTATTGCAGTGTACAGTGCTACATCATACAGGCACGTATAGCGGCATTAACTATATTTACCCAACCGATACATCGGAACGGCTACCTCTAGTGTGTACTGGCAGCCTCAGTGCATCATTGGTATGCGCGGTGAATTCGCCTCGCGAGGACGATATGTACTGTGTATCAGTTTCAGAAGGCTTCATGTAGAGCGCGACATTAACGTTCAACATTAAACATGTCCTTTACAAACGTGTCCTAACATCTCCTAAACAACATATAACTAAAAAAAAGGGATACCAAGAGCTAGACGGCTTGTGCGAATGCTTAAAGCGCTCCGCCTGGCAAGCAAGCGCTCTCTTTGCGAAGCGTCGTCTGCTACGCAGGAGCAAGGTAGGTGGCGCCATGCTCGAAAAGAGAGTGCGAAGGAGAGGAGAACGAGGAGGAACGCGAGCGGAGGAGGAAAGTGTCGCTACTTTACGAAGTTTCAGGGGCTTTACCGGCGGCTTGTCGTTTTTGGAGCTCTGTCAAACCGAAACTGAGGCTGTGTCGGCCATGAGGAGCTTGTAAATAATTATCTGTCGCGCGCTGCAGCAAACGATGTGCCGTGTTATGACTAACAGGCCCCCAGCAGCACATTGCAGCAAAAAAACGCGGGGCGAAAGCTTTTGCGTCTGGACTGCTTTAAAGTAAAGGAAATAAGCGCGAGTGGCAATATTTGGGTGTTGGGGGATGCCGGACACTCCTACAAATGCACGATATCCTTTGCAGTATATTGCCACGCCCACTTCTTGTCTTGTTTTGATGTATTCGGGTTTGACCGGCGGGGACGGTTATCAACACTCGACGCTGTCGGCGAAGTAGCGTTCTAGAAGCGTCGCGATTGTAGTAGATCGGTTTGTTAAGATTGCGCCCCGCACGCGAATGTTCCAGCTTTGTCTAGAGATTACGCCGCCACCAGCGATATAGCTGGAAAGTTCGATAGTGCCTGTATAAAAGCCGACGCGCTTGACTGCTTGTCAGTTGATCGACGGACGACGCCCTGTTCGCCGCTATCATTGTACAGCGTGCATTGCTGTAGTTCTAGTTCTCATTTTCCGGCCACAAGTTCGGCCAAATAAACAGTTTCATCCTACAAACGCCGACTGCTGTGTTCGTCGACATCACGACCACGTGACATCTGGTGGAGGTGCTGCTTCTTCCATGATCCGGACGCCCCCGCGAAGCGCTGACCCAAGCCCAAGCCGCGAGGAGGACGACGGCAAAGAAAACCCGGATCGTCGAACAAGCCGCAGGCAGAAGGGACTGCAGCCAGAGTACGGGCTCCTTCCCGAAAACACCAGGCAGCCCCAGGTCCCAACACCGACCGCAGCGACGATGACCGACCCCGTGCAGCCTGCGCCGATACTTCTCCGGCAGCCCAAGGAGCCGCCAACTTTCCACGGGTAGTCATTCGAAGACCCGCAAACCTGGCTCGAGACCTTCGAAAGGGTCTCAGCGTTCAACAACTGGGACTCCGAGGACAAGCTGCGCCACGTCTACTTTTACCTGGAAGATGCAGCAAGGACCTGGTTCGAGAATCGGGAGTCCACTCTTCGAACCTGGGACGCCTTTCGCAGCGCTTTCCTGGAGACGTTCACAAGCGTCGTCCGAAAGGAAAGGGCCGCAGCCTTGCTGGAGACACGGGTCCAACTTCCAAATGAAAGCGTGGCCATCTTTGCAGAGGAAATGACCCGGCTATTTCGCCACGCTGACCCTGCCATGCCCGAGGACAAGAAAGTCCGCTTCCTCATGCGAGGAGTAAAGGAACAGCTCTTCGCTGGACTTATGAGGAATCCGCCGAATACCGTCGAAGAATTTGTCTCCGAAGCAACAACAATCGAGAAAACGCTTGAGATGCGAACACGGCAATACAACCGCAGCTTCTCGACCACAAGCTACGCCGACGTTCAAGCACTAGGATCCGCCGACCTGCGTGAAACGATTCGAGCAATCGTGCAAGAGGAGCTGCAAAAAATTCTACCTTCGTCGCAACCTCAAGTGGATTCCATCGCCGACGTCGTGCGCCAGGAGATCCAGCATTCACTCGGTGCGCCTCAGCTAGCAGAGCCGCAGCCGCAAGCTATGAGCTATGCTGCTGCAGCCCGCCGTCATGCTCCTCCTCCACGCCCACGCCAAGACGACACACCGCCGCAGTACCGTCGCCAGACGCCGCCAGCGACGCCCTACCGCCCACCTGTCGGCCAGCGCTACACCCCGAGGAAGACCGATGTCTGGCGTGCCCCTGACAACCGCCCGCTCTGCTACCACTGCGGGGAGGCCGGCCACACGTACCGCCGCTGCCACTACCGTCAGATGGGGCTACGCGGATTCCCCGTCAACGCGCCGCGCCCGCAGCCAGGCGAACGGCCTCGTGACATCGACGACTACCTCACAGGCACACAGTGGCAAGAACGACGACCTTCCCGCTCACCGTCGCCCGGCCGCTACATGTCACCGCACCGCCGGCAGTACACTGGCCCAAACCGGGGCCGGTCACCTAGCCCGTATCCGGAAAACTAAGGGCAGCAACCGATGGAGGTGCGGTTGCTGGACGACGAAATGCTGAAGATCCTCCGCCGTCGACGACGACACCGCGACGAAGTTCCGAGCCCCCGCCGCACGCCGAACGACGTCGACGTCCCGAAGACGAAACTTTGCGACCGGAAGCAGACCTGACGACGCAACGCGGAAGCAACGGTGCAAACCGACGTAGCCGTGACCCGACGCCGCGACGTAACCGCAACGCAAGATGGCGGACTAGCGACCTCGACGTTCTGATCGACGGCCACAACGTCACCGCTCTCATCGATACTGGAGCCGACTATTCCGTCGTCAGTGGGCCGTTCGCAGCAAAGTTGAAGAAAGTTAGGACTGCTTGGGAAGGCCCCGAAATCCGGACAGCTGGAGGCCACCTGATAACGCCGATTGGTGTCTGCACGGCGAGAGTCACCATCAATAACCGGACTTATCCTGCGAGCTTTGTAATCCTACAGAATTGCTCTAGGGATGTGATACTTGGAATGGACTTCCTAAGTGACCACGGCGCCGTCATCGACCTGAGGTCTGAGTCGATAACGCTAACCTCAGACAAAGCGCTCCCGCCCCACGCGACGCCAGGGAACCATGCATTGAACGTTATAGAAGAGCAGGTGACCGTTCCACCGCGCTCCAGCGTCATTATTTCCGTCGGCACCGAAAAACCTGCGAACCTTGAAGGCGTCATCGAGGGCGACCAACAACTACTCTTGAACCGTCAAATTTGCGTCGCACGAGGTATAGCCGAGCTGCGCGACGGTAAAGCAAAGGTAGTGCTGCAAACTTCAGCCACGAATATAGGCACGTCAACTTTGGTACGACGGTTGCCTACATCGACGAATGTGTAGCCGCCAGCGATGCTTTCGCCCTCTTCGATGCTGCCGAACCTGCTTCAACGAATCGAGGTCCCGAACCAGATTTCGACGTCAACCGGAGCCTTCCGAAGGTTAAGCAAGACCAGCTGAAAACCCTGCTCCTGCAATACAAGGACTGTTTCTCGTCGTCATCGCGGGTCCGACAAACGCCCCTTGCTAAGCACCGCATTATAACAGAAGAAAATTCTCGACCACTCCGACAGAGCCCGTACAGAGTTTCGACGCGAGAACGTGAGGCCATAAAGAAACAAGTCGACGAAATGCTACGCGACGACATCATCCAGCCTTCAAAGAGTCCGTGGGCGTCACCCGTGGTGTTAGTGAAGAAGAAGGATGGGACCCTACGTTTCTGCGTTGATTATCGGCGCCTGAACAAAATCACGAAGAAGGACGTGTACCCCCTCCCACGGATAGACGACACCCTGGATCGACTACACAACGCGACGTACTTTTCGTCGATGGACCTCAAGACCGGCTATTGGCAGATCGAAGTAGACGAAAGAGACCGAGAAAAGACCGCTTTTATAACACCCGACGGCCTCTTTGAGTTCAAGGTCATGCCTTTCGGTCTTTGCTCGGCACCTGCGACGTTCCAGCGCGTCATGGACACCGTGCTGGCTGGCTTGAAGTGGCAGACTTGCCTTGTTTACTTGGACGACGTCGTTGTGTATTCCTCGAACTTCGACGAACACCTCCAGCGACTTCAATCCGTACTACAAGCAATAAAGAATTCCGGGCTCACCCTGAAGCCAGAAAAGTGCCGCTTCGCGTACGAGGAGCTCTTGTTTTTAGGTCACGTGATCAGCAAGACTGGAGTGCTCCCAGACCCTCAGAAAACAGCTGCCATCGCCGCTTTCCCGCTACCCACCGACAAGAAGGCCGTGCGCCGATTTCTCGGCTTGTGCGCCTATTACAGACGTTTTGTCAAAGACTTTTCACGGATCGCCGAACCACTAACGCAACTCACGAAGACCGACGTCGAATTCAGGTGGCAAACAGCGCAAGTCGAAGCATTTCATGAACTGAAACGACGCCTGCAGACGCCTCCGATCCTTGCGCATTTCGACGAATACGCCGATACAGAGATTCACACCGATGCAAGCAGCATAGGACTCGGCGCCGTCCTTGTCCAGCGGACGGGCGGAGTGGAAAGGGTTATCAGTTATGCTAGCCGGTCGCTCTCTAAAGCAGAGGTCAACTATTCCACAATAGAAAAGGAGTGCCTCGCCATCATCTGGGCTACGTCAAACTTTCGCCCCTACCTCTACGGCAGGCCCTTCAAAGTTGTGAGTGACCATCACGCCTTGTGTTGGCTAGCTAACATGAAGGACCCTTCAGGTCGCCTCGCACGGTGGAGCTTAAGACTTCAAGAATTTGACATTACTGTCGTGTACAAGTCCGGAAGGAAACACTCCGACGCCGACTGCTTGTCTCGTGCCCCCGTCGACCCACCACAGCCCGACGACCAGGATGATGACAGCTTCTTGGGAGCCATAAGTGCCGAAGACTTTGCCGAACGACAGCGAGCCGACCGGGAACTGAAGGGTCTAGTGGATTACCTGGAGGGCAGGACCATCGCTGTCCCAAAAGTATTCAGGCGAGGATTGGCATCA
Source organism: Rhipicephalus sanguineus (assembly GCF_013339695.2). Classification (NCBI taxonomy): domain Eukaryota; kingdom Metazoa; phylum Arthropoda; class Arachnida; order Ixodida; family Ixodidae; genus Rhipicephalus; species Rhipicephalus sanguineus. The sequence goes on from NC_051179.1 coordinate 114,760,598, forward strand.
TTTTCCCTGAAAAACAACGTCCTCGTAAAGAAGAACTTCTCTCCGGCCCGAGCCAGCTACCTTATCGTTGTACCTTCGGGACTGCGACCAGAAATTCTGCATGCCCTGCACGACGACCCGACGGCTGGACACCTCGGACTTTCCCGAACGCTCGCACGAGTACAGGAAAGGTACTACTGGCCGCGCCTTGCAGCCGACGTCACTCGCTACGTAAGGACGTGCCGAGACTGTCAGCGACGGAAGACACCGCCCACAAGACCAGCAGGCTTCCTTCAACCGATCGAGCCTCCTCGGCGACCATTCCAGCAGATCGGGATGGACCTCCTGGGGCCGTTCCCAACGTCGACTTGCGGAAATAAATGGATCGTCGTGGCTACCGACTACCTCACCCGCTACGCCGAAACAAAAGCCCTGCCCAAAGGCAGTGCCGCTGAGGTAGCAAAGTTCTTCGTTGAGAGCATCGTCCTTCGACACGGCGCCCCGGAGGTTCTCATCACCGACAGAGGTACGGCGTTTACGGCTGACCTAACTCAGGCGATCCTGGAATACAGCCACACAAGCCACCACCGCACCACCGCGTACCACCCGCAGACCAACGGCCTCACCGAGCGTCTAAATAAGACCATCGCCGACATGCTGGCCATGTACGTCGACGTCGAACACAAGACGTGGGACGCCATCCTTCCGTATGTGACCTTCGCGTACAACACGGCCGTACAGGAAACGACGCAGATGACGCCGTACAAGTTGGTCTACGGACGGAGCCCGGCAACGACGCTCGACGCCATGCTACCAAACGTGACCGACGAGGAAAACATCGACGTGACCACCTACCTACAGCGCGCCGAAGAAGCACGACAGCTCGCCCGCCTACGGATCAAGAACCAGCAGACGACTGACAGCCGCCGCTACAACCTTCGACGACGCCACATGGAATACCAACCCGGTGACCGTGTATGGGTATGGACGCCAATACGCCGACGAGGACTTAGTGAGAAGCTTCTTCGACGATACTTCGGACCGTACAGGGTACTTCGACGCCTCGGCGCACTCGACTATGAGGTTGTCCCTGACGGCATTACGAACTCTCAGCAGCGCCGTGCGCGACCTGAAGTCGTCCATGTCGTGCGCCTTAAGCCGTATTTTGCGCGTTAGCGAGCTTGGGGACTCTATTTTTTTCCTTTGTTATTGTAATTTATTTATGTATGCACTTGTTTTTTTTCTCTTCTATGTTCTTTCACAAGCATCGGGACGATGCTTTTTCAGAGGGGGGCAATGCCACGCCCACTTCTTGTCTTGTTTTGATGTATTCGGGTTTGACCGGCGGGGACGGTTATCAACACTCGACGCTGTCGGCGAAGTAGCGTTCTAGAAGCGTCGCGATTGTAGTAGATCGGTTTGTTAAGATTGCGCCCCGCACGCGAATGTTCCAGCTTTGTCTAGAGATTACGCCGCCACCAGCGATATAGCTGGAAAGTTCGATAGTGCCTGTATAAAAGCCGACGCGCTTGACTGCTTGTCAGTTGATCGACGGACGACGCCCTGTTCGCCGCTATCATTGTACAGCGTGCATTGCTGTAGTTCTAGTTCTCATTTTCCGGCCACAAGTTCGGCCAAATAAACAGTTTCATCCTACAAACGCCGACTGCTGTGTTCGTCGACGTCACGACCACGTGACAATATTAAGCGTGGCGATGCGTGCTGCAAATGTGCCTATATGATTCGGTTTTTAAGCCTCCGGACTCAAGGCCGTGCCTTCGAAGCCGTCCATTAGCTCAGCCTCTCACATACGTCACACGGATATTGATCGTATATGACGACGTTTACTCTTCTGTGAACTGGTCCCAAATGCCAGCTCAACTAGTCTTACCAGGTGCAGCTGTGATGGGGTTTAACATGCGAAAGTAAACATACATTGCAATTCTAGCCTCTAAAATTTTAGAGCGACAAGCTCAGTGCTTAATGCGTGAACTAACAAGCTCGGCAAAAGGTTGAGGAAGACGTTTGCCTCTAAAGCGCATCGAAAGTAGTTATTGTTCTTACATAACTGAAGTGAACTTCCCAAATTAATCGACTTGTTCTCTCTCAGAGCTCTTGGTGTTATTTATCGACTTCGCGCATAAGCACACACAAAAGAAAGAGTAACCAGGATGCGGACATTTAGAATAGTAAATATGACATGTTCTTAGGACTCGCACAACATGCAACTTTTACTCAATTCTGTACTTTCCGAAAAAAAATTATGATTCAGACATACGCGACGCAATGATAAATGTTGCGGCCAAGGCCGATCTACCTCTCGAAGCACATTATGCATTTCTGCAACATGATACGAGGGGCAGAAAAGGCCATCATGGTTAACTTGTAGAGAAAGGGACACCGAGGTAATCAGTGTCGCAACACGCTGGTTCGAAGAGTTCCCCCTGCTACCGTCGTGCATTATGGAGCCCCTTCGCCATTGTTCAGCGCGCCGCGGATGGCAAGTTTCCCAGTATTCTGGTACATACATATCTACATGCACTGCGGGTTATTGCTATTGAGGCTTGGAAATGCAGCCAGGTAAGCGAAATATAAAGCTGAAAAGAATAGAGGTGGTTTATTTGCGCAACGAGCATTCGGATGTGCCATCCCTACTTAGGCACACAAAAACTCTTTGTCAAGTCCTTAGTCGACATAGGGTACAGCATTAGAAACAGGAGGCAAAAACTGAGGAGCCGGATGGGCCTCTCTGCCTATCAACACTGACGAGGCTGCTGCTCAAGTGCTCAGTGCTGGGCCTCTTGTCACAGCGCATCTCGTGAATGTACAGAGTGACAACGTGTAATTGTTCCCGGGAAAAAATTAGATATATTGAGCGTTAAGGAGTAAAAGTAAGTAACGCATAAATTGTTATTAGTACTTACCGCCGATCATTGTGGACCCTTGGGGGCAAGATATGAACTTCAGCAAAATGATTGTGTGATTGGTTTTAAAACTAAATGCGTTCGTAAATAATTATTTAGGATGCTTACCGATGATTGATGGGCTGCACAGTTGCACAGGAATAAGCAACAAGCCAGACGCTGCCATGCACACGGGAACTTGCTGAGCACCGAAGAATTCCGTCATTATTGAGCAGCGTAGCGAGCTCGTCGTGGCTACGAACATCACGAGGATGGCGCCAACGGACAAGTACGGCACTGACCACGGGGCGTGTGGCACCGCACCGTACAATAGCCCCATTGCACCAAAGCACATGGCTGCCAATGCTGGGCGACCGACGAAGCCCATGTCGGCGATGAGGGGTACTGCGACGTAGCCAATGACTTCCAGAATAGTCGCGTACGTAACTGCCATGTCGGCTTCCGACTGCGGGGCGCCCTTGTCAGTTGCGTAGCTGTCGATTGTCTCTAGGAATACGTTGTAGCCGTAGATCTCCACCACAGCACCGATGGCCACTACGTAGAAACTCGGCATCTTCAGGATGGAAAACTTTTCAAGGAAAGACATTGGTACCTCCTCGTCATCCATTTCTTCAGGAGTCTTCGGCGGCAGTGTGAAGGACTGGTGAAGTACTTGCCCGAAACCGACCTTTTGAGGTGGAACACCGTTGTTGTTAGGTTTGTCACTGATGCAAGGGATGGAGTCTCCTCGATGTGCACCAATAGTCCAGTTGGATGCGTTAGAATGAAAAGCAGTGGTCTTGCACGATGCCCTACGATAAGCCTCATTCTTTTTTTCCACTCCAGCTCGCATCCAAAGCCAAAACGTCACGGCCATTACGTGCATGGACAAAGCGCTGTAAATAAACAGGGTTCCACGAAGGCCGTAGTGTTCACTCAGATAGGAGAGGAGCGAGGGAAACGCGAAGGCGCACAGCGTCGTTCCGGCGTCCCGGATACCACTGGCTGCACCGAGGTACTTGTCAAAATGCGTGCCCAGTATTACCATGAGACTCACGAGCACGATCCCTGCACCGGCACCTGCAAGAAAAAGTAACATGTGGCCCGAGAGCTTAGCAACCGCCGCGGATGTTTCAAAAGGCGATTCAAAAGCCGATACCAACTTACGCGATGCTTCACGGAACATTATTTTTATCGGTGTTTTAGAACCGAATCGAATACGAATCAAATAGTGGTGACACCGATTCGAATACGAATACAATTCGAATACTGTGCAAATTTAGGTAGGTAGGTAATAAACATTATTTAGAGTACAACGAGGAATCACTGGCCTGGGCTAGGCCTCCAGGAGCCGTCGCCCGGGGAACATCGTGAGATGTCCTCTGCGATAGCCCTGGCTCGCTGGACCGCCCAGATTTGGTCCACTAGATGTGGGCATAGAAGGGCGGCTCGCCACCGCTCAGCCAGTCGTTCTGAGGTACACACTCTCTCGCCCGGGTAGTGGCGGCGAGTACCGCGTTCGCCGGGACGCCGGCGAGTACCGCGCTCGCACTTCCAAAGTATGTGTGCCAACAGGGCTTGTTGCTGAGCTAGTTGGTTCATAACTTGAGGTAAAACTGTAATGACGCAAAGAAGACAGGGACGAAGCGAAGACACGAACAGACAGACACGGGCGCCAACTTCCAACTGTTTATTATCAGAAACCGCGCCGATTTATATAAGCTGCCGAACAAGGTAATCCCATAACAGAAATTGAGACATCGCAGAACTAACAACTCATCATGTGCCATAAGTACAGAGACAAGGCATGCGCCGGAACTGCACTAACGCGATCGAACTATGAAAACATGCCAGCACCTGTGAACACGTGCCAACCCTAGTGAGAGGTAAAAAGAATATCGCACATTCTAAACTCTACATGTCTAAATGCTATCTTTCAAAAAGATAGCTTCTTTCTCGCTTAGATCGAGAGATGGGGCACTAACACACTGGCTACCTGCCCTCTTTATTAGAAACGCTTCAACTGTCTCCCTTTCAGTGCGGCTGTTTGCTCTCCTAAGAAACGTGGTTTGGCTGAAGTGTGGCGCACAACCACAGCGCTTGCAGTGGTCTGCCAAGTGCCCGCCCATGTTGCTGCTAACCGCCAAGCGGTGCTCCCTTGCACGATCGTTGAAACACCGGCCTGTTTGGCCGATGTACACCCTACCGCAGCTCAGGGGGATATTATATGCCACATTGCTGACACACTCGGTGTATCGCGTGGCGTGCTTCTTGGAGCAAGCAGCTGGCTGCTTATCCGCCATCAAAGGGCAAATCCTGGCCAGTTTGCATGGAGCGGAAAATACAATGCGCACACTATATCTGGCTGCGATCTACTTTATATTGTGCGAGAGCCGGTGAACGTAAGGAATTACGTGCGTACTCATTTTTTCTTTTGGCTCCTGCACTTTTCTTCCACGTTTCAACTTCTGCAAGAGGCTTTCGCACACACCCGTGATAACGGAGGGAGGAAATCGAGCGTCTTTCAGCCTGTTAATATGATTACTAAATCCCGTAACAAGACGGTGCTCACATGACTTCATCAAAGCTGAATTGAGGCATGTGATAGCTATGCCTCTCTTGATTAGCTTAGAATGTGCGCTGTCATACGGCAAAAGGCTCTTCTTAGTCCTAGGGTTATACATCCAGCACAGGTGGTCCTTCGTGAAACTAAGTTTAACATCCAGAAATTGAATGGAATTGTCTTGAGGCAATTCCGAAGTGAATTCTAGTCCGCCAGATTCCTTTAAAAAGATGTTAGTTAATTCAGCAACAGCTACGTCAAGGCTAGTGTCGGGTAAACTTAAAAACACAAGATAGTCGTCAACATATCTGTAAATCCTAACAACACTGCTGTTGTCGGTTTTGGCATGAATGCGTTTGTCAATGGATGAAAGAAAGATGTCGCACAAAACCGGGGCCACAGATGAGCCGATGCAGATGCCGTTTTTCTGAACATAATATGAACCGTTAAAACACACGATGGTGGAATGCAAATAAAATCGTAAAAACTCTAAAAATTGATCCGTACTCATCCCAGCATAGTTCTGGAAGTCTACTTCCCCCGACGCCTCGATGGACTCGCGAACTGCATCAAACAGACCACTCTGCGGTACGGAATAAAATAGGTCCTGCACATCAAAAGAAAAAGCAGTCCTGGCGGTTGCCAACTTGCCTTGCGCTAGATCTTGTACTAGGTCTGTCGAACTGCGCACCAAGAACGGGTCCTGTACGTCCAGCTTGCCGAGGCATCGTTGCAGATAGCTGCTGACCTCGTCTTGCCACGTGCCCTTCTCGGAGACGATCACTCTGAGCGGACACTCTGTCTTGTGAGTCTTGCCGGTGAAAAAGACATCAAGGCTATCTTTTACAGACTTTCTTACTTCTTTTTGAAGGGTCTTCAAATTTCTTTCCTTTAGCAAGCGTAGAGCCAAAGATTTTTGCTTTTTAGGCAAGACGTGTGACGGTTTGAAATTCTTCTGAATCGCCTCTTGTGCTTTCGCATCGAACAATCCCTTTGGCATCAGGACAAACCCACCCTCCTTATCAGCTTCGACAACGGCAAGTCCTTCCTCTTTTAAACACTTCACAATTTTCTTAATCGGGGGTTTCTTCCCTGGCTTGTCACTCACCGTGCGTAGTAGGCAGTCGACTCCGTCAGCAATGGCCCGTTCCCGATCAGGCTCGGACGCGCGACTCGCAACATCCCGTACCATGGCCACAAGTTGCGACCGCGTCGCGGAAGGCTGGTAGCTGTATTTCGGTCCATTTTCCAACACATGTTGAACGCCGCGAGGAACTGAAGCACCTCCAAGTACGGTTACAGAAGACGTGCCTGCAACTGCCCGCTCTCGCCGTGGAAGTCCGAGTCGGGTTCGCTGCCAAAGGAATTCTGTGCTTTGCGCCGCCAACTTTTGGAAATCCGTGAGGCTTCCTCCGTTACCGTAGCGCTCAACAAGTATCTAAATTTTTAGCGTAGTACAACAGATTCAGAGAAATGAAAAAAAATTAGTTGTACTTATCGCAAAGGAAGAAGTTGGTGAAAAAAACAAATAACCCTATTTTAAGGTTAGTCGAATCTTCATGGCCAAGAATATTGAGATTACTCGTAGAAGCGTCGATTTGTGTTCCGTTGCACAATGTAGCAGCGAAGTGTAAGCACGAGTAAGTTCGTGCAGACCTGTATATCTTGTGGACGGATGATGGTGGGTCTAACGGCGCCGACGCAGGACAATCAAGAGAACCAATCGACACGCGCACTCGTATGTTGTGTAAAGAAGAAGAGTGGCCTCAGCGGCATCGCCATCGGCATGAGCTCGTGGTTGCTGCGCTTGACCGAACGCTGCTGACCGCTACTTGTTCATGCCATATTCTTTGCCAATAGACCTCTTAGCAGTTGTTTTTTTCTCTTGGTTCGTTTCTGTTCCTAATGTAGCCCTGATACAATTCGCTACTCTGTTACCAATTAGCTAGTCGAATATGTGTGCCAATCAGCTGAAGGAGCCCTTGCATATATTCTTACCATGCAGTGCGCCGAGGGTGGCAGTCATGCAGGTGACGTTGGGAGAGAATGCTGCGCCGATCAGCGGTGTCCAGAGCAAAACACTGCCGAACAGAGCTATGTGGTGAACGGTGAGGAACTTTTGAAGGAGCACCACGAAGCAACCTGCGATGAAGAAAACACGTTTAAGGGAGCGGCGCTTATCACTGCCGGGCCTATCGTTTCATCCATGTTCGAGCGAACTTTATGTTGCTATATCGTTCAACGCTTTCTGCCTGTAGCCATTTTACATATAGCGACTAAAACGAAATCAGGGACATTTCACTAACATTTATCCTGGATAGTTTCACATCTGCGCCATTATAAAATGCACAGATATGTCGTATATCTAAAGCCTATTTATTTCTTACATAGAACGCCTCGACAGACGGGCATGTTTCCTTGATAAACCGACGAACTGTTTGACATAAACGTGCTCAATTTAGTTCAACTGTGTCGATGCTTTCGGTACGCGTGCTTGTGTTTCACAGTAGTAATAAGCAAAATAAAAAAAAAGTTGAGGTATTATTTAACAAACTCCCAATAGAACTACATCTCGTGTGCGTCTGCGGATGAGCCATATACCTTTATGAAACCGAAGTGGGCTATGTTCGAGTGTGACGCAGATACGACTATGAGGAAGTAGCACTAACCCCCTTATTCACAAATGCTCCTCGACTCGAATTTCGTCCTTCACTTGAACAAGTCGAGCACAGCGCCGCTGTTCGACCGAAAATGACGCCGCACTTTTCAAGAATCGCTGCAGATAATCGCTGATATGCAGTGATTTGTTCCGCCTAGAAACGGCGCTCTCATCGACTTTCTCAAGTCAAGGTGGAGCGTTGAGTGAAGGGACGTTCTAGAAAGGGGGGGTAAGATTCTGGAAAGTATTGCGTTGCTGGAAAACATTTGGTACAATCCAATTTACTGGCCCTAGCGCTGCTCCTACTATTGATGATACTTTGTATTTGGCTCAAGGTCCAAATGCGGCCAGCGCCCATGCATGTTTACTAATGTGAAGGCAGTGCCACTGAGCGTGACTTTTGGCGTCCAGGACAATCTCGTACCATAGTGCCGACGGCATTTGTACAGTGGTGAACACTCACGTCGAGAACGACGGAGCGTGACGCTCGTAAATGCGCGGCGCCAATGACGAGTCTCCCTTGCATTTTATGAACCTTGTTTATCACCGCGGATGCAACGACCGTTTTGGTCGTCGAAAGCGCTCAAAACGGCTTGGCGGAAAAAAAAAACGAACAAACAAAAACAAAAACGCGAAGCGAAGTGTTCTCGGCGCCCGATACAAGCTGTGCTGCATGCTTGTTCTCCGTTCGCGGTCTCATTTCACCAACAGCAGATTTACCCCTACTTATCAGCTGAATGAAGCTTTCTGTGCTTTCGGCGCTATTAAGTTGACAGTGCTTCTGACGGCTAAAGCAGTTGTCGTGGCCGCGGCGCTAAACAAGGAGGGAAACTGCAAGGCAGGTACGTCATTGGCGCCGCGCATGTTCAGATGTGGTCCGCTTCAAAGTGTGGATGTCGCTCGCACTGCTTCGAGGGCGCCGCTCCGTCGTTCTAGACACAGTGTTGACCATTGTACGTTAAGAAAAATTACATGCAAACGTATATCTGCAAGCACTAAAGTTGTTTTAGTGACAGCATCACGATAAAGTGAAAATACACACGGTAACATCCACCCATAAATTAAATAAAATATTTTTACCAACTTTTTTTTTTTCACCTTGACACAGTTGCAAACCATTGTTTCAAGCAGACACGGTAATTTTTTATGGTCAAAGGTCCCCTAAAAGAACCTCTGAAAATACGAAGGACAACAGCTTTATTATCTCCTTGCGTTTCCCGCAGATGTCCTTGCGGGCACTTCGTGACGTCAGCAGGCTGACTGACGTTGCGTTATTATGGTCCGTGCTCTCGGTTGACCCATAGACAAGCAATGTTACTTATGAATTGTCTTGTAGCACGCGTTGCCATGCAGTCACACGTCCGTTCAGTCTTGTCTCGCTTGGCTATCTGCCCAGCCACGGTGGTCTAGTGGTTATGGCGCTCGACTGGTGACCCGAAGGTTGCGGGATCGAATCCCGGCCGTGGCGGCTGCATTTTCGACGGAGGCGAAAATGTTTGAGGCCCGTGTACTTAGATTTAGGTGCACGTTGAAGAACACCAGGCGGTCGAAATTTCCGGAGCCCTCCGGATACTACGGCGTCCCTCATAATCATGTCGTGGTTTTGGGACGTTAAACCCCCGATAATATTATTATCGCTTGGCTATCGTGCGCAATGAACTGATTTCTCTTCACTTAGCGTGTTTCCAACTGCGCGAACAGAGACTACTGCGTGCAGCCGAACAACGTGAAATCCTCATAGGCACAAAGCTTAGTGGCGACATTGACCGCGCGTTTACTTATGAAGAAATAATTGGCGAGGAGGAGATAGGGCCTGTGAGAAGGACAGTGAAGCCGAGTAAGGAACGGCGGTCTCGTCCTCGAACACAGAGCGGCATAGGGGCCCTTTAAGTATGGTATTTATTTGCTCGCTTGCCATTGTGGGCCCAGTGCCATGCATTGGATCGAGAAAGAATTAGTAAGTGAAGGTGAAAATATTCTTAGGATAAGCATTTTCCCTAGGCGAAAAAAAATGTCCCTTCGCAGAGCTGGCTCCAGCGGCATTCCTTGAAGGACGAACCGTTATCACTGACCGTAGGAAGTACTGCTGGCAGGAATATTTGAGACGCAGGAACAAAAGCAACATAGGTGGAGTAACGACACAACCGTCAATGCGGGCGAGTCCTTTGAAATAGCCCGGTGAACGAAAAAAAAAACACAAAATGCATAATAGTCACGCCTCGTGTCATTTTGCGTAACAAGATGATGATAGACATAGTACTTCACAATAAACTGCAGTTCATTGAATGACACTGCCCCCTCTATAAGAATGGCTGATTCGTTCCGCTTCTGATCGATAGGTTGCAGGTTTAACGACAGCCGCGGGGTCGTATTCTAATGGGGGCGGTGTAATTGAATAATGAGTTTGTACACAGGCGTCCACTGTTAAAGGGAATATCGGAGCGTGTGGCGACCGCTCGGCACCACCGCCGGCCGTCGGCTGCAACGAGATTCGCGCAGACGCAGTTAGCACCGTGCCCGGTGCTCTTTCGTCGCGTCAGCGGTTCGCTTCGCGACGATTCGCAGCGCGGAAGCAGACGGCAGAAGACGGCGAAAGAGCACGACTCACAGCGCGCACTGCGCCTGCGCGAAACTCGTCGCAGCCGCTGGCCGGCGGTGGCGCCGAGCTATCGCCACACGCTCCGATGTTCCCTTTAACAGTGGACGCCTGTGTACATGACATCAGGTACAGGGTAAGGGGCCCACGTTAGCCGAAAGTAATCCGGAATTTCCATTACGAGGTGTGTCATAAGTGAACCCCCCGCCCCCCTTGCACTATCAGGACGCCTGCGCAAGCCTTAGCAGCCCCAACGACCGGCTGCACCTCGCTCTAGGCATCTATACTGCTGAGACAGGCACAGCGTAAATACACTTTGAAAGTTGGCCAGTACACTGATGGAAGGATGTCGAGGATGTTGTGTGCCGCTCTGAATAATTCAGTTTCAGGACACTACCACCGAACACCAACACCATTCCCGTGTGATGCCGTTAATGGGGACACTACCGCCGCCGTCACGCTTAATGCAAATTATGCGTATGCGGTTTCGCAGTGGTCATCCGCCTCATCTCCTTTTCTAACTTGCATCATTATTATCTGACGATTTTTCGTGCGAATATTTAGAGCCTACAGTCTAGAATTCGACTCTCTTAGACGTCACCTACGCGAACATGGGCGCTTTCAATCTTTCATTTTTTTTGCGGCATTTATATGCGTTTTCAGGCTCTGCTGTAGCCGCAGATATTAAGCTTGCCAAAAGAATATTTTTGTAGACTATACACCAGAGCACGCCTGTCTCACACCCAGGCTGCTGGCGAGCCGAGCGGATACTCTCGCACCCAGACGCCGGACTGACCGGGCTGCCAAGGCGCGCGCGGGCTGCACCAAGTAAACAGGGCAAGCTGCAGTTCTGAGGCTTTAAAGTGCGAAAAGTACCCGTTCACGCCGCTTCAGCGTATAAGAGCTCGTCTGGGCACTACTGCGTCGTCTTTGGATGCCAAAACAAGCAGCGCAACAAGAGGATAATAGCGTTGTCTGCGACGATTACGACATGCCACGGAAATAGTGCTGGTGCGGTGTTTTCAGTTTCGCCGCGAGTGGATAACTGTGCTTCAAGCAAAAAAGACTAGGAGCCGAGTGAGAATGCACGAGTAAGTACACTAACTGCGTGTATTCTGCAATGTGATGCCCACCTATTTCATTTTGCGAACCTAACTTGCGTGACACGCAGCTGGGTTGAAGGCAGGTGCGAGCTTTGTGTGGGGGTGCACTTCATACCTTTGAGCGCTTCCTTTGACGAAAATCTAGTGCATGGTAGTGCTTTCAAGCACAAGCAATCAGCATGCTTTGCCACTTTCAACGTAGTATTAAGACTTAGTGCTTTTGATAGCATCCACGCCTTCGAGATTTCGTCTTCAAAAGGTAATAAATGGCACGGTGCTCCTCAAGAGCTGGCCAGAATTTCGTGCTTTCATTTCAGTGTTTGATGTCCCCAAATTTATTTGGACACGAAGCATCCAGCTGCACGCAATACATATATTGGCACGTAAGTAAACAGTACTCGCGCCAGTGTCCTTTACGTCGCAAGCGTAGCTAACCGGCTTAACTACGAGTAGCACAGTTTCGCTTGTCAAGCACGTGGTTACAAGAATAAAATCGCGGGATCGCTAAACGATACTGCAGGTTATACTCTCTGATAGCACGCTTTTGTGAGCAAGACGCATTATTGTAAGAGCGCTCGTGAAACAAAAATTACGTTCCGCGAAACTACACGTAAAGCGTACTCTAATTATTACGCGATGCATGCAGAAATGATGAGCTTTCACAAAACATTGCGCACAACTTGTAATATGGGGCAACAAAACATCGTTTCACTCTTTCGCGAGCTGCACTGCAATTACGATTCACGCGTACTACGGCCAGAACGTTTTTTTTTTTTTTTTTTTCCAAATGTAACAGCCTACGTATCTGACGAGGTTGCTTCCGCAGCCCACTGAGCACGTACTGTATACATTGTGGACTTGCATGGGCAAGATGTTCTCGATGTTCCAATAAAATCAGCGAAAATATCCAGGCTAGAAAACACTCGAACCACGCTCTCCGACGGGCTGAGTTTCGGGAGTTCCACGTTTGCTCTGTGTATCGTCTGCTGACGTGGCAGCCCGCGCATGTTGTTTCGTCGCGTGTGCAATAGATGGCGCGACGCGCGATGCAAATATAGCGATGCGCATGGAATTCGCTGTGTTCTGGTCTATAGCGCGCTGTCTAGTTGAGAGGTACAGGTGCAGCGTGCATCGAAAAGCTAACTGTATGAAAAATTGTTTCCGTGTAAACAATAGTTTCTCTGAACTACTTATAGCCTTAGTTTAGACGTTCACGAGTTCGCCAGTTGCCGGCACATATATCCGCCCGTTCAAGCATTTTTCAGGAATTTCACTTTATAAATACAGAAATACAAGAAAACAAGGTCATCTGAGCCATTAAAAAAATCCCACCTGGCCGAATGAGAGCACCAGTGTAGCACTGGTATTTCACACACGTGGGGCCTTGATTCCCTTTCTTCAATATAGTTACAATTCACCCACGATGACGGAGTAAGCAAAATAAAGAGAAAACATATTTGATGCTTTGAAACGCTTTACACGCGGCTGCCAACAAATGTCACTTTTAACGCTAGGAAAAGTTACAGATTTCATTCGCGTTATAGGGAGTTTGTGGGTTTCGATTATTCTTTCTAGATGAGCACGTGCATCCAGAGCAAGAGTTCATTCGTATTTCGGAATTTGCAACATTCTGTAATCAGTATGGTACAATCTGTGCACTCGTACACGCAATGCACAAGCATATTTTGCGAAGAGCGTCCTGCTGAATATGCGAAATTCCAGGTCACTAACACAACGCAGGTAGAACCGCATGGGTTCCTCGGTGGAGCAGGCACCAACAACAAGAATCTCCATCGAACCCTTCAGCGAGTGTCGCCACTCTATATACAGAAATGTGTGGGCGGTGGCGACCCTGGTTTGGGAGTTCAGCAGCCCGTTAATCGAATAAACATTCTGCGAGGAGGGAAGCGCAACTGCAGATCAATTTTACTCATCCCTTATACGTCACAAGGGTGTTCCGCGGAGGGACGCGTTTGACGCTGCTGCGTGTGTAATCGCGCCTTCAACGACTCGTAGAGCGACATAAGATTGGGCTAGTTGGTAAGGATTACCTTCTTGTAACTTGAACGAATCGTGTGACGGCCTTCTTTTTCTCAGTGTATACATGTTCGCATGAGACACGGAAGCAAGAACTGAACCATTTTGAAGATTTGCTTGAACAGTGGACTATATACGTACGTATATGCTTTAATGTTTTTAAATGGGAAGTTGATATGGTTTGTTTTAGAGTAAATTAATGGCGTTGGCTTTTCTTGAACGTGATGATGTCCTGACGCGCTTCGTTCTGAGGTGTTTTGATTTCTATTTTTTTGTAAAGTTCTCATATAAAAAGCACGCATGCATTATGGATAGAAATTACGTCCTCTCTGGAGAGGTGAATAAGTTATTATCAGCCCCTATACATATAACAGAAAGGTTAAGTTTGGTAATAAATAGCGTCCTTAATTTTACATTATACAAGCACAGATCTATGTGGTTGTACGAACACAAAGGCTTTGTAACAACACACATAAAATGGACTGCCTTCGCAGGCATAGACAAATATTCATTGCGATTGTATATTAAACTTGCAATAAAGAGTACATTTATTTTGAACCAAAAGCATGCGCTGACGCAATCAAAATCTACGATCCCCCGATAAGCCACACTCCCGTGTCTTGGAGTCAAAGACTGCACCTATTCTCAAAAATTGAGCCAGCAGGCTTCAGAAAGGAATCAGCCGTTCTGAGATTCGAGCAGTTCCGTAATTCACACATGCAGTGAAAAAAATTGCAGTAGTTCTTGAGCTAAAACCATTTCAGCGTCAGTGCAGCCCTCTACGTTAAAAAAAATTATTACAACAAGCCACCTTAGGAGTGCTTCCTTCGGAGAAGGCTTAGTTATCATCGCCATAATTGGGAGAAACCGTGACAGTCGAAGTTCTTGAAAAAAAAAAGAAAACATTCTTTCCAATCGTAAATAGTTGATGCAGAGGAAACTGCGATACGCAAACATAGGAGCATGTTCTCACTTTATAATGTATTTGTCATCGTCGCGAAGCTTGTCGGTGTGAACATCACTGTACAAGTAGATATAATGATCATCCGTGTAGTGCTGCTGCACCTGTGAGTGCTCGCTTTAGTCTATACGAACGCTGAATAATGTGAACGCCGTATTAGTAGAATTGCTCACAATTCGTTGACGCTTCGTAGGTTGTTTACTCGATATGAAGACAAACCTTTTAACTTGTTTCACGAAAATTAGAGGTGTGGCGTGCTAAACATTTTCTAACTCTTCAGTGATATTGAGAACAGGCTATACTGTATTTCCATTCTTACAGCCGCCCGAGGCTTGCCTACCGGCAGGAAGTAACATCCGGTGCTTTCGAAAATTCTGGCGTACGTATCAATGTACTAAGCAGGTGAGAGCTGCTGTTATTAAACGTGGAGTAAACCGTGTCGCGGACGACGCAGCTGTTACTTACTTCCCGAGTATGTCATTATGGTGAACACGCTTCCTGGCCAGGAGGCGGAAGTGTAGTCGGTGGCGAATGTGTCCATGATGGCAACGAAGTAGAAGCCTGAGTTTATCTGCGTCGCCATGTTGAAAAAAGATGCGATGGCTGCGGCAGCCGCGATGCCCCAGTTTTGATCGATGTCCTTGCGTAGGACACGCCGCGACGGCCGCCTGTCGGCGCTGGGCTTTCGTTCATCGGTTGCAGATGGCATCGCGAAGACATTGCTTGACCTGCAGACACAGGATCACAAGAGATATACTTGTTCGCACTTGACACATGAGTTCCTTGAGCAAGAAATTAGCGATCTGATTAGCAAAGCGTATCTTGTTGTATGGACTTCCCGTAAGCAGACACTGGACTAAACATACTTACAAAAGATCGTGTGCCAGACCTTGTCAATGTCCTATTTTGGGCAGTTTTTCGGGCACAGTTAGCCCACAAACTAGTCACGGTATTATACCGTGGCACACGTAATATTGATGCGCCAGCGGTTTGATTGTTTAAAAAAGCGTGTAGCTTCTGACCAGTGCATATGTCGTGATTGCTCAATCGGACTGGCAAAACAGAATTGTTGTTCTAAAAATTAATATGCAGAACTGTATAGTAACGTTGAATAGTCCGGGAAGAGAGCATGCAATGATTTGCGATAGGTAGCAAGCCATTGGAAGTTGCGAAAGAATGCATGTACTTATGGCACGTGCTGACCACAGATCTGAACAATGAGATTGAACAAACTAGAAGGATAAGAATGGGGGCGGGAGCTCATCTGGCAGGTATTCTTAGATAATGCATGAGAGAGAGCAATATCCCTCAAGAGAAAAGCGTACTATAACAGCTGCTTCTTATCGGTGCTTATCTACGGGGCAGAAGCCTTGAGGTTTACGAAAAGGGTTCAACTGAAATTGAGCCTTTTCAACCCAACTCAAATTGAGCCATGGAAATGCAAATGATAGGTGTAGATTAAGGGAGGAGAAGAGAGCAGAGTGGCTCAGGGAACAAGCGCGTATTAAGGACGTCTTAGCCGAAATAGAGAAGAAATGGGCATGGACAGGGCATGTATCGAGAAGGCAAGATAACTGCTGGTCATCAAGTGTAACAGAATGAATTCCAAGAGAATGCATATCAAGCGCACCAAGGGGAGGTCGACAGTTAAAGGGACACTAAATAGAAACGATATGAATCGGTTTAGATAATTAAAATGTACTTTGATGACTATAATGTCGTTAATTTCATCACCATCATAGGCGCATTAATAAAGGAGGAAATGAAGTTCAAAGTTTCATTTTTAAAATTCTCGCCAAAATCACCACGCGTGACGTCAGGGATTTCAGAGTGAATTTATCGTCTTTCGGAGCCATTGGCTCAACAAAATTTCCTCAAACTTGGTATGTTGACTACATGGCCCCTTCAGAGGACAGTGTACATTATTTTTACCGTTTAGGAACTATGTAGGCCCTAGTAGGCGCCGTCAAAATATCTGACGTCATGGCGAATGATGCGGAAACTTCAAGGTGGCGTGGCCACCCACATTTCCTTTTTGCGCGATTTCTCGCTTACTAAACGTCTTCTCGCAGCAAGTGTGGTGTTTTTGGTATCGTGGAAGAGTAGTTTGCTATTATGAAAAAAATCGTTATGCTCTTTAGTGTCCCTTTAAGGAGAGCAGATAAAAGTAAGAAACTTGCGGGATTGCATGGCCGCAACAAGCACAGAACTGCGTTGATTGGCGAAACATGGGAGCGGTCTTTGTCCTGCAGTGGGCTGATGACGATCAGTGTAATGATGTTAATGATGATTTGTCAAGTGTTTTCATTGCCGTCGTCATCACTGCGGGGAAAGCCGCATATGCAAAGTTTCAGCTAGCAATGGAAATCATATTATGTTATTTAGTAATTCAGTTGATAGTTTGCGCTTGTCTGTTGCGCTTCCTTCTGGTTTTCGTGTTTTTTGCGCTGCATAATCTTTAAAGGGCCCGTGACCGGGTGACATAACGAATTTTAATTCGACATTGGAAGTTGTTGCGAGCCCAATAAAGAGCATTATGCCACAACAATTTTTCCAATCGGTCTGTTCGAAGCCGAGAAAAACAGTAATTTGTAGCGACGCGAAACCATGATGCGAGGAGGCGAGCTGCAAACCCTTGCCGCTCGCCCCGCGTAGCCTTCGCAAGCCATATCCTTTCCCTGCCCTCTTCGGCACGCGAGCGGGAGGATCACATCACGCATACGCATGAGCACATCATGTCACGAGCGCATGACGCGCCCGAACCAGCCCGAGCCCCCGAGACGCGAGCGGTGTTGTGGCGGCGTCCTTTGCGCTTCGTATCTTCAAGCAACGCCTCCTATAAAAAAAGACGGCAGATCCCACGCATTGTAGGAATCGATGTAATGCGAAGCAGCCAGCAAAGAGCTGCATACATCGTCTTGTATGTCATTGAGGAAAATGCGTGGCATGGTTTTCATGTTAACTCCTATTATTTATGTTCATCACACAGTAACGTCGCGCAATACCAACTTCGGGCATCAAGCTAGCGAAACGGCCGCAGCGCACCATGAGCGTGACACGTAAGTCATGCTGTATATGACATGCGTGTCATGATTTTCATGTTAACTCGTGTTATTTATGTTCGTTACACAGTCACGTCGCGCAATACCGATTTTAGCGTGTATCAAGATAGCGAAACGGCCACCAGCGCCACATGAGCGTGGCCCGAAATCATGCTGTATATGACATGCATGTCACGATTTTCATGTTAGCTCGTGTTATTCATGTTCGTTACACCGTCACGTCGCAAGATACCAATCTTGGTTTATATAAAGCTAGCGAAACGGCCGCCAGCGCGCCATGAGCGTGGCACATAAGTCATGCTGTACGTGGCATGCGTGTCATGATTTTCATGTTAACTCGTGTTATTTATGTTCGTTACACAGTCACGGCGCAAGATACCAATTTTGGTGTATATAAAGCAAGCGAAACGGCCGCCAGCGCGCCATGAGCGTGGCACGTAAGTCATGCTGTACATGACATGCGTGTCATGATTTTCACGTTAGCTAGTGTGTTATTTATGTTCGTCACACAGTCACGTCACGAAACACCAATTTTGGTGTGTATCAAGCTAGCGAAACGGCCGCCAGCGCCCCATGGGCGTGGCACGTAAGTCATGCTGTACATGACATGCGTGTCATGATTTTCATGTTAACTCGTGTTATTTATGTTCGTTACACAGTCACGGCGCAAGATACCAATTTTGGTGTATATAAAGCTAGCGAAACGGCCGCCAGCGCGCCATGAGCGTGGCACGTAAGTCATGCAGTACATGACATGGGTGTCATGATTTTCATGTTAACTCGTTTGTTATTTATGTTCGTCACACAGTCACGTCACTCAATACCAATTTCGGGGTAGATCAAGCTAGCGACACGGCCGCCACCGCACCATGAGCGTGGCACGTAAGTCATGCGGTACATGACATGCGTGCCATGATTTTCATGTTAACTCGTCTCATTTAGGTTCGTCACACAGTCACGTCGCAATATACCAATTTTGGTGTATATCAAGCTAGCGAAACGGCCGCCAGCGCACCATGAGCGTGGCATGTAAATCATGCTGTACATGACATGCGTGTCATGATTTTAATTTTATGACTTGTCATTTATGTTCGTCATACAGTCATGTTACGCCATGCCAATTTTGGTGTACATTCGATTAACCAAGCGACCAGGATAGCACAAAGTCGTAGGCGGCTAGATAGATAGATAGATAGATAGATAGATAGATAGATAGATAGATAGATAGATAGATAGATAGATAGATAGATAGATAGATAGATAGATACGCTCAAAGTCGCAGAAGTTCGCTAAGAAATGCTTCGCATTTAAAACTATGCCTGGGACGTCGCTTGCTTTGACATTGGAGGCATGCTGCCGCGCGTTTCGAGTGGGCGCCGTGTGGTGGCGCTAGCCACTGTACCGCCAGAGCCGGCGAGACCGACGGTGTCGGCAACGTTGTGTCGGTGCAGCGGCGCAGCTGGTTGCTTTGCGTGGGCGGTTGATTGCGCGTTCCTGACCTGCGCTGGAGGAGCGCGAGTCAATTCCTTGCAGAAAGGTCGGCTAGAGCTTGAGAACTTTTCGCGACAAGGGTTTCCTTTCAAGCAGCTTTGCGGCAGCGTACCTGTCTTTTGCTCCTTGTGCAAAATTTGAAAAAAGCGGCCTGATAAATTTTCTGGCAATTAGCAGCAGCAGCTCTTTGCGGTGGTCGGAGTCTGTGTTTGCACAGTTCAAAATTGGTAAGCCCGCGAGCTCTTGCACAATTCTGTGAACGCAAAGTTCAAGGGGTTTCGCGACCGACCTCCGATGAGGAAGCACACAGTCGACGAATCTGCGAAGGCCTGCAAGCAGCTTCACCAATTCCTGCGATGGATAAAACAGGCCGCCACGGTCTTGATTAGCGATGAGCCCGTGTTCAGGAGCGCTGCTTTTTGCTTGCTGCAGCACAGCTATGCAGTCCGCACAGGGAATGGGCTCAGTCGCAGCCCGCACGATGAACCCGACAATCATGGCCACGCTGGCAACGTCCGGGTTGGAGACAAACGGTATCTCTGAAAGGCAGTGTTCCTTTAGTCCCTGAGCTGCCGTGTTCAGAGCCTTATCAAAGGCACTTGGGGTCACGTGCAAGGGCTGTTGTTCTACAGGAAGGAGCTGCCGCGATGAGAACGTGCTCGAACACTGGACATTGCTGTTGCTTGAGGCTGCCACGATTCCGGTCTTCAGCATCTTTTCGAGGCCACATGCTGCACTCTTGACATCCAGCATGCCATTGCACCCGGCGTTCCGGAGCAGAAAGCCGAACATTGCCTCGATAGGCTCGCTGGACATTTACCGAGTCAGGACGAAGCGGAAGCTTTTCTCTGTTAGTAGGTGACGGATGCAGGCAACATTTGATCTCGTCGTAAAAATAAGTGCGTTATAAGTTTCCTTGCTTAAAAAGTTTTCCGGTTTGCTGGCGTTCTTCAAGTTCTCGATGTATGAGATGAAAACATCTTCAAGCCAATGAAGCCTTGGATCGCCAATGTCGGTGAAGTGACGGGCATCTTCGTTGTTGCAGTGAATGGGCTGCTGGCAATTGCTGACGTCCATTAGTGTAAACCATTTCTGAATAGCCTCCATGAACTTTATCGTTGGCCCGGCCGAGGAAAATTCCAAGTCACACGTATGGCCTGCCTGTTCCTTGAGGTACTTGAGCGCTGCGGTGACTGCCACGCCGAACAATTGCACTGCCCACCGTACGTTCATCTTTTCAATGTTTGATGGGTAAAGGTGTTTGCGCGTCAAGAACCTAATTGGCTTCACTGTCGAGTTTCGTTGCACCCTGTACAACTTCTTGACGTACTTGGACGAGATTTCTTTTGTTCCGCCGATGTCTTTAGCCAAAAACTGGGACCGAATATTCTCAATTATATGACTTTGGTAAAAAGAAAGGAAGATGCTCTTTGAAGAGTCTGCTGGGTGCGGGGCAGTACTGTTTGCGTCGCCTTGGCACAAGATCTGCATGGCCGTGACGTTTATTCGGTGATTGTCGGTTACAACGCAGACTATGTCAAATCCAATATCAGTTGTTTCTGAACAATGTGATCAACCACCTCTTTCAGCTGCTCTCCTGTGCACCCCTTCGCGAAGAAGTATCCAACGAGAATTTTGTATTTAGGGTGGAGGCCACAGAGCAGGAAACACAAAACAGAATTGGCCAAGGTTTCTGTCTCGGAATTTGGAGCGAGGTGTTCGAGCTAAGATCCCATGTCGACGTCACCGATGAAAGCATCCCTTTGTTTGTGATACTCCAACGTTTGCCGAATTCTCATTTCATCTACTATCAGTGAGCATACCTTAGACTGCGGCGTACAAAGCGCTTGGAGCTCAGTTTCAAGGCGGCAGCGTACCAATTGGGTGAAACCGACTTCGCCAGAAACCGCGCCGATGTATTTCCGCAGCGTCTTCCTGCAAGGCAGCCTAAGCAATCCTTCTGATCGCAGATACTCGTACGCTTTCGTAGAGAGGTTACGCAGAACGATGCAGTGCCTAATCGTTGTCTCGGAACACTGTGGCTTCTTTCTGTTGTAGTTCTTCACTTGGTCAAGAAGTATCTGTGCTTTCAATGTTCTATTTTCTGCGTCCGAAGTCACCTCACGAAATGTGCTGACATGCAACTCTTTTTTGTTTCTGGAGCTCTGGTTTCTACGCGTCTACCGTCTTGCGTAGTCGGTCATTCTTTGCTCTAAACGACCGTTCTCTCTCCCGCCATCGTTTACGCTGGAGAAACAAAGTTGATGAGCCAGGACTGGCGGGTGTTTGCGTTGACCACGAGCGCTTAGCGCACAGTTTCTTTGGTCGCTGGCCACCGTTGAACTTTTCGAGTTCCTGGCGTGTTCCCTCATTTCTGTTTTCTGGCTCGGGATTGTCAGATGCGATGCCGACCTGGGTCCCACATGCACTGCACGAATCTTGCTGCCGCAACGATAAATGCCTATCTCGTGGCAATGCATCTTCTGAATATGATGCCCGCTCAGTAGAAAGATTATTCATCTTGGCGCCTGGTGGATCTATAGTGATCACTCGCCCATCAGTGATGCCCGCAACCATTACGTCACAATTTGACTTTGTAAATGCGAAGCATTTCTTAGCGAACTTCTGCCACTTTGAGCGTATCTATCTATCTATCTATCTATCTATCTATCTATCTATCTATCTATCTATCTATCTATCTATCTATCTATCTATCTATCTATCTATCTATCTATCTATCTATCTATCTATCTATCTAGCCGCCTACGACTTTGTGCTCTCCTGGTCGCTTGGTTAATCGAATGCGCACCAAAATTGGTATGGCGTAACATGACTGTATGACGAACACACATAACACGAGTTAACATGAAAATCATGACACGCATGTCATGTGCATCATGACTTACGTGCCACGCTCATGGGGCGCTGGCGGCCGTTTCTCTAGCTTTATATAACCAAAATTTGTATCTTGCGACGTGACTGTGTAACGAACATAAATAACACGAGTTAACATGAAAATCATGACACGCATGTCATGTACAGCATGACTTACGTGCCACGCTCAAGGGGCGCTGGCGGCCGTTTTGCCAGATTTATATACACCAAAATTGGTATCTTGTGACGTGACTGTGTAGCGAGCATAAATAACACGAGTTAACATGAAAATCATGACAGGCATGTCATGTACAACATCACTTACGTGCCACGCTCATGGCGCGCTGGCGGCCGTTTCGCTAGCTTGATCTACCCCGGAATTGGTTTTGCGCGACGTGACTGTGTGACGAACATAAAAACACAAGTTAACATGAAAATCATGACACGGATGTTATGTACATCATGACTTACGTGCCACGCTCATGGTGCGCTGGCGGCCGTTTCGCTAGCCTGATAGGCAAGAAGAACAGACGGTTCAATAAAACATCACTTTTTCCATGAACGCATGAAAGCAAGGCAAAAAAATTCACAGCATATCCACGGAGTGAATGGTGATGAGTGGGCGAAGCTGTGGAGGTTCATCGGTAAACCGTGAATCTTCCGTGAATTCTGCCCAGTACATCATCACCGACGTGAGATCGGGCGCGTTTATACTAAAGGTTCGATGAGAGTTATGACGACTTGTAGCTCACTTTAATTTTACATGTACGCTGTGAATTTTCATTGTTTAATCACGCACAGGAGAAATCGCACACACGCACTACCTTGGAGGTCAAAATCCAGTGCCTATATATACGGGGTGGTCAGTGAACGGTTGTGTATCGCGAGCGGTCGGTTTTTTTCAATCAAGACGCTGCCTCGCGACGCAGCCTGCATCGGCGCCGCTGCGCCGCGAGGCAAGATAGGGGGGGGGGGGCGTAGGAGAGGAGAAACATCTTGCGTCTTTCGTTAAGCATCTGGCGTCTTTTCGTTTTGCTTTAGAAACATCTGGCGTCTTTTCGTTTTGCTTTTAGAAGACATCTGGCGTCTTTCGTTGGTTTATTTCATCAGTCAACGGCGTTTTGAACAAAATTTTTATTGTTTAATCACCCACAGGAGAAATCTCACCAGGCACTACCTTGGAGGTAAACAATGACTGCTAATGGAAATGAGAGACAAAAGTCGATTTTTAGCTAACACTTACACTTCTACTTCTACTAACGTTTCCTACTGGAACATGCCAATGGCTGCTAATGGTGAATGAGAGACAGAAGAATTCGGCTTTTAGTTAGCGCACACGCTGCGAATTTTTTATTGTTTAACAACGCACAGGAGAAATCTCCCACCGGCACCACCTTGGAGGTCAACATCTGGTACTAGCGTTAAGACTGGTTACGAACTACGACGGGGACGAACGGGTGCTGCTTTGAGGAGCTTCGCCCCTAAAAGCTCCCCACGAGCGGGCGTTGCAGCATATTGCCTCATGCGTTCACTTCTGTCGATGTCTGTTTATTCGCGCAGCATCGTTTTCAACTCTACAGCGTCGATCGCGTCGCTACCGCGTTGGAGGTGCGTTTCGTCGCGCTCCAGTTTGATCAACTCCTCTGTTGGTTTCATCAACGCTGGCATTCTTTCCGCCGACGCTCGACCGTGCATACTGTTTTGGCCATCGCTCAAGAAATTTTGCCAGAAGTGCGTTTATGGCCACATGTTCACCCACATAACGGCTATTGTTTTCTCAAGTCACCTCGTCTGAGTGCTTACTTATTAAGGCCGTCACCTCAACGTTACAGTGTGTAGCATGAATGTCCTCTGCTCATGCCAGAACACCGACAGGCAAGGGTGAGCGGATGTCGCGACGCGTCGTTTCCTCGTCTGCTCGAGTTACCGGCGGCGCGGCGACGCGCCGCGGCAGGTTGCAAGAATTCGCCGCGAGAGGTTCTAGCGACTGTGCCGAGTGGAAAGGAGGACAATGGCAAGGGTAGGGCAGCGCCTTTGCGGCTCACGTCCCGGGCATAGCTTTTTTTTATAGGAGGCATTGCTGCAAGTTATGCCGAATGCACCCTCGCTGATCACTTGGCTTTCAACCTATTACTGAGCACGAAAGCTGCGACATTTGTACAGACGCGAGACTAGCGGTGTGCCGCATGAACATCTAGTTAGACGCGGGAGGATAAATAAGCCTAATGTGCGCTGGAACTCGGTGGAAAATTAGTTTCGTTGTAAGGGATGGCGTCTGCACGATGCGCAAAGCGCGATAACACGAACGCGTGCGAAACGGAGGTAGATTAGTCTCCAATCTCGCTGCGATTCGAAGTAAAAATTAAAAAAAGACAACGCGCACATTCCGTTTGTGTGTTTTAATAATACTCTCAAGTTTTCCTCATCTGTTCAAGCACCGAATTACAGAAACCACACGTCGTGTCAAATAGTTATCGCAGTGTCGCTTGATATTGTTGGTGACGTCAGAGCACAGTCATCTACGTAGAAGACCGACGTCACAGCACTACCATCTACGTAGGGCCATTCTCGCGTGTACGTCGTCCCCTCATTCTCTGGGCCCGCAGCCGCGAGAAGGGCAAGCAGCGTTCGAATTGAAATTTGACCCATTTCTGCGGCGTGTAGCGTTGCAAATTTTCGCAGACGTGATCGTGAACGCCAGTGTCTGCATTGCGCTCGTCAGCTCAAAATTGTCAAATCTGGTGAGGGGCCCTTTATGTAAGTTACTTAGTACGCATTGCAACAATTTGTCTTTCTATTTTAACAGTGGAACTGTTCAAGCTGGCCATAATCTGTACGACGTGCACAAAATAAAATTGGGGATCCCTTAAGCTTCGCCTTTAAGAGTTGAACGCGATAGCGAAATGCGGTCCCTAGTGCGCACTTCAACCACTAAGTGCATACTTATTAATGTGTGCTGTTACACACGCACACGCACACAGACACACACACGCGCGCGCGCGATGTATCTGTAGTAATAGTACAGGCTTTCGGTCTAAAGCACATACCTATGCTAGAGTGGAGACATTTTTCTCACAATTACTCACAGATGGCAGCACATTATCTAATGTTTGCTGCTTGCTTGATATGTTTATGCACTTATTCAGGTTTTCATCTTTCATTATTGCGGCCAGCCTTCTGGATCCCAATCTAACCCCCCGTCCAGTCTGGTTCCCCCATTCCCACTCCCATTTATCAGCAATAAAGTTTATTCCTCCTCCTCCTCCTTGCTTGATATGTTTTTCGCTAAATCGACATAGTTCTCCATTTTTGGAGCTGTTTGCAAGTTGGTGTGTATTTTTAGCGGCGATGGATGCTCTATCCCGGCTTTTTTCGAAGCATGGCCTCGCGCAAAAAACGTAGTTTGATGGCCTCGCCAATGCCCCTACAAATCGCTGAATGGGCTCATTTTCGTCATAACACCTGCCGAACAAAATGCGCTAAGGAGACTCCACCCACTACATGGCATTTATGTAGTGTTTTTTTTTTTTTCGAAGCAGTTGCAAGCATAGTCCCTCAATACTTTGGTTGCAAGCAAGATCGTGGCTTTGCGGTAGGACACCTTCTTGCCACGCAAGCGGCCCGGGTTCGATCCTCAGTGGGACCATAGAATTTTATTGTTTATTTTTTGCATCTTTCTCGATTTTTCGGTCACGGACGATTTTTCGCTCACAAACGACGCCGACGCCGACGGTAGAGTTTCTGCGAAACGAGCTCTCTAAAGGCTCATTCACACCTGCGACTAGCACCGGTCGCGCGACCGTTTGCGACTGGCGGTCAAAAAGCAACTCAAAGCGACCGATGTTCACAGCTGCGCTCCAAAAGCGCACGCAATGCGTAAAACATGCGTTACTCCGCGTGAAAACAAAACCGCGCCGCCGAAGCTTCGGCCGCGCTGGAGCAAATACGGCGGCGGGCAGGACGGTCGCGGTACTTTTGCCGTTCCAGTGACTTTAGGCGTGCATGGTGTTCTTTGTTTTTTTCTTCTTCAAGATCACGAGTGGGTACAGAAAAGGGCCACTTTAGACACTTTTAGTTGGACGTACGTAATGAGCCGACGTACGCAGCACGGCTGCGGTAGAGAAGTGCGCATGCGCAGTACGTCACGTATCTATTCCAGGGATGCGCGCGTACGCCTGAAGCAAAACGATGCGTAGGTAACGCAACGCTTACTACGTTGCGTTCTCGCGAGACCTAGAACAAACCAGAAACGAGAGCACATGGCGGCTGTCGTGTGTACAAGTCGTGGCGTAACAAGTCGTGTGTACTCCACACTGAAAGACCATGTTTCCATGCCAGACAGGGTACAACCAAGCAGCACGTTCCAGCGTCCTGACCAGTGGGAAGACATAGCCTGGCGTTTCACAAAAATCCTCGAGCAACTGTCTTCGACAAGTTGTGTGCGCGAACGCGTTATCTTTTTCTGTCAGGCCTGTCGGCGAATGACGCCGTAAAAAAAAAAAACCCGGGAACTTGGTTCGTACTTTTATTCATGCTGCAACACAACGCTCATTGAGCGTTGTGCGAGCTTTGATTCCTTGAAAGTGCTGCTGGTAGATCGGAAAGTCAAGAATGCCTGCAGTGCGACCAGTTGCTGTAAGGTATGCTAAGCCTCATTCACAGCAGCGCTGGATAGAACCATAGTCCCTCAGGGACTATGATAGAACGCTGTGTTCGATCCAGCGCGGCCGTACCCCATCAAACGCCATTCTTACATAGTGTACCCAGCTTCACAGATGTGTGCACATAGTAACGTTCAACGTTTACAGCAAAGGTCAACGCGTGCAACCAATGCACCCAAGAACGACGCCAAAAATGCACACAACGAACGTCGCGGCCTCAATTGTATGCTAGTGGCCATGACCTAGACTATCGAGAGGTCCTGCGTGCAGATCACAGAGGCCATGTTACTCCTGGAACCTAGCATACTTCTGACGTCGGTGACGCTGATAAGCATGCGAAAACACTCACATCTCGCATACGACTAATCTATATGAGTGAAACGCATCTGGGTACGTTAAATTAAAAGAATTGTAGCACGCTTCGCTTGCAGCGTACGCAACGTATTGTGCACAGCCTACGCGACTTCTGCGTACGGCCAGCTAAAAGTGTCCTTTGTCGTGCGCGTCTCAACAGCAGATATCAAAATGAAAGAAAATTAGGAGCGTTGCTTGGTAGAAAACGCGTTCAAGCTTTTCCGAGATTTGCTTACCACCAGCGCTAAATGGATGGATGGATGGATGAATAAACTTTATTTCGGTCCCTCGGAACGCGCCCTAGCACGTTGCGGGCCGCTCCCACGTCGGAACAGAAAGACCAAGTCTCTCTGCTGCGTCGCGGGCCCGTTGGACTGCCCATAGTTGTGCTTCGAGTCCGGAGCTTGTAATAGCTTCTTCCCATTTTGACGGCGTGATGACTTCGCCGCCGTGTAACGCGGGGCACCGCCAGAGCATATTGTAGCGATGCTGAAGCACAGAGACTAGCCAAACAAACGTATTTATTAAGGGTGAACCTGCGCCCACAACTCTAAGTGGCTGCGGTCGTAAAAACTGCGACTCAGTCGAACACCATAGAGAACATCCCACTGTCTTCCTCTTTCTCTTCATCCGAAGTCCCGAGCGCGTGGCGCATGCGAGCCGGGTCCGACCAGGTGCGCGTGCCACGATGGTCTTTGCGCGGCAACGATAATACGGCGCGCATGCGTGTCCTGTATGCGCATGGATGGGCGCGTTATTTGAATGCGGCTAAGATGACGCGGCATTATCCCCCTCCTCATACGCATCGTCCCGATGCGTCAGACAATAAAAGGATTCCTGGTGTGGCTCAATCGTTTTCCGGTGATCTTTCATAGTAGGGCTTCATGCGGACTACGTGTACCACCTCCGTGGGATTGCGTCGTCTTGGGCTGCCGTGTCCAGCGGACTTGACTTCGTAAGTGACGTCGCTTAGACGATGGAGTACTTCGTAAGGGCCGAAGTATCGGCTGAGAAGCTTTTCAGAAAGTCCACGGCGGCGCACTGGGGTCCATATCCACACTTTGTCACCGGGCTCATAAAGCGCCTCAGTATGTCGCTGGTTGTACCGACTGGAATCGACGCGCTGTTGGCGGCGTATTCTGTATCTTGCCATCTGTCGTGCTTCCTCGGCTCTTTGCAAGAAATCGTCTAGGTCAGGTGGATAGCTGCTTTCGTCATCTAGTGGCAACATGGCATCCAATGGAGTAGTTACTCTTCGGCCGAATACAAGTTCGAATGGCGCAACTCGAGTTGTTTCTTGAACGGCTGTATTATATGCGAAGGTTATGTAGGGCAATATTTCTTCCCACAGTCTATGTTGAACATCGACATACATTGAAAGCATGTCAGTTAGAGTTCTGTTCAGGCGTTCCGTTAATCCATTCGTTTGAGGGTGGTATGCCGTAGTTCTTCTATGATCTGTATGTGCCATTCGCATCAGACATTTCATTAGGTCTGCAGTAAAAGCTGTTCCACGATCCGTAATAACTGCGATGGGCGCACCATGCCTGAGGACTATGTTGTTGACGAAGAACTTGGCAACTTCAAGAGCTGTTGCACTGTACAGAGAATCAGTCTCAGCGTAACGGGTCAGATAGTCTGTGGCTACAACGATCCACTTCTTGCCTGTAGATGATGTCGGAAAAGGTCCTAAGAGATCCATCCCAACTTGTTGGAATGGGGCATCCGGCGGGTCGATTGGCTGGAGAAGGCCTGCTGGTTTCACGGATGGAGTTTTGCGCCTCTGACATTCACGACAAGTTTTGACGTAGTGCCGCATTGATGCTATCAACTTAGGCCAACAGTATTTCCGACGAATTCTGGCTAATGTACGGCTCACACCCATATGTCCAGAAGTCGGTTCGTCGTGACATGCGTGCAGAATTTCTTCTCGCATAGCTGTAGGTACGACCAGTAAAAACTTTTCGCCGTTGGGCTCGAAGTTCCTCTTGTAAAGGACACTTCCTCGAAGGCAGAACGAAGGAAGACTTCTGGAGAAAATGCGCGGAACTTGAACGTCGAGTCCCTGGAGGCATTGTATAAGCGACAGCAAATCTGGGTCATCTCGTTGTTGTTGAGCGATTTCCGATTCGTCGACGATGCCTAGGAACGGGAAGTCTTCGTCCTCTGGCACACTTGTGTCCACTGGTGCGCGTGAAAGGCAGTCGGCATCGCTGTGTTTTCTCCCGGATTTGTACACCACAGTAATATCATACTCCTGCAGCCTAAGGCTCCATCTTGCTAGTCTGCCTGACGGATCCTTGAGATTTGCCAGCCAGCACAGGGAATGGTGGTCACTGACTGCTTTGAATGGTCTACCATAGAGGTAAGGTCGAAATTTACTTATTGCCCAGATGACCGCGAGACACTCTTTTTCGGTGGCAGAGTAGTTTGTCTCAGCTTTCGAGAGTTTGCGGCTGGCATAGGCTAACACTTTCTCTTCACCGTTTTGGCACTGGACTAGGATGGCGCCGAGGCCGACATTACTCGCATCGGTATGAACTTCAGTGTCCGCTGTCTCATCGAAATGGGCAAGGATTGGAGAAGCTTGTAGGCGTTTCCTTAACTCGTCAAGGCTTCCTGTTGTTCGACTTCCCACATAAAGGGCACGTCGTCTCTTGTTAGATTTGTAAGAGGTTCGGCAATCTTGGAAAAGTTTTCCACAAATCGCCTATAGTACGCGCATAAACCCAAAAAACGACGTACTGATTTTTTGTCTTTGGGTGTCGGGAACCTCGCGACAGCAGCTGTTTTTTCGGGATCTGGACGAACGCCTTCAGAACTAACGACGTGTCCAAGGAATCGCAGCTCTTCAAAGCCGAAGTGGCATTTTTCTGGTTTAATTGTCAACTGTGCTGAGCGGATGGCTTCGAATACTATGCGCAGTCGCTCTAGATGTTGGTCAAATGTTGCGGAAAACACTACAACATCATCCAAATACACCAAACATGACTGCCATTTCAATCCCGCGAGGACAGCGTCCATCATTCTCTGAAACGTCGCTGGCGCGGTGCACAGGCCAAATGGGAGCGCTTTAAATTCGTAGAGGCCGTCTGGGGTTACGAATGCCGTCTTTTCACGGTCCCGCTCATCCACCTCTATCTGCCAATATCCGCTCTTGAGATCCAGGGAGGAGAAAAATTTTGCACATCGCAGCCGATCTAGCGTATCATCGATGCGCGGCAGAGGGTATACATCCCGTTTAGTTACGCTGTTCAGTTTTTGGTAGTCGACACAGAATCGAAGTGTGTTGTCTTTCTTCTTAACAAGCACTACGGGAGACGCCCATGGGCTGTTGGAAGGCTGGATGACGTCATCTGAAAGCATCTCCTCGACTTGCTTCTTGATGATTTCTCTTTCCTTTTGTGATACTCTATATGGGTGCTGGCATATCGGTCTCGTAGCGTCTTCTGTTATAATCCTGTGCTTCGCAATAGGTGTGCGTCGCACCTTCGAGGAAGTGGAGAAACAGTCAGAGAATTCCTTTATAAGGGCATATATCCGTGTCTTTTGAGTTTCTGGGAGGTTATGGTTGACGGTAACTGATGTTTCGACGTTGCAGGTCCCTGGTAGAGCGGTTGGCATTGTTGCTAAGCTGCATAGTTCAGTCGCCATGCAGAACTCGTGGAAATAGGCGATAGCCGTACCTTGTGCGATGTGCTGACATTCGTTCCCGAAATTAGTAAGTAGGACATCTGCGCGGCCATTGGTTAAGTGTACAAGACCCCGCGCCACACAAATTCCTTTGTTCAGAAACAGCCCTACGTTTCCGTCCGCTATTCCTTCGCGGTCGTGAAATGCCTCATTCGCCACAAGCACCATTACACTGCAACGTGGCGGCACAGTGACATCATCATCAACAACGCGCAGAGCAGTAAGGCGTCGCTCCACCGATTCCTCCGCAGACATAGCTTGTTCGGTCGAAAATGACACACTGGACCTACGCAGGTTAATTATGGCGCCGTTAGCTTGTAGAAAATCCATTCCTAATATGAGCTCCCTTGAACATTCCGGCAGTACAATGAAGTCGGCAACGTAAGTAAAGCCTCTTATTTCGAGCCTTGCGGTGCATCTGCCAAGGGGCGTAATAACGTGACCACCTGCTGTCCGTATCTGCGATCCACTCCATTTAGTCACAACTTTTTTTAGTTTCTTTGCCAATTTGTGACTTATTACCGAATAATCAGCGCCGGTGTCAACTAAGGCGTTCAGCTCGTATCCGTCTATTTTCAACCGCAAATCTGAAGTAATCTTTGCAGTGCAACTCTCATCTGCTGGAGACATAGCCTCGTCACCCTGGAACCATGATGGAGGATCTTTGTAACTGTGGTTATCAGCGGCCTCACCTCCACAGGTCGCTTGCTTCAGTTTTCCGGGTGTGGGCTTGGAGAACGACGCCCAGGCAGTCTGGGAGATGTACGTGGGCTCGGTGAACGGTAGCGCATGGGCGACGGTGACCTTGGCTGATGTTGGCGTGGAGCAAGTGGACTCTGGCGCGTGGACAGGTACTCTTCTATCTCTGCTGGTCGTTCACCGTTTCGAGGGCATGGTGCATACAAGGGAAAGCCCCTTAATCCAGCCTGTCGGTAAGGACAGAACCTATACAGGTGACCCGCTTCTCTGCAATGGAAGCACAAAGGCCTACGCTCGTGGTCACGCCAGACGTCACTTTTCCGGGGCCTTTGCTCCCCATAGCGAGCAGACGGCACTTGTCGTGCTGGAGGCATGTAGGTAGGCGCTGGTTCAGGCGGACGAGGTGCGTTGCGTGCTGCGGGTGGGTATGGAGTTGCCATCGCAACTTCTGCATTGCTGTACACCACGGGTTGCCTGAGTACCTCGGAGTACGTTGGGGTGCGTCGAATTGGTTGCGGCGCACGCTCCGGCTCCCGTATGACCTGCCTCAGTTCGTCCCGCACAACGTCGACGACTGATAGCGCAGCTGTAGTCTGAGGTGTTTGCAACTTACTCAGCTCTTCCCTGATCACTGATCTGATGAGCTCTCGCAGGGCTTCGATGTCGTTCCGCAGGCTTCCGGAGATGACATGTGCAGGTGCACAGTTTATGTCCCGGTTGTACTGCCGAGCCCGCTGCTCCAGCGTTCTTTCAATGGCTGTCGCCTCCGAATGGAACTCAGCAACTGTGTGAGGTGGGTTGCGGACGAGAACAGCGAATAGCTCTTGCTTCACTCCCCGCATAAGATGTCGTAGCTTCTTGTCTTCGCTCATGTTCGTATCCGCACGCTTGAATAGGCGGGTCATGTCCTCGATGTACATTGCCACGCTCTCGTTTGTGAGCTGGTTCCTCGTTTGAAGAGCAGCCTCCGCCTTTTCCTTGCGGTCTGTGCTGACGTAAGTAGACAGCAATTGCCGTCGAAATTCCTCCCACGTAGAAAAAGAGGACTCATGGTTCTCAAACCATGTCTTTGCAAAGTCTTCCAAAGCAAAGTATACACGACGAAGCTTCTCCCTCTCGTCCCATCCATTCAAGTTCGCCACTCTGTCGAAGAGGTCCAAGCAGTCCTCCACGTCTTCGAACGAGTCGCCATGGAATACTGGCGGCTTGTGAGGTTGATTCACGACCACTTGTGACGGTGTTGCCTGACTAGTCATAGCGGTGGCGTCCGTCGTCTGAGTTCCCCTTGGCGTGAAGTGTAGAGGACTGAACTCAGGCGAGTCACCTCGAAGACGACGGCTGGCCCTCTGGTGCACAGGTGTCAGCTCCACGCGGTCGACTCGTTCTTGGTCGGGGCTAAGCTCTCTTGCGTTCGTGGGGCTTCGATTCATACCCCGCACCTCCACCAGAAATGTAGCGATGCTGAAGCACAGAGACTAGCCAAACAAACGTATTTATTAAGGGCGAACCTGCGCCCACAACTCTAAGTGGCTGCGGTCGTAAAAACTGCGACTCAGTCGAACACCATAGAGAACATCCCACTGTCTTCCTCTTTCTCTTCATCCGAAGTCCCGAGCGCGTGGCGCATGCGAGCCGGGTCCGACCAGGTGCGCGTGCCACGATGGTCTTTGCGCGGCAACGACAATACGGCGCGCATGCGTGTCCTGTATGCGCATGGATGGGCGCGTTATTTGAATGCGGCTAAGATGACGCGGCAATATGTTCGAGATTAGCGATATCTGCGCATAATGAACATGCATTAGTTGGCTGTATTTCAGGATAGATCTCGTGCAATAGCGCGGGGTTAGGGTACGCCCCGACTTGAAGTAGCCTGAGTGTCAGAGCCTGTGGTCTGCTTAATTTTCTGTGTGGTGGAGGGTACTGTCTCCGCCCCAGGTAAAAATGTTTGGTAATTTCGTTATACGAGGTGGGCGGGTCCCGA
Organism: Rhipicephalus sanguineus; assembly: GCF_013339695.2. Classification (NCBI taxonomy): domain Eukaryota; kingdom Metazoa; phylum Arthropoda; class Arachnida; order Ixodida; family Ixodidae; genus Rhipicephalus; species Rhipicephalus sanguineus. The sequence continues at coordinate 114,794,214 of NC_051179.1, forward strand.
TTCTCCAAAACCTCAGCGCGCCCTCCGGTAGCTACGCGGTCTACTAGTCCTCGCGCAGCTATGTGGGCCGACTCATTCAGATTGGGCGGGGCTCCCTTGATCTGTCCTATGTGAGCTGGGAACCAGACGAGTGTGTGTGGCTCGATGTTCTTGTCCCGGAGGATCCGCAAGGCCGGTTCCGAGATGGTGCCCTTGGCAAATGCTCTAATCGCTGATCTCGAGTCGCTGTAAATCGTGGACCTCTTGTTGTCCAGCAAGGCTAACGCAATCGCAGCTTGCTCCGCTATTTCGGCTGCTGTCGTCCGGACCGTTGTCGAGTTCGTGATTATCCCCTCGTGGTTGATGCTCACTGCCACATACGCCTTCCCCTCGGGATACCGGGCCGCGTCGACGAAGCAACAGTCCCCGGCCTGATCGTGAGCCCTTTCTAAAAGAGCCTTTTGCCCGGGCCCGTCTCCTACCATCGTTATGCTCGGGGTGGACGTTTCGCGGGATGGGGACAACGGTGATTCGTCCTCGCTGTTCACGAGGAATGCTGCAGAAGCGAGACTCGATTTCCGTCGCTGGAGTCCCCAAATCTCGCAGAATGTCCCTACCGGAACGCGTGGTGGACAGCCTGGCGAATTGCGCCCTCTCCTGAGCCTCCGCAATTTCTTCCAGCGTGTTGTGCATTCCGAGACGAAACAGTCTCTCCGAGCTTGTGTACATAGGGAGCCCGCGAGCGCTCTTGATGGCCTTCCTGATTAACGTGTTGAGCTTGTCACGCTCCGCTGTCTGCCAGTTGTGCATGGCTGCAACGTAGGTAAAGTGGCACATCACAAAGGCGTGCACCAGCCTTACGAGATTATCTTCCACAAGTCCCTGTTGCCGGTTGGCAACCCTCCTTATAAGTCTGATGGCATTGTCCGTTTTCCTGGCGAGTCTTGTTACCGTCAGGTTATTGGAGCCGTTCGATTCTATAGTCATACCCAGAACCCGGAGGGAGTCCACCCTGGGGATGATGCAGCCTTCACCTGTTCTAAGAGTGATGCTGACGTCCTCTACTGGCTTCCATCCTTTCGGTTTGGGGCCCCTGCGCTTAGGCCTGTACAGCAGGAGTTCCGATTTCCGCGACGAGCACCGAAGACCAGTCGGTTTTAGGTAGTCTTCCGTGACTTCAATAGCTTCCTGTAGCACCGCCTCTATTCGTCCATCGCTGCCTCCAGTACACCATATGGTAATGTCGTCGGCATAGATCGTGTGGTTAATTCCGTTGACTTCGGACAGTCTTTTAGACAGACCGATCATGGCGAGATTAAAGAGGGTCGGGGATAAGACTGACCCTTGTGGCGTCCCTCTGAAGCCAAGCCGGACCGGGTCCGAAACTAGGTCGCCCATTTTGAGAATAGCCTCTCTGTCTGTCAGGAATGATTTCGTGTAGTCGTGGAAGCACTTGCCAAGCCCGATACACGAGATCTGACTCAGCACGAAGTGGTGGAGAACGTTGTCAAATGCCCTCTCCAAGTCCAGTCCCAGTATTGCTCTTACGTCCCTTGTGTTGCGATCGATGGCTTGGTCTTTGATGAGCTTCATGGCGTCTTGCGTCGAGAGGCCCGGCCTGAAGCCGGTCATATTGTGGGGGTAAATGTCGCGGTCCTCCAGGTATCGGGAAACCCTGTTCAGGATGGCATGTTCAGCCACCTTACCCACGCACGACGTGAGCGAGATGGGCCGGAGGTTGTCGAGGCTGGGAGGTTTGCCCGGTTTCGGGATGAGGATAGTGGTGGCCGTCTTCCACATCTCCGGGACTCTACCACTCCTCCACGCCTGGTTGTGGGCATCCGTCAGGTACTCCACCGACCTGTCATCCAAGTTTCTCAAGGCCTTGTTCGTGATCTTATCTGGACCCGGGGCCGACCTGCCGTTTAGGTCGTGCATGGCCTGTCGGATCTCCTCGATTTCAAATTCCGCGTCCAGTTCCGGGTTAGCGCCCCCCGCATAGTCAGGGGCGGGAGGTGGCGGGCCGGAGGCGATTGGTAGGTACTTCCCAGCTCGCCGTCATTTCGCCGGCGCATGCATTGAGCATGGTTCAGTTGTCGAATGCTGCGGGCTGGGGAGCGAGGGGTCGATGGTTCGAATTCCCGGTCGGGTGCTTCGGAATGTTGAGGGGCGAAGCTCCTTATGCCGTGGGTCTGTCCATCCTCCGTTTGTTTGTAGCATTGTAGTAGCCACCTCTAGCTCGTGAGAAGCGCGCGTTGTGGTATGCAGTAGAAGAAGACGACGTTGACGAGTGACACTCTCGTTTTTGCGTGTTCGCCTGTGTGGCGTTCTTTCTTTTTAAATGCGAAGCATTTCTTAGCGAACCTCTAGCACTTTGAGCGTTTCTATCTACGTATCTACGTATCTATCTATCTATCTATCTATCTATCTATCTAGCCGCCTACGCCTGGGTGCTCTCATGATCGCCTTCTTAAGTTGGTGTAGACCAAAATTTGCATGAGAGGGTAAGAGGATTTGACGAATATGACTGCCGGGCCATGACATGAATAACTTTAAAATCCTGTCGCGTACGTCGTCAAACCCTTTCCACTAGACACGTGTGGCACATACCCGTTTACCACGGGCCGCGGTGTACGGGTATGCGCCACAGGTGATTGACAGTTTATATCTACCTAGGAACGGCGAGAACAGAAGGTCGTAATTTAAATGCTAGAGCGTTAAGGAAAACCAACGTCGGCAGCTTTGACTCAGCGAATGGAAATAATAAAAATTAGGATCCTAGCAGGAATCGAACCCAAGCATTCTGCGTGGCAATCAGGTATTCTACCACTGAGCCACGACAGGTCTATAAATTGGTTTGGAGAAACAGCCTACGCAGGCGCAATATCGGTGCAACGTCAATTGTGGTTGTGGTGCTGGCTATCTAATTTTACAAGACAGCAATAAACACTACATGCTACTCTTACGATGTGTACTCCTACGATACAGGCGTCATATCAGATGAACGTCTGTAATTCCAGTGTTGGCTCCTCTTTTATAGCAGTCTAATAAACATTACATTTGTATTCCTATGATTCAGGAAACTATACTGGAGCATTGCTCGACCCCGGAGGAATACATTAACGAATGTTACATATGATATCCACATCACAGCACCGTAAAGTGCACTTCGTGCACCAGAACGACGCAGTGTCCTCTTCATGTCTTACGAGGCTGGGCGATGGCCTCACGCTGACCGAGGATGATGCCAGATTAATTGACAGCCGCTTTGTAGACTAGGCTACGTAGGCCACATACGCCCAGGTAGTCTACGAATACGACAAACACCATCCACTGAAGTTGGTCTACGTAGCACTATCCAGGCCTACCAGCCTCGACGGCCTATACCTCACCAACACGAAGGGTGGCTTCAGGTTCGGACATGTTGCCGGCTCTGTCGACAGATAGTTTGTCGAAATGACCGAGGCATGCACGAATTCCAACAGATCTACTATACCACATACTTCACTACACATGGACCCCTCGTCACCACGATCACGACCGGATCCTATAACAAGTCATGAACAGCTGCTGGTGCTCACTGATCATGTGATGATGCCCTTGTTCAAGAACTGTCAAGAACTTCTTGCACACATGCGCACGGGATCGTGAAACGTGGGTGCGTTTTCGGGACACGTATGAGCACTACATATCAGCTTACCGCTTCTGATTTTGGTAATACCCACGTTGCCATTGGCTGCGATACCCAACCGTAAACAACTGGTTATATAACACATACGCGGCTCTTCAACCTATATATGTGTGCGTGTAAAATATATACAAATCTTTAGCGTCATTTTGTAACGTGTCGCTCAGCAAAAAAAGTTACGCCACAGTCACGTACCCGCCACATGCTTCGCATAACATCGACTCCCACGGTACGTGGGATCTGCCAAATTTTTTTACTACATCTCGTGTTTTCAACGACACCCGAAGACAACATTTCAGAAGTAACGCGCCATGAGGCTCCCTCTTAGCACGCTTTCTCCTTAGCTTGGAGTCGCCAGATGGAAGACAAGGCTGCGGAACGGAGGGCACGGAAGGCGCGGCAGCGCGCGCTCGCAGACAATCCTGAGGTCAGAGCCCGCGAGGCCGAAGCTGCATGTCGGCGCCGCGAAGCAGATTCCGCCATTCGAGCCCGCGAAGCCGAAGCTGCTCGACAAGCTGCACGGCTGCGGCGAGAAGACCCCGCCGTTCGAGCCCGCGAGGCCGAAGCTGCTCGACAAGCTGCACGGCTGCGGAGCGAAGACCCCGCCGTTCTAGCCCGCGAAACCGAAGCTGCTCGACAAGCTGCACGGCTGCGGCGCGAAGACCCCGCCGTTCGAGCCCGCGAGGCGGAAGCCGCACGGCTGCGGCGCGAATCGGATCTTCAAATTGTGAAGGACCGTGAAGCGGCGAGAAAGCGCGCGTACCGGCAGGCAGAGCCCGAGGCTGTGCGAGCACGTGAAGTGGCTGCAAAACGCATCAGGTGGGCTCTGCCCGAAGGCGCCGACGCGCGCTTTCAGCGGGACTTCCTTGATAACAGTTTCGACCATAGTTGCGGTGTGTGCATCAGATTGTGGTTCTCAAACAATCTAGTCACAATATCGTCCATCAAGAAGGACCACGCTCGCGCCAATGCCATCGCCGTGCTGCAGTGCGAGTTCGCTTGGCCCCACTCATCATCATTCACCACGTGGATATGCTGTGATTTTTTTTCTTCTGCTTTACTTTTAGATGGGAAGTATCTTAAGGCCGAGCTCAATCCGGTGGTGGTAGTGTGCGGCGTGACCACCCTTACTGCGCATGTGCATACCCTCTCCACTCACCCTCTCCACTTTCCCTCTCCCATACCCCTTTCCCCTCCCCCTTTCCACTCTTTGAAACGCGGGCTAGACATGCCGAAATTCTCTCCTGCGCAACGCCGCGATGAGCTCGAGCGCATGCGCGTCCCCTCCCCATCTCTCTCCACTCCTACGCTGCCTCCCTCTCGCCCACCTGTCGACCGCGTTCCCCGCTCGCCCTGTGAGAATTAACGGCCAGGCTAGATGGTATATACGACGCGCGTAGCGTCCCTCTTCGCGTTCCACGACGCGAGGTCGGTAGCATGCCCAACGAACGCCAACGGAACGCGATCGTGCAAGTGCTCCGGCTTCGCATCGCCTCATGGTCCCCTTTAGCGGGAGATGGTGTAATTTTTTCTTTGTGCATTTTTCATATACACACATATATATCCGGGGCATGACGGCGACGGCAAAAATCTGCCGAAAATGTACATATAATTGCTATCGAAATAAAAGAAAGAAAGCGAGAGAGATAGAGAAAGAAGCAGATATAAAGAAGGAAGCGATAAATAGAGAAAGAGGAAAAAATGGAAGAATGAGAAGGAAAGATAGAAAGAACTAGAAAGAGAAGGGGATAGATAGTGAGAGAAAGAAGGAAATAGAAAGAAACAGATACAAAAAAGAGATACAAAAACAGAGTGAAAGAGAAAGCCACAGTAGAAGAAATAAACAGAAAAATAAACAGAAACAAGGAAGGTCGCACAACCCCGCACTTCCTTCAGGCTTGGCACCACCAGAGCGAAGCTGCCGTAATTTTTTTGCATGTTTGCTACGTTCCATTAATACATGCCTACGTGTGGCTGAAGTAATAGTGTGAGCTCTCTAAGAGTAATTACTGAAGTTTCTTTTGCGCTCGAAGAATAGGCGCCAACAGTCTAGCACTGGGTTTCCCATAACAGCGTACAAAACGTTTACCCAAGAAGAACAAAAAAACAAGCTCCTGTCGCATACGGCAGTGCGCTTCAAGAGTTACTGCCTCGGAATTGAAACAAAGAAGTTTTAAGTTCATCATTTAATGGGGAAGGGCATGACGACTGCATGCATAAATCTTCTGGGATAGCGTCGACGCGCTACCTGCACAATATACGTATATAGTCCGATGTGCTTTTTCCGCTCCTTCAATAATCGTTCAGCCAAATATCATGCTATCACTGTTGGAATTATACTCGGATTTGCTCATTGGCGTGATTTCATTCTCGCGTTTCGATATTTTTTTTATAATAGGATGCCTCTGCAAATAAAACGGCGAGTACCTCGATGAGAACTTCCACAGCCTTTATCTTAAGATACCTCCACCTCCATATGCGTGTCCAATGTATGGAACTACGTCCACACTTCTCGAAACTATTCAACTACCTAAGTAGGCCACGAGAAGCCAAAAAAAAAAAGAACCTTGAGCACTTGAGCGTGCATCAAACTTTCTAAAATTATTATTTTCTAGAACAGGTATTTTCTAAAATTGTTGTAAAGCCGATGAATGCTTCTGATCATGCAGGTACACATTGCCGACCCATCAGTAAACTTTCCAGAAACCTTCACTGCTTAGCGGCAATTTTATGCACTTCTGTTCAAACTGCAAATGACAAAAATGCCTATTTACTAGGACCACACGAGTGTCGCGACAGCTCTCCTATGTATGTTAAGGACGATTTCTTTTTTATTAGACTCAGTTTCGATCTTTGACTCACTGAGTGCAAAACACTAAGCATTCTCAATTATGACTAAGCCCCACTTTAAGTGAAGAGTAACGTGCTGTTTTTTAAGGCGCTTAGTTCGTTGATGCGCTCTATGCAGGGTGTTTGTTTAGACAATACAGACTTTTATAAAAAGTTTATGACAGTCAGGATCCTGTCGTTTTCACACGTGAACTGTGTGAACGGCTGCTACACGTGAACGGCTGCTATGCGAGAACTACAGTTAGGCCGCGCTGGTTGAATTTTAAAAATACCTGTTAGTGGCACTTTTTATGACCTAGAAAGATACGTAAGCTAGTTCTCAATTTGCACTTCCACCTTTTGGTGGGGCGAATTAGGGATTGTAATGTTATGCAGATTTGTGGTAATGCTCATACAGTTTCTGAACGGTTCTCGTAAGAGAAGAAAGAGTCCATTGACTCTTTTTTTCGTGAGGCTTGACTTGCCACGTATATGACTCTCGTTTGGAGGAGACGCGTGAGATCATTCTACCGTCGCGGGCGAGTCGTGCGACCGAAAAGAGAGTCAACGTTCGCGATTTTTCGCTCACGGACCACAACCATTTTTCGCTCACAACCAGCGCTACCGAAGCCGACGCCGCAAGTCCTGCGACTGGGGCTCAACAACGCTCATGCTTTCAAACAGCTCCGCTTCCGCATATTTGTTTAGTGTCGGCGTAGAAGCATTTGCGAGTGACTGACAGACGGCAGTATGACCGCACGGCGCGAATAAATATGCCGCTTATTGGGTACTTGCTCGGAAATCATGGCACGATCTCATCGCAGTATATTTGCACTATATTGTATGCGAGCCACCGGTGTTGCCCGCGTGACGTCTGTAAAAGGAAGTTGTCGCGCTTTTCAAATAGCCGAGAGGAGAGAGGCGCAGTTGAAAATCGTCCTCACACGTTAACGAAATTCACGTCGACGAAATTAATTGCGATTCCCCTACTATACGGCCTGTCTCGCATTTAAGTTTCGTGCGCAAAAAAACTGAGAAAGAAATCAAGACCTAAGAAAATGACTCTGCAACACTTTTCGAACACCTGCCATTTCACCTGCAGCGAAATCTAGGGGATTATGACCATGTATTCATAACTGGCGTAATCGGTTTCACAGGTGAAGTGCATTTTGATGCAAGCTTAAGCTGCTGTATATCGTATGCTGCATTTAGTAGAGAAAGATTATCACCCTATTTTTCTGGCATGCCCGCTCCGGATGCTTCTGAAATAACTGTACTCGAGGCCATTTTCTGCAACCAAGATTCTTGAACCAGGGACATGTGCGTAGAAGGCGCCGAAGTCAACTAAAGCGCTTCTAAAATACCTAAAGTCAACAGATCTGTGCGACCTTGTGTACATTCTATATGTTCCCCCAACTGTGCGCGTGATTCTGTACATCCCTCTCTCTTTTTCTGTCTCTTCGCTCTTTTATCCCTACCCAAAGTGAGGGGTAGCAAACTGGACGTGGGTATCGTTAACCTCCCCGCCTTTTCTTGCCTTTCCCTCTCCTTCCCTCTGGCCCTACAGTCGAATACAACTAAAGAAGTACACAGAGGACCCGCCCAGACGACCGAAGCGCGACAGCCAATCGGCATTGTTCTCTGAAGGAGGGCTCACCGGCAGTCCTGCTCATGACGTCGGTCTGAGGTGCGCGCCCTTTCGTGCAAGCTTGTGTGAGTCCGCCTTTGGGGAGGAAGTGCCGCAGTCTTCTAAAGTTGTATGCGACTACAGTCGCTTTTGCGTCGCTAAACTCAACTAGCACTTTCAACATAGCAGAAAACTTTATGGGCGGTAACAGCGCACACACTAACGGGACGGATAGAAGGGAACACAAACAAGCGCCGACTCTCAACTGAAGGCTTATTGCAACAAACAAATAATTTGAACACTTGCGATAAACATATAGAACATGCGCAGAGGGGCCAGCGAGGGATCTTGTCTACGTCATTAACAGACTTAAGGCTGCGAGTGACTGCGCAGGCGCGACAAAAATGTTTGTCAAACAAACATGCTACTGACTAATATTTCTTCTTTTTCATGCAATGATACCGATGTTTGACTAACGCAGGACTCCCCTTCTTTTTTGATATAGAAGCCTTCTACCAGTTCTCTTGTCATCTGATCACTATGTTTGAAGAGCACTGTCGTTTCATTGTGCAAGGGCGTACACCCACACGTGTTGCAGCGCGAAGGCAGATTCGCGTACGTGCAGGACTTGAAGGATCCGGAGTGTTCTTTTAATCGTGTATAGAGACAGCGCCCCGTTTGCCCGATATACGCTTTTTTACAAGTTAAGGGAATTCTGTACACTACCCCTAGTGCACAGGGTATTGAAGCGTCCCTGTGTTTCACATCGCACTTATTTTGGCTAGAGCTTTTTCTATCATGTGTTTGTTCACCATAGGGCACAATTTTCCTAATTTGTTTCCTGCTGAGAATAGTACCTGTACGTCGTACCTTGATGCCACATTTTTTAGTCCATGGGCTAATCTATGCTTGTAGGACATGGTGGCACATTTCTTTGACCTCTCTTGTTTTTCAACACTTTTTTCTCCCTTCTTGATCTCACGTATCAGACCTTCGCAAACAGAAGTGATGACAGGTGTCGGGAAGCCGGCTGCCTGAAGGCGACACACCTGTTCAGAAAAGCTTTGTTTTACTTGGTGCCTGCACGATTTCTGAATCGCCGCCGCGAGGGTAGACGTAGCAATGCCCTTCTTCACTATTTTTCATTGACCAGATTTGTAACTAAGCAATGGCTTAACTGATCTAGGGTTATACGCCCAACAAGGGTGGTGGTTGGCAAGAGTTATCTTTATGTGTAGGAACTGTAAGGCATGCTGTGAAGGCATTTCGCTCGTGAATTTTAGGCCCATCCCCGTTTCTTGAAAAACCTGCAGGGCCTTTTCAACACTCATGAGCTCTTCATTTTTGGACACAACTATTAGGTAATCGTCCACGTAACGGGCGACACGAACCACATTCCCCTCCAACTTCTTTTCTAGTTGGGAATCAACTTTCCCGAGAAAAATGTCGCTGAGAGCTGGTGCCACCCTCCAAAGTTCCCAAACGAATGCGGTTTGAAGGTGGACACGTTTCTAGAGTTATTGATGTTCTATTTACAATCAGCCTTCATTGTTTGGGAAGGGAAAACGATGGTCCAAAAAGCGGGGGTCTGTATTGGGTCTAGGGTGGCATCAGGTCTCAGCGACATTTTTCTCGGGAAAGTTGATTCCCAACTAGAAAAGAAGTTGGAGGGGAATGTGGTTCGTGTCGCCCGTTACGTGGACGATTACCTAATAGTTGTGTCCAAAAATGAAGAGCTCATGAGTGTTGAAAAGCCCCTGTTGGTTTTTCAAGAAACGGGAATGGGCCTAAAATTCACGAGCGAAATGCCTTCACAGCATGTCTTACAGTTCCTAGACATAAAGATAGGTTTTGCCAACCACCACCCTTGTTGGGCGTATAACCCTAGATCAGTTAAGCCATTGCTTAGTTACAAATCTGGTCATTCAAAAATAGTGAAGAAGGGCATCGCTACGTCTACCGTCGGGGCGGCGATTCAGAAATCGTGCAGGCACCAAGTGGAACAAAGCTTCTCTGAACAGGTGTGTCGCCTTCACGCAGCCGGCTTCCCGACACCTGTCATCACTTCTGTTTGCGAAGGTCTGATACGTGAGATCAAGAAGGGAGAAAAAAGTGTTGAAAAACAAGAGAGGTCAAAGAAATGTGCCACCATGCCCTACAAGCATAGATTAGCCCATGGACTAAAAAATGTGGCATCAAGGTACGACGTACAGGTACTATTCTCAGCAGGAAACAAATTAGGAAAATTCTGCCCTGTGGTGAACAAAAAACATGATAAAAAAAGCTCTAGCCAAAATAGGTGCGGTGTGAAACACAGGGACGCTTCAATACCCTGTGCACTAGGGGTAGTGTACAGAATTCCCTTAACTTGTAAAAAAGCGTATATCGGGCAAACGGGGCGCTGTCTCTATACACGATTAAAAGAACACTCCGGATCCTTCAAGTCCTGCACGTACGCGAATCTGCCTTCGCACTGCAACACGTGTGGGTGTACGCCCTTGTACAATGAAACGACAGTGCTCTTCAAAAATAGTGATCAGATGACAAAAGAACCGGTAGAAGCCTTCTATATCAAAAAAGAAGGGGAGTCCTGCGTTAGTGAAACATCGGTATCATTGCATGAAAAAGAAGAAATATTAATCAGTAGCATGTTTGTTTGACAAACATTTTTGTCGCGCCTGCGCAGTCACTCGCAGCCTTAAGTCTGTTAATGAAGTAGACAAGGTCCCTCGCTGGTCCCTCTGCGCATGTTCTATATGTTTATCGCAAGTGTTCAAATTATTTTTTTGTTGCAATAAACCTTCAGTTGAGAGTCAGCGCTTGTTTGTGTTCCCTTCTATCCGTCCCGTGAGTGTGTGCGCTGTTACCGCCCATAATGTATCACCAACTAGCCCAACTATGAGTCTTGCTATAGCAGAAAACATGGTCGTTCTGAACTCAAGGACGCCGCGAACATCTAGTTCAGGTATTGTAGCAGTGCATGCGGGAGAGAATAAAAAATTTGGTGTCAGGACAGGCAAAGAAAACTTGCTTCATCTTTGTGGCAATGTTGTGGCCAAGTGCGCAGAAAGCGTGGCGCGACAGGTGCTGGCTGATTTCACGAACGCAGCGCAGAGGTCATCACATAACTTTGCGTTCTGGTTGCCAGTTCTTTCCGTGCCGCGCGCTAAACAGGACGACATTGTTTACAGCGAAATGGGAAAATCAAAACAGAAATTATATCGCGCAGCTATTTTCTGAACATATCATACGGTCAAACGCGAGTTGCTTTTCCCCTTGCGGTGCCTTTTTTTTCTTTTGTGCCCCAAACTTTACCTTCTTTCGTGTGTACTATTGCGTGTTTTTTTTTCAGATCTTTGTGCCTTGTGGTAATCTCTTTTCTTCACAATGGAAGTGATGGACAAATATCTGTCTCACAATTTGGTTCGCGCGCTATAAAACGAAAGGCTGCGTGCGTATTGTTTGCTTAATATTGCTACACATAAAAAAAGTATTTCCTTCTCCTCCTGTCTTCTTTAAAGGCGCGTTGGGTTTCGTTGGCCGGATTGCACGAAGCCTTTTGCAGAGGGTCCTTTTTGACTCTTACGAACGAAAGGAACGCTGAAAAATGCATCACTTACCTAATTTACTTTTGCACATGCGTGAAAAGTATGTTTTAAATGGAAGTTCTGTGTTTTTACGCGCCGAAAACACGACATTATTACGAGGAACGCCGTAGTAGAGGACTGCGAATCAGCGTCGATCGCCGTGTGTTCTTTGCCGTGCTCCTAAATCAAAGTACACGGACGCTTTCGCATTTCGCTTGCCTTGAAACGCACCGCGTCGGCCGCATTGTCAAGTTTAGGTGCACGATATTTTAGCCGCTGAGCTACAACGGCGGGTACATGCATCCGGTATCCTTTTACTGGGAGCATTTCCGCTTCATTTAGACCTAGCTGAAGGAGCAGAGGCCGTAAATGGAATAGATAACCATGTTTTGCTGTGAGGCAGTGAGCGGCGTAGCCTCTGGTTCAATACGTATGACGGGTGTACAGCCACTGCAGTTTCCTTTGACGCTGTCTTCCGACGCACTATATCTAAAATGTGTACTATGAGTAAATCACTGACGTTTACGGGATTCTAAGGGAGTGAGGTGTTGTTCTACATTAAGCCCCGATGTATTCTCTATTTCGTCTACATAGATCCGGGAATACGCAGTGTGAATACCGAATGTTCGGGAATACGAAGCGTATCGTCATCAAATGTACGCGGAGCGTTGCAGGCATCGCTTCTTTCGGACGGGTCACCATGGGTTGTCCGCGGCAGTTTTGTGTGGTGTCCCAGCCTGGCGAACTTACAGCAACGACGGCTACTGGGAATGCAGTGGAGCAAGTCCTATTATGCGCAATTCTGTCCATCTGTCTCAAGCCCTCTACTTAAGTCTATGTACTAGATTACCGGTCTTTATGCTGCGATTACGCGTAATCCCTTATGTCCATATTCCCAGGCCATGCTGGAAAAGAACTGGATCGTGAGCCGAGAGTTACGTACGCCGTTGACCGACATCGATGTCGGGAGGCCGCATTTGTGTCCGAAAATAGGGCAGCACCAGACAAGCAAATAAGGCAGTCGGACAAGCGAACCTTGTACCGATATTATAACTCACGGAAGGCTGTCCATTCACTCAAGGTTACCTTTGTTTTTTGAGAGCGGAGCTCTTTAAGCTTTTCGATGCGCCCGGTAGTGCGAACAGGAATTACCATCATCACGGATCGATACGCACTCGCTTCCTCCTCTTGAACTTCTGCTTCTTTCCCACAATACGTACGCCGATTTGTCCAGAGTGGAATACAAAAACTACGATGGACGAGTCCGCTACGTGACTAAAAATTACGTAACATCAGGTAACAACTGTTCACGGGACTAAAATCGCGTAACATCACGTAAGAACTAGTCACGCCAGTAAAAATTACGTAGCATCACGTGACACCACTTAACAGCTAGTCGCGTGACTAAAAGTCACATGTCACGTAACCAGTCACGTGACCAGAATCGTGCAGCATCGCGTAACTACTGGCGTGACTGAAAATCACGCAACATCACATCACGTGAATAAAATCGCGCAACATCACTTAATAACTAGTCACGTGACTGAAAATCACGTAACATCACGTAACAACCAGTCACGTGAGTAAAAATCACGTAACACCACATAACTAGGCACATGACTAGAACAGGGGCGTAGCCAGAAATTTTTTTCCGGGGGGGGGGGTTCAACCATACTTCATGTATGTTCGTGCGTGCGTTTGTATGTGTGCGTGCGTAATACGCAATCAAAACTGAAAAATTTCGGGGGGGGGGGTTTGAACCCCCCCAACCCCCCCCCCCCCCCCTTGGCTACGCCCCTGGACTAGAATAATGTAACATCGCGTAAAAGCTATTCAGGTGGCACTTCCCGTCGTAAACCACGTAACAGCTAGTTACGTGGCCTGTTCCCGCCAAAACACACGCAACAACTAGTCACGCGACTAAAACACGACATCAAGTAGCAGGTTGTCATGTGACATGCCTAGCCAAGTGTAGCCAAGTCTTGTATCGTGATATGATAGTGCAACTCACGTCATCACTTCTACTCGACACGAGCCGTATCCTTTCACTAGTCTTTCCCTCTTTGCTGTTGCTGTTGCTTTATAAGCAAGCGAAATAAAGGACTGGGCGTTCTTTCGCCCATCAAGATGCCAGCCTCGTCAGTGCCTCACACACGCCCATAACGCACGGAACTTTACATGGTGTCAGAAGTGGCCGCCCGGTGCAACACCTTCAACCAGAAGCAGGCCCTCGAACGTGCCCAAGAAGAAATTTGCTGAAGCCACCAGCACCACTGCTAATGACAGATGATATGGGCGAGAATTGGTAACGATTTAAGCAAAAGCTGGAGCTATACTTCACGGTAATGAAGCCGCATGACAAGCCCCTGAGCAAGGAGACGAAGACAGCAATGCTATTGAGCTTAGCAGGGGAAGACGCATTAGAAGTTTTTAACAACTTTTCATTCAGCGAAGGTGAAAGCAAGGAAGATTATGAGACCGTCGTTAGTAAGTTTGACGCATATTGGGCTGAGCAAACAAACGAGGTCTACGAGCGGTATCTGTTCCGTACGAGGATGTAGACAGCGGGGGAAAGTTTTGAACAGTTCTCTCGAGACGTTAGGATGCAAGCCCGATCGTGCAATTTCGGACAACTGAGAGACTCCATGATACGCGACCAAATTTTGATCGGCATTAGCAACGACGGCCTACGAGCTAAACTTCTGCAAGACAATGAGCTCACGCTGGCCAAAGCCGAAAAAATGTGCAAAGCATCAGAAGCAGCTGCTCAGCAATGCGAAGCCTGGGCACATAGCGTAAACCAAGTGGAAGAGGTCAATGTTGTTCGGGCTTCAACGAGGCATCCCAAAACCTTCAAGTGCTCCCGCTGCGGTAAAGAACACAGGCCACGCGACTGCCCAGCCTATGGCAAAACGTGCAGAATCTGCCAGGCAAGGAATCACTTCGCTGTTTGCTGCCGAAGAGCGGCGCGCGTTGACGAGCTACAGGATGGCAATGACGACGACTTTGAAATTCTAGATGGGTGTATCAGCAGCATATGGAATGAACGAGATTGGATGGGGACAGCGAGCCTTGGCAGCAAGGAAGTCAAATTCAAAGTCGGCACGGGATCTCAAGCTAACCTTATACCGTATTCCGTCTACAGGAATCTTCGGCCAATGCCGCCTACCAAACACAGCAACACCACTATGCGTTCATACGATGGGACCGTCATCCGACACATAGGCCTCATCAGCCAAGAAGTGGTCATCGGTGACAAACGCCAGCACTTGACCTTCTACGTCTCCAAGAAAGGAAGACAGGCACTACCGGGGCTCAAGGTGAGTGAAATGCGCGGGGTAGTTACCAGGACAGTCAACGCAGTGGCAGCAAACAGCTCCGAACAAGTATTGCAAGAATTCGGCGAACTATTCAAAGGTACCGGCTGCGTGCAACGACACTACACGATGGTTCTCTCCGCGGATGCTGTCCCAGTGCTTCAAGCCGCCCTCCGAGTCCCGTTAGCCCTGAAGGAACCACTTCGCAGCGAGCTGAAGCGGATGGAGCAAGCGGGCATTGTGACCAAGGTGAACGAGCCAACTGAATGGGTAAGCCCATTGGTAATCGTCAAGAAAAAAGATGGAAAGTTAAGGGTCTGCATGGATCCCAGAGCAATCAACGCTAACATAAAACGGGATCATTACGAGATGCCAAGACGGGAAGCCATTGAGGCGGAACTAGCTGGTGCAAAGTTCAGTCGACTTGACGCGAAAGCTGGTTTTCACCAAGTGCCTCTAGACGAAAAAACATCAAGAATTTGCACGTTCGCCACTCCTTTTGGGAAGTATCGGTTTTTGCGGATGCCTTTTGGAATTGCGTCAGCATCAGAAGTATTTCAAAAGACTCTTGGCGAAATATTTGACTCCTTGCCGGGCGTTCGTGTGTACGTTGATGACATTTTGATTTGGGGAACTTCGCAAGAACAACATGACCAGCGCTTGAGATCAGTCCTCGAAGCTGCAAGGCAAGCTGGGCTGAAGCTAAACGCCGAGAAGAAGAAGAAGAAGAAACATTTATTTATGTCATGCCTTGGAGTGGTTAGGGTTAAAGTCCCTGAAAAATAACTAAAGTAGCGCCAACTGCGTCCCTTCGCCTCTGCCTCCTCTCCTAGCAGCAGCATCAGCGCCTCTAGGGTGTCCTCTGGGAAACTAAGAATTTTACCTGCTGTAGTGAAAACACCTTCTTTCTGCTGTTTTACCGGTGATTGCTGCCACTGGCACAACAGGTCGGCATCCCGAAGCATCCAGAACCACCGTACGAACTGACTCAAGCGCGGTCGACCGCGCACCGTGCACCGATCAAGTAAGCAACCGAGACGTGGACAAACAAGATGGCGTTCGTACGACCTTATGAAAAACTAGTGCGCCACTCTTAAAAACTAGCCATTTCTTAGCGCCGCCGAGTTTTCAGTGGCGCTGCCATCAGGAGCGAGCACTTTTGCCTACTAAAACATTATGTACCGTACAATTTTATACTGTCGGACACCATGAAAAGACGCCACTTGCTTCTGTACACATTACATTGCCGTATCTATCGCTATTAGGAGCTGGCTCGCCAGTTTGTTAAGCTGGAGCGAAGTCCCTCGCTGTAACCTGCAGCCATCCATTCAACGCGTCGTGGAACGCGAAGAGGAACGCTACGCGCGTCGTGTCTTCCCTCTAGTGTGGCCATTATTTCTCAGAGGGCGAGCGTGGAACGCGGTCGACAGCCAGGCGAGCGTCGGACAGCTATATTTTTCACTATATTTAGGGCCACCTTGTCGTGCGCGTCTCGAGCGCAGTTTTCAAATTGAAAGAACATTAGGAGCATTACGTCTAGAAGTGTCGACAATGGAGAATCAGACGCTCTTAGATATTTCTTGTATATATACTTCATCAATGTGTATATATTTGTAAATTGGGTACATGGTTCATCAAAATTATAAACTAATAAAACGTGTATATATGTATGTATAACAACGTGTGTCACGTCTTCATATGATGGTAGAGGACTTGTAAGAAGATTGACGGATTTTCCTGATCTTCTCCGACCCAGCTCCTCAAGCATAATTCACTTCGTGGAAATGGCGTGATTTTTTTAATACTCCTTATTTCGCGAACTTTTCGCACTGCGTCACTTAGAAACGCAGCGCCCTCGGGGGCGCTAGCGGAATAATTGCACTAGCCTCTCTTTCTGTCCAATAGCCATGCTCTGTGAGCGTCGCAGCTCAACTAACTTCATCTGCAATCTACAAAGCGCACGAGAGAGGAGGTGCCTGCACACTGACACGAATGGCGCTACTTTAGTTATTTTTCAGGGACTTTAGTTAGGGTGGGTGGTGCCCCTCTTCCAGGGCCCCACTGGCTACAGCGGCTCGCCGGGCCTGGTCGAGGGTCGCCAGTTGGCTTCCCATATCCAGTTCCGCCATCCGCGCCTCGCACGACCAATTCAGGGAATCGTTGTTACACAGAGGCGAGATGGCAGCCTCCGGACGTTGTGTACACTGATATGTTATGTGTTCCAATGTCGGTGTTGCATCGCACCACGGGCATTTGTTGCTGTATCTGAGGGTACATTCTGTGTAACCTGTGTAAATGTGGGTACGTGTTTGTTTGGAGGCGACGCCAGTCCCGTGCTTGTCTCCTGTTTAGGTTAGGAGGAGGTGGAGCTTTAATTCGCCTACCTAGTCTTTGAAATTCGAGGATTTCTCTTGGCGCGCCAGGTGTCGAAGTGTCCTCTCGGGTGATGTGGTCCGCGGCTCGGCCTGTCATGCCTCGAGCCAAACGGTCCACCCGTTCGTTCCCCTCAACTCCTGAATGCGCCGGGCACCAAGTCACACCATGATCCATTGTGAGAGCCGTCCCCAGTATGCGTAATACGCAGTCCGGTAAGACCCCGCCAAGGAAAAGACGGCAGGCGTCCTGTGAGTCCGTCAGAACAAATGCCGATTCGCCCCTGGCCTCCGCTGCGCGTATGGCCAAAGCTATGGCCGCGGCTTCGGCCGTTGCAATTGATCTCGTGCGAATGGACACTGCAGTGGTTGTTCGCCCTTGGTTAGTCACAACTGCAGCGAAAGCAGGGACCATATTTGCGCTTCGATGGTAAGGACTCGCGTCTGTAAAGTACGTATTAGGATCGTCCCGCCGCTTTTGTAAGGTGACCGCTCGGGCGCGTCTCTTTGTAGTGTGATGGATTGGGTGCATGTGACGGGGGATCGGGGCCTCGTGGATCCTCTCTCGGAGTTCAGATGGCAGTAGCGTGGTTTCATCACCGCAGAATTGTGGCGAGAGTGGGTAGTGTAATTTATGTAAGACCGAACGGCCCTGAGGAGTCCTGTTAAGTCGTTCACGCTGAGCCATCGCTGCATATTCCTCGTACGTATTTGCCATGCCCAATTCATGCAGTCGGGCCGTGCTTGTGTTCTCAGGCAGGTCGAGTGCCGCTTTACAGGCGATCCTGATTAGTTTGTCTGCTTGTTCGATTTCGTGACGCCGCGTAGTTTGGAAAGGCAGGGCATATGTAATGCGACTAATAACAAATGCGTGTACTAATTGCATAGTGTCTGCTTCAGTCATACCCTCTCGGCTACGGGCAACTCTGCGAATAAGTCCCGTTACGCTCCGGACCGTGCGTCTGAGATTAGAGAGCGCTATGCTTACGCTGCCTGTTTCTTGTATGCGCATTCCAAGTACGCGCAGGTGGGATACCCGCTTGATCGGCTGTCCCTCCAAGGTGAGCTGCAGCTCAGGAGCCCTGGTTGCGCGAGTATGCCTTGGTCTTATGTGGATGTACGCCGATTTGGCTGCAGCGCATTTCATGCCAGCACGGCTCATGTAAGTTTCAATGGTGTTGATGGCCCGTTGAAGTGTATCTTCTCGGTTGCCGTATGAGCCTTTGGATGCCCAGAGCGTAATATCATCCGCATAGATGGCGCAGCCAAGGTCTTGGTCTTTCTGCAAGTCTAGGGCCATTTTGCGTAGTCCGATGTTGAAGAGCATTGGTGACAATATGGATCCTTGAGGTGTGCCTTTATCCGGTAGGCGATACGGTGCAGAGCGTGCTGAGCCGAGTCCTATTTGCGCCGTGCGGTTGGTCACGAAATCTTGAACATAGTGAAAGACCCTTTCCCCACAACCAACGTCGCGTAATCCCTCTAGTATTGTGGTGTGGGAGATGTTATCAAAGGCCTTTTGGACGTCGAGTGCAAGTACGATTCTCTCCAAAGTGCCTGGTGGAGGGTCGAGAACCTCGTCTCTCAGCAGAAGGAATACGTCCTGTGCAGAGATTCCCCTGCGGAAGCCGAACATAGAGTCAGGAAGGCGGTTGTTGTCTTCTAAGTAAGCTTCGAGAAGTGCAAGGTTGGTGTTCAAGAAATCGAATTTCTGGGGGATATTATCTCGAAACATGGTATAAAACCCAACCGACGGCTGATCGAGTGTATGAAACAGACAGCCATGCCGACAGATAAACAGGAAGTGCAGCGTCTTTTGGGCGTAGCCAATTATTTTTCCAAGTACCTGCCCTCCTTGTCGCAGAGGACGGCTTCCTTGCGCAGCCTAATCAAGCATGATGCAGCATTTGCATGGACCCCAAACCACACGCATGAATGGCAGAGTATATGCGGCAGTCTTAGCGAACAGCCACTGCTTGCAATCTTTGACCCTCAGAAGGAAACAAAAGTGACGTCAGACGCATCAATGTGTGGGTTGGGCTCCGCTCTCATGCAGTATCACGGAATCGAATGGCGTCCTGTGGCGTACGCATCAAGGGTGCTGACTGACGCGGAGCAGCGTTATTCACAGATTGAAAAAGGAAGCATTAGCAGTGACGTTCGGATGCCAAAAATTTCACTACTTCGTCTATGTCTACTTCGTCTACTTCGTCGACAGATAATCTTAGAAACCGATCATCGGCCGTTGATAGCTATAGCTCGAAAAGCAATCGCTGATATGCCGCCTAGGTTACAAAGGTTTTTTCTGTGCCTGCTCGAGTATGATTATGTTCTTCGCTACGTCCCAGTAAAAGAACTCACCTTGACGGACATGCTGTCGCGAGCCACAGCCGTGAAGCGGACGAGGACGATGCGGACACTGACGCCGACGTGGAAATACATGCCGTGAGTACGGTTACGGCTCTGGTTAGCGATGTCACATGGAAGCGGCTACACGTGGAAACTGAAAAGGATCGCAATTTCCGTTCCGTAGTACAGGCCATTCGCGCTGCCGATCTTGTTGAAGGAGAGCTGAAACCTTTCACAGGTGAACTGTCAGTCGCGAAAGACATCTTACTGAAGGGCACCAAAGTGATAGTGCCCCTGTTCATGAGGAGCCATATGATGGGACGAGTCCACGAAGGGCACATGGGCCTCAATAAGTGTAAGGAAAGGGCAAGAAGATTCATGTTTTGGCCGAACATTAATGCAGAGATCACAGACATGGTCCATAGGTGTGCTGTGTGCCAACGCTATGCCTATAGTCAGCCTGACGAACCGCTTATCATGAGACCAGCACCAAAATACCCATGGTACAGGGTCGGCATCGACCTGTAACCTGTTCGAATACGGAGGAAAGTCGTATCTGTCAGTGTATGACGCTCTTTCTAATTTTAGAAGTGGAGGAGCTGCGTGACACATCGGCGATGACAGTCATCGACAAGCTGGACGCCACATTTTCGAGATATGGTATTACATATGAGGTGTGAACAGGCAACGGACCCCAATTCAGCAGCCGCGACTTCAGCCGGTTTGCAAGCAAGTATGACTTCAGACATGTCACCTCAAGCCCGGAGTTCCCAAGGTCCAACGGACTAGCAGAGAAGGGCGCGCAGGTAGCTAAAAGAATTTTGAAGAAAACAAAAGACGCACGAGAAGATTTCTAGCTGGGCCTCCTGAGCTACAGTTCAACACCATTTGAAGGTGGACTATCGCACGGATAACTACTCCAAAGAAGGCGATTAAGGTCGACACTTCCAGATTTCAGCGACCAGAAAACAACGCAAGTGTGGAAACGTGTTCAAAAGGATCATTCCAAAAGGGATCTGCCACCACTGGACAAGGGGCAGACTGTTAGGATCAAGAACCCGTCAGAGTTATTGCATCCCACGCCGGAAAAATGGGCGCACATATTTTGGGAACGAAGCAGAAGATGAAGAAGAGGAAGGCGATGAAGAAGAGGACAAAGTGAGTGCGTGCCGGTTCATGATGATGATAATTTCCTATCTACGATACACGGCAAACCTCGTCCATAACAGCTCTGCTGTGAAAGCCGCCGCGCATTGACGCGAAGCCGGCTTCTGTGCTTTATCACAGAGCAGTGCCGTTAAGCCAACTTGGGCAATGAAAATACGGCAAACTTTTAAGTGCGGAGCATTTCTTAGTCGCACATGCAGCGTCGGCGGCGCCGGCCACACCCCCACTGCGCATGCTCGGCTCGTCTCGTGCCGGCAGCAAGCCTCTCCTCTCCCCTCCATCCCTCCCTCATCTCCCTCCCTCTCGTCATCCGTTCCTCCCTCCTCTCCCTCGAACGCGGGTGGTGTGTAAATAAGCGGAAGAGCGCGCGTTCGCAATTCAGTCAAGGGCGTCTTTACTTGGCTTTCGCTTCACTTGACGCTTTGCTTGACTCGAGTAGATGCGATGGAAGCAACAGTACCTTCAATCAGCGTCCCACCACTCGTTGAAGGCGACGTTACCCCACCCTCACTGTCGTCGGCGTCAACAACAGCAAGCAACGCAGAAGACAAGGCTGCGAAGAGAGGAGCATACGACGCTGAACGCAAGCGTTTGAAGCGAGCTGCGGACCCGGAACTTCGCGCACGCTGGAGCCGTTCAAGTCGTACTTGGTGTGCGCATCGTGTAACAATTAATCATTCCCAAACCATACCCAATCACGCAACATTGACGCGATACCCCCCCCCCCCCCCCACTCTGCGACGTATTTACTCGAGTTCCCCCCGTGGGAAGATGTGGGCGACTTTTTTTAAAAGGTCTATATCGAACAATAGGATATGTTGAACAAATTCCCGCATTTTTACGTGTTATACATATGCGAGTTATACTGTGGTTACTCCCTTCGTTGTTAATACTATGTTTATGAACCGGTACTATAATGGTCTGTTTGCAAGCTCTTGGAAAGGCAGATTGGCTAAAAGATGCCTGGACAATGATCGTTGCCAGGAGAGACGCGAGCGTCTCGGTGTGAGCGGTCGCATGTTACCTGGGCTCCTGCAATTTTTCTTTTTGTGGCTGCCTGATGACTCCAAACGCCCTGACTGCCTGACTGGACCTACGTGAGTGTTATCGACGCTTCTTGACAGCCTTTTTTTGGCAACTCCAACGGTTTGTACGCGAGCCGCAGCCCTTTAAGGGCTGTCGGCGCGCAGTATCGCTGCTAGGCCTCACTCTGACTAGCATGAGCGCCGGAACAGAGTGCGACGCAGCCGGCGTCGATGGCGCGCGCTCCTGGCGCTAGATCCACGATAGCCTCTCAAGACAACGGCAACATCCACGGCCGCTACATGAAAAAAATCGCAGCATATCCACGGAGTGAATGATGATGAGTGGGCGAAGCTGCGGAGGTTCATCCGTAAACCGTGAATCTTCCGTGAATTCTGCCCAGTACATCATCACCGAAGTGAGATCGGGCGCGTTTATACTAAAGGTTCGATGAGTTATGACGACTTGCAGCTCACTTTAATTTTACATGTACGCTGTGAATTTTCATCGTTTAGAAAACCATTGCTTTGGAAAACATCTGGCGTCTTTCGTTAAGCAGCTGGCGTCTTTTCGTTTTGCTTTAGAAACATCTGGCGTTCTTCCGTTCTGCTTTTACAAAACATCTGGCGTCTTTCGTTGGTTTATTTCATCAATCAACGGCGTTTTGAACAAAATTTTTATTGTTTAATCACGCACAGGAGAAATCTCACCAGGCACTACCTTGGAGGTAAAGAATTGCTGCTAATGGGAATGAGAGACAGAAGTCGGCTTTTAGCTACCGCTGCGAATTTTTTACTGTTCAACAACGCACAGGAAAAATCTCCCACCGACACCACCTTGGAGGTCAAAGCGTAAGACTGGTTACGCACTACGACTACGACTACGAGGGACGAACGGGTGCCGCCTTAAGGAGCTTCGCCCCTAAAAACAGGTGCGGCCTGCTGCGTCGCGTCGACGTCAATCGGCGAGCGCGGGTCGGCTGAGCGGCAGCTGTTTTGGGTGAGGGCGCCACAAGCACGGTCCGCAAGGCAGACGCCGGTGCGTGTTAATATGTGGTCGCCTCAGGATTTATGCGTGTCCGTGTGCTTTTTCTTGTGCTTTCTCGTGTCTTTCTTGTGTGTGACCGCGCGTGTGAGCTGCTTGTCTCATGTTTCCTGCGCCTGAGTACGGTTTTTCGGTGTGCGCGTGCGTGGCAGACGGTTTTTTCTAGCGGTGTGATGACGCGAAGCTGTTGTTTGCCGCTGTGCAACTCGAACGTGTGAAAAGACGCTACTGTGAAGTACCACGTATTCCCATGCAATCTACAGTGTCGGGAAGCGTAATATTCGTAACAGAGCACTTCTTTCTGTCACAAAACGAGCGCTAAAACAGGCGCGCGCCGCCGCATCCTGACTACAGCATCAAGCCACTGCGCCGACCGCTACCCCCAACGGGTGCGCGCAAGGAAAAAAAGACAAGCATCAAAAGGCGTGCAGGGCGAGTCCATACCCTCTCCACCGAAGGCGTCGTCGCAGTCGTGACAGCCTAACACACGCGCAGATCGGGGGAGTTCAAGAAATCAAAGTGGAACCGACCGATTCCGCAGACGAACCGGCGAGACGAACCCCTTTCCCCTAGCTGTCGCTGCGCTACGTGCTCCGAGCCGAACAATCACTTGGAATGTTCGCGAAACCGGGAAGGATCCAAACGAGAGACGACGGAGGGTAGGACGGTATGGTGAAGTCGGCGAAGAAGTTACGTTGTTCGTGTGAGTCGTGTAGTGCGGTCAGTCGATCTTGGATAATCCACTGATGACACCGTGGGAGCACTGTTTAGAAGAGTGTCGCCGAATGACGGTGACCAGAGCGGGAGTTCATTTGAGTGTTTCTTGGAAGAGAAATATTCTAGAAACGCTCGAAGGATTGTGGGCTGCGCACGTTTGGTGAATGTTCAAGGCCTTTAAGTGTTCTTGGATAGTTTCTAATGTATGAGAGCGCATTTGTGGCACGGTAAGTTTGTTCCCGTTGTTTTAAACACCACTAAGCGATGTTGTGAGTTGTAATTGATACCTGCCGAGTGTGGATGTTTGCGTGATGCTTGTACTGCCTTAACTGAGAATATGTTTTGTTTGCGTTGTCAACTCTTGGCTCTAACTCTTACTTTGGACCACAACCGGCATTTGTTGGCGCACTAACAGGACCTACATTTAAATTTTGTGTGCTTTCGTGGTGCGTTTCGGTGGGCCGATAAGCCAGCCCTTGGAATCTGCCCGACGAGTGCCTGCCCATTAACGGGATCAATGGTTCAGTGACACTTTTCATTTCAGTTTAGCCAATCGGGCAGCATTCACGGAGAGTATTAAGGCCCACTCTACAAAAGATTGGTACTACAGGGCAAATTGTTCACATATGTGGGGTAATCGGCAGTTCTAATAAAGACTTCAATATTCAACCTGTAATGCGCAACTATAAAACGCGTTATCTACGGCCTGATTGGAGTAAGTGTCGGGCGTACAAACGCGGCTGTCGAAGCGCTTCTCCGTGAACAGCTGGACCGGTGTTGTGGCGCCAGAGTGGGCGCCAGGAGAACTAGGCCTCGGCCACCGTTTCGGCGCCACGCAGCAGGCCGCACCTGTCTTTTTTTTATGTAGCGGCCGTGCAACATCCTTCGTCACCAGCAACCCATGCAGTGGCTCAGAAGAGACAATCGAGAGCAGAACCGAAGCCCCCGCCGCTGCCGCGCAGCGATCATAAGATCATCTTAAGAGTCCGTGGAGGCCTCGACAGCGCTGTGATACATCCATGCGTTCTTAGACAAATCATCCTCAAGGCTTCGGGGCTCCCAATCTCTGACCGCACCAGTTCGGACCAAATACATGTCAACACCGTCAACCATACTGTTCTGATCAGCACACAAGACATGGGTCGTGCCGATCTCTACCACAGCATACAGAACTTGAATTTCAATGGCACCCCTCATGAAGTCGCCACCCATGTGGCCAATCCCATCGATACCTGCAGAGGAACCGTCCGCTTGCCCTCAGATTACTCGG
Organism: Rhipicephalus sanguineus; assembly: GCF_013339695.2. Classification (NCBI taxonomy): domain Eukaryota; kingdom Metazoa; phylum Arthropoda; class Arachnida; order Ixodida; family Ixodidae; genus Rhipicephalus; species Rhipicephalus sanguineus. The sequence continues at coordinate 114,819,183 of NC_051179.1, forward strand.
AAGCCGAAATCACCTCGACGCTCCGCAGATGCAACTCAAAGCTGACCATCGGAGGTGCACGACGCCTGGGCAGTACTGAAACCGTCCTGGTCATATTCCAAGGCAAGGTCGTTCCTTACTACTTCTACTACGACGGCTGTGCACTTCGATGCCGCCCCTTCAGGCAAAAGGTAGAAGCCTGCACACGATGCCGTGCGATAGGTCATCGCCAGAATGTCTGCACCAATGCCAGCGACACTCTCTGTCCCAGGTGTGGAATGAAAGACGCACCCATGGACCACGAGTGTGACCCCGTCTGTGTTGTGTGCAATGGAAACCATCAAACAGGCTCATCGCTGTGCACACAAAGATTCAAGCCGCGCGCTACACGTTCCAGGCACAAGCAAGACCCTTCACCCACCAGCCGATTTCCCAGTCGCGACCGAACTCCCGGTTCAAGCCAGCGAAGAAGTCGCAGCAAAAGCAAGGATCGCGGGCGTCGCTCAGCAACCCAAGACGACGCCTGGCCAAGCCCTATCACCCAGCCCTGCTCGGGCAACCCACGCCAGGTAGGCTGGGCTAAGTCAGCCTCTTCTAGCTGCTCCTCAAATCACACTACTAATAATGAATCCATCCTCCTTAATGAAAATGCAGCCCAAAGCCGAAATTGAAAAACTTAATACAACTCGAATCTCGTCACCCATCAGCTACGACCACTCAAATCGAGTCTCGTCACCCCTCCGCCTCAACCACTCAAACCCCTGCCTATAATTTCGCGCCTTCAGTACATCATACAACAGCCCCACCTGAACCCTCCTCACATCATGCCATGGACACTAGCCCCTCCGCTCAACGGGAACCGCTTCTTCTTCCCCCCAGCAAACGCAAAACTCCGAGCACTCCGCGATCAGAGGAGTCCCTGGACGTAACAATTTTAAATTACAATGACAGAATAACCGCTTTGGAAACTAAATTCCATATTATACTCACCGCAGTTGAAAAACTCAATGCAGATTTTACAGCGAAGAATAAAAAATCTCGAAAAATTTATTGACTTTGTACAAGCACATATCCAACAAACTACAAGTTGGATAGCTGGAGTCACTGCGAGTAACCCTAGCATAGCAGCACCTGCTGCATCCGCCTCAGCACCTGCTCCGCTTAACAATGGCCAATAACCCGAGTCGCTGCGAGTTGGAAGTTTGGCAATGGAACTGTAGGGGGTTCCGAAAAAAGAAAGCACACCTCCAACAGTTCCTTGCCTCCCGTTCTAATCTCCCAGCAGTCATTGTGCTTCAAGAAACTCACGGGACAATCAGCTTCCCAGGATATAATATCCACCAATCCAAACAGGTGTCCCGACCCGATACGGCAGTTCTTACTCAAAAACACCTCACCGCCAATCACTCCCACTTCTACAGCGTCGATATAGAGCATGATTGCTTAGAAATTATTCCTCGCAAGAACAACACCTCTACGCTTTACATTCTCAATGTCTACAGCCGCCCTCAAGATAAACATCACCGCTTTGACTCCCTTTTTGCACAAGCCATTGCCGCTGCCACCCACCATCATCTCTTAATTCTTGGCGATTTCAACGCACCCAACAAGTTGTGGGGTCACACAGTTTCTACTCCTAAGGGAAGAGCCCTGTGGATACACATACAAGACCGCAGACTCACACTGCATAACGGCATCGATGCTCCAACCAGGCTTGGCAACAGCGTAGCCAAAGACACCTCTCCCGATCTTACCCTTAAACGTAGAATTCAACACGTCACATGGCACAACTTACAAGTTAACCTGGGTAGCGACCATTGCATCATTACCCCCACATTACATTTCAAGCACAAACCGCTTGCACCCAAACCACTCAGCCTTACCAATTGGGACAAATTTCGAGAGGTCCGCCAGATATCAGCTCCGACAAACATCCAAGACATCTCAGAATGGGTGAAGCAACTTCACTCAGCCGCTGAGACGCATACTACCACTCTGCCCCCCGAAGCCACCCTCACAACCGTTGATGCCAAGCTTCTATATATTTATTTATTTATTCAATTTATTTATTTACAAATACTGCAGGCCCTGTTCGGGCCTAAGCAGGAGTGGGTAACAAATGTCAGTGACAAAATCAGAATAAAATGTGGGAAGCCAAGCAGTCTCTTCCTAAGCGATGGATGAAGCGACCGCAGAACCGAAGGCTGAGACTCAGAATTGCCAAATTAGACCTGCAGATGCAGGAGTACGCCACACAACTGGCCTGCCAGCAGTGGGGCCAGGTGTGTGAAACTATGCATGGAAACATTGACAGCAAGCTCACATGGCAACTATTGCGCACTTACTAGAACCTACCACATTGCGCACACATCACAACCACAGCATAAACAAACTTCTACATGCACACAGAAACGATCTCAACGGACTCTTCGACGATCTCCGGCATAAACACCTGCCTCTCACTCAGAAGTATGACATACCGAAGTACGCGGGAAAAATCAATGATTTACTAAGCGCCGCTATCACAGAAGCAGAGGTTCGGCATGCCATGGCCACCCTGCGCACATCAGCACCGGGCCCCGACCTTATTAACAGCAAACTACTCCGCAATCTAGACAACAACCTTGTCACAGCCATCACGGATTGTTTCAATGACTGCTTGGACACTGGCATCCTTCCTATTTCGTGGAAAGATGCCAGGGTAATTTTCATACCAAAGCCAAACAAACCATTGAACACTTCTAATCTCAGGCTCATATCACTAACGTCTTGTCTCGGTAAAACACTTGAACACGTTATTCTCAACCGTCTCAGTAAATACATGGAAGACAACAATCTTTATCCATCAGATATGGTTGGTTTTTGAAAATCTTTGTCATACCAAGATGTCATGCTTCGACTGAAGCATGATATCATTGCACCCAACAGCAGCCTAGATACGCAAGCAATTCTGAGTCTGGACCTCCACAGAGCTTTCAATAACGCTTCTCATTCCGCCATCCTCCGAGAGCTTAATCTCACTGGGTTGGCGGGAAGACATACGACTAGAGCGCTGCACGGGCCGTGATTCCCGGCCCGGGCCCGGCCCGGGCCCAGAACTCGTTCAAGTTTACCCGCCCGAGCCCGGCCCGGTGACTCAAAGCGAGACCCGGGCCCGTCCCGAACCCGAGAAAAAATTTCACATACCCGGCCCGGCCCGACCCGACCGCAAATGGGGCCCGACAGGGGCCCGAACCACTAATCTATGTGTTGCCCGAACATGGAATGGACAGCAAGGCGTTTTAATTGGCAAATATGTACGCCTTCTTGGCGCATGTTTCGCTAACAATTATACTTTAACCTACGGTAATTTCTCGCGAAAATGGGCTCACGGTGGAAACATCTGAGCGGACACACGGGCCACAATGGATGTCTGTTCAGCAGTGGTATAATGTATACCTATTTTTCCGGCAAATACAATGCAGATCAAGGGCGTTTTGTAGCAGATAATGTTGTATCAAGGAAGGTGATTTGCAGCATGAGTTCAGTTTCAATAGGGAGCGCATTAAACATCAGAGGCAGAGAACATAACGCCCTCTTCACTTTGTTTTTGTTGCACTCTCTGTTGAAATTTAAAGCATGCTCTAACGACAAAGCCGGTCGTGCACTCTTCTGGATATGTAGAACGTGTCTATCAGCATAATAGCACCTTGCCACAGGAAGAGAAATAGGCGAAGAAAGCCAAATTTATTACCTTGGTGTAAATACACAAACCTATAGACAAAAATTACAACGAACCGCGAGCACCCCGCGTACTTTTAGGAATACGTATAAGTAGCCAAAAGGAAGAAAAAAAAAACTATTTAGCATAGCATATTGTTTGCAAATATCGCACCACTGCTAGTATATACAGTCTTTAATTTTTGTGGCATATTTCGTAGTTTATTTCTTCACGCGTTATTGTGCAAAAAATCAAATTCTCAAGAGATTCCGGCTTTATAATCACACCATGCGCTGTTGCATCACCTATCCTGCCGCGCTAAAAGTTTCTCGCACTGCTTGCGTTTGTCGCAGGGGCGCACATCTACCTTGCCAATTCTAAGGCGTCGGCAGTCATTGTTCTTAACTTCCACCATTGGAGCAAATTTAGAATACCTTCGTGGACCTCTGCAGAATGAACGTAGCTGTCCAGCTCACCCCTTCATTTCTCTTGTTCTCGAACGTCGCGCCACTCTTCAATGTCATCTGTAAAACTCCTCTTTGAGGGCTTCTCCTTGACGTTTTCAGCAGTGTATGTTATGCACGGTTTGCACCGTGTACTTTTTTTTGTCCATATTATAATGGTGTATGCCTTCCTAACGATGTTGTACTGGTAGAAGGTGGTCATTGCAGTACCCGGGTAAAACTGGCATGAGGTGGACGAAGTAATTTCGATAAATTTTCGGGGTTCGTTACCAGTGTGGTAATAAAGGCGCGAATAAGCTTCTCGAAGCTTACTTATTGGATGCATATGGTTCGAGATAGCGGGATACCACCCCGCCCGGAATCCGTAATTGTCGTTTTTCAAGCCAGATATTTAGTCAAGCGAATATACTAAGCGAATAAGCCAGATATTTAGTCAAGCGAATATACTAAGCGAATAAGCCAGATATTTAGTCAAGCGAATATAGAGTTGCGTTCTTGCGGGTTATAAATTTATTATATTACATTTAATACTGCTATTACACAATAACATTTGTGATATAATATAACAGCGAATGCAAATAAAGCACAGAATAGCGATATGTTAACCATATAAGCGTCTGGTCTATTTACTTTTCGCTCGCCTGTTTCAGATAAGTCAAGTAGCCGCAAATGCAAGGAGCAGAAAATCTTCAGTACTTGTCCCTCATAAAACTTCTCCAAATAGCTTGCCCCACATAAAAAAGCGGGGTTTTTTTCGAGATAAAATGTGAAACATATATGTATGCACAACGTATGTGGAACAAACTTAGCGACACTGAAGAGAAGAACGATTTTACTATAATCATTAAATTACTCTTTATAATTCCAACATCACGGCGCTCGCTACAACAAGGCTCTTGGTAGGCGATAAAACGCACAAAAATAAAATGCGGGTGGCGACGCCACATTGAAGTTCGCTCAGCAGACGCCGTGACGTCATAGATTCCGACAGTGTCCACAGGGGCCTACGTAGTTCCTAATTGGCAGAAATGAAATACATTGACCTCTGAGGGGGCCATAGACATAACATACCAAGTTTCAGGAAATTCCTTTGAGCCAAAGTCCGTTTGAAATCCGTGACGTCGCGCGCGGAGTTTTAAGGGCGAAATATAAAAATGGAACTTTGACCTTGGCTTTCTTCTTTAATAATAAACTTATGATGACGAAGTTAATGACATTCGAGTTCTCAGAGTACACTTTATCAGTCTAACCCGATTCAGCCATGTTTCACTTTAGCGTCCCTATAAGAACTGAACAAAGTCCGAGCCCGGCACGACCCGAGCCCGCCACCTCAAACCCGCGCCCGGCCCTAAGCCCGGAGCTTCAGGCCCGAGCCCGTCCCGGGCCCGCCGTGAAAGTTACTTTACCCGGCCCTGCCCGGCGCACGGGCCGGGCTGTGCAGTGCTCGTGCATGGGCAGTGCTCGTGTAGAGCCTGTGCAGTGCTCTACATACGACTACATAGTTACCTTTTCAGCCAACCGTACCGCAACCATACACATAGGCGCAGAGGAGTCATCCCCGTACGCTTTGGAAGCTACGGCACGCCCCAAGGATCAGTGCTCTCACTTTTTCTTTTCAATCTATCGATGATGGCGTTGGCGCGAGTATTGAGATCTATCCCTAATCTCAAATTCTCGCTCTACGCTGACGACATCACTCTTTGGACGACTGGCGGCTCCGATGGACAGATTCAAGACACTTTGCAGGCCGCGGCTAATACGGTCGTGGCACTCGCAGTGGCTGTGAGTCTTATATGCTACCCTCATAAATCTGAGCTGCTACTTCTGCCATCTCACTGAGGGGCTCAAAAACACATGACCAATATACAGGTATTCCTAAAACACATTCCTGTTACTCGAGTGGAGTGGTTTACAAATTCAAAGCAAACGACTCAACACATGCACACTAAAGACACTTCACACCACCGTTAATCACACCTTGCGCCTTCTAGGTCGGGTCTCTAATAAACATGGCGGACTAAAGGAGGCCGAACTCCTCCGCTTGGTCGAGGTCTTCGTTGTCAGTAAGATTACATTTGCAACAACCTATTTACATTTTCTTAAATCAGAATTCGATCAGATTGACATCCTTTTATGCAAAACGTATAAATTCGCTTTGGGGGTACTCATACGGATCTCCACTGAAAAACTTATGCGCACTGGCACCATCAACACCCTTGCTGAACTCACAGAAGCCCATCTTGCATCGCAGTATAACAGACTTTCTAACACCGTGACAGGCCGACACATTCTACAAACACTTTCTGTCACTCCGGCACCCATCACCAAGGCTGAGTACACCATTCCACACCACATACACGAGAACCTCTACATTCGCCCACTTCCCAAAAACATGCACCCTGTGCACCACAAACAGCGCAGGCGGGAGCGCGCAAAGGCTCTCAAAAAAACAATTCTCCTCCTCATATGATGTGCCCTATGTCGATGCCGCCGATCACGCTAACAGGAATTTTTATGCAATATCCGTCATCCGCTCTCACGGCCACGTCGCTGCGGCCGCCTCCATTCCTGCCTCTTCGTCGAAGGAGGCCGAAGAGGCGGCCATAGCCCTTGCACTCACAATCCCTAATTCATCTGTTGTCGTTAGTGACTTCAAAACAGCCATATATAATTTGGGAGCGGGCAGGGCGCCTAAGCCAGCCCTTTCCCTGCTTTTTGGCCCATCCCCTCGATCAAATTGTAGCACTAATCTGGGCTTCCGCGCATGCGGGCCTTGCAGGAAACGAGGCGGTTCATGCCAGTGCCCGAGGATTTACAGTCCGGGCAAAAGCATCCGACGTGTCGCAACTTGCTACGCAGGACGCACCGTTTACTGCGCAGGATCGGCTTATTTCATTCCACGACATCTGCACACACTACCGATTAGAACGTTTAACCTTTCCGACACTCATTCGCGCAAGTGCGAAATCCTGTAGCAACAGCTGCAGACTCGCACCTTTCCTTCTCCTTACCTCCTACACCGCATTTATCCCTCCAGTTACCCTTGTCCCTCTTGTAAATTGTGCGCCCCTTCTACAGCAGGCTTAAACCACATCATGTGGCGCTGCCTAAAGAACCCTCTTCCCCCTTTCCTGGCACGCCTAATTTCTAGTGAGGAGCAATGGGAGGCTGCCTTGCGCAGCTCGAGGCCCGACATTCAGGAGGCCATCCTGGAGTGAGCTGAGAGGGTAGAGGAGGCCTACTTCAAGTAGGTCCTCCCCCCCCCCCACCCTCTGTCCCATTGCCCCCTTCCCGTTAACCAGGGACAAATAAAGGTATTTACCTACCCAATCAGCATACCGGTATAAGACCTTATTAGGGATGCCATCTGTACCGATAGTTGTCTTAACGTTATTAAGCGCCATGTTTAGGGGACCTTCTTAATTAATGTCAATATCGCCAGCAGAAGGACGGTCAGTAGAAACGTCGAGATAGCTACCAATCCATTGTCACGAGTGAATTACTGAAGTAAAAATCTCCTGTCTACTCTTAAGTGATATTAGAATTACATGAAGGATGACATTCAGATAATAAGTTAACATGTAACCAGAACTTAGCAGTGCGTCCTAGAGAACCAATTGCAATGAAATGTTATATACCTTGTGCCTTGACTGCCAAACGAGTCTAAGTTCTTTCCACATCTCGCGTAGGGTGTTCAACACGTCCCCGCGCTCGAGATTTTGTATCATGCCTTCCTTTCTCTTTAAATCCTTGATTTCGCATAAATTATTTCGCAGGAAATACTCACAATGAAGGGTGGCAACGCTTCTTTAAAGTCGACAACTCACAGCTACAAATCGACGTAGCGACGACGACAACCCGCGTAAAACCACTGCTTCCGTTTCCCGCCGCCTATAGCAACGCGCCCTTTCGTTCGGCAGTTATTGGCTCCTCAGGTGTAGCTGCAATATAAAAGAAAATTGTCGCGCAACCAACGGCACGTGAAATTGGAAGCCTTCGTCATGGCACATGGACAGACGCTGTCAACTGATTACAAAAGTTGTGGAGCCTATCGAAAGATCGCAATTGTACAGCTCCAACATGCGGAATCATTTAGAAGACGCGAGATAATTTACTCTGCTTAGCGTTAGGGACGGTTTGCTTACGCAAGCGTCGCCCTTTCATTTGATGGCGGATACATCGGCTATCAGACGACTGAACATGATGATGTACTGTCGACCGTAAAAGTTTGCGAGATCTGCAGCGCGTGGCGGAGCGACGGAAAATTACATCGCTGCTTCACCTACCGTGACGTGGTGGGTGTTGAGGCCATAGGTCTCGGCGATTAGCGGCGGCGCGTTTAGACAACGTGCCTTTGCCGGATCTAATCGCGGAGGCCGCGGCCGACAGCCTCAACGCCCGTCGCATCACGGTAGGTGACGCAGCAATGCAATTGTCCGTCGCTCCGCCACGCGCTGCAGATCCCGGAAACTTTTGCGGCCGACAGTACCTTCCTACGACCTCACGATTTCCCAAATCTGGTGTGCACCTGCATGGGCTGCAGTGGAATGCCATATTTCGGCCCTGTTTAAGACGATGATTACTGTGAAGTTCGACGAGTCGCTGATTCAGACAACGAAGCTTTTCCGGTGTATGCCTTGCTGCAGGAGAGCGGAACGTCACACACGACGTTGGTCCTAAATTCATACAGTACATTCACTGTATCTCGCACAGAATCAAGAAAATTACCGAGAAATTTGGAGGAGTGGAATTACTTTTCAACGCTCCCCAATAAGCTGGAAGAATCTGCAGGCATGTGACTGTAATAAGGCCCAAGAGGCCGTCGTGTACGACCAAACATAGAAGACCGTTTCTAGTATGTAAGGCCAACGTCGTGTATGAGGTTAATTATATCAACTAAACGACATTTTAATTGTTGCTTGACTGCTGACCCTACGGTTGCCGGATCGAATGCCGGCCGCGACGGCCACATTTCTATAGAGGCGGCATGCCAGAGGGCCATGTACTTAGATTTGGGTACACGTTAAAGAACCTCGGGTGGTCGAAATTTCCGAAGCCCGCCACTACGGCGTCTCTCATATATCATAGCCATATCGTGGTTTCGGTACGGAAAACCCCTACAATTATTATTATATTTTAATTGCCTCACACGTACTGAATTTTAAGCACTTCGAATTTCTTTTTATATTAAAAGCCAGTCCGCCGCAGTATTTACGGTGCTCGGCTGCTGACCCGAAAGTCGAGGGTTCAATTCCCGCTAAGGCGCTCGCATTTCGATGGAGCCGAAATGGTAGAGGCCGGTGTACCGTGCGATGTCGATGCACGCTTAAAACCTCCACTACCGCGTGCCGCGTATTCATATCAAGGTTTTGGTGCTTCGAACCCCTAAAAATATTATTACGTTGCACGCCAGCATTCCTCGAAGTTTCTGCTCCATTATTGGCTTTTTTTGTTCCCCTGGTGATCATTGCAGTGTCTGAATATAGTTATACATGTTGGGAAAATGTGAGTCACGTGATGCTTTATTGCCTTCGTTCAAGCCTTGACATCCTTGACGTTCAATTATATACCAAGTAATGG